>NC_029787.2:71639937-71699059 GCF_000816755.2 Arachis ipaensis
GGCACCAGAAATTTTTACATCACGATCCCTCAGCGTGGCAAAGGAGTATGATGCAGAATGTGTGTTTTAAGCTCTTCTTGCTTTGTATTATCCTATCACCTCATCTCAAATTTATAGTTATTTGTTAGATACATAAAATCAATCTTGAGATTCCATTTAAGAACTTAAACTTTTTAAAGAGTTAGTCCTAGATGTAGCATCATTTCCTTTTTGATAATGAGGTTAAGACTTAAAAGTTTGATCATTGGGTATACCTATCTCTTAAATGAACTCTAGCAGAAACCAGATTAAGCCTCTGCATTGTCAATTCTAAGCCCAAATAGAATTTTTTGAGGGCATGTTAGTGATATTTTGCCATTCAAGAATCTCCATTAACAGTTTAAGTATTTAGGAAAGAGGGCACCTAACACCATTAAACTGCTTAATTTTAGAAACTTCATCGTTTCATTGTTATAATATTTATATCTTTTAAATAATATTTATATCTTTTAAATAATTTGGAATTGCAGCCATTATCCATGCTTGTGTCATAGTTCTTCAAACTGCAGTAATTCATGATGATGCAGAGGATGAGGGATAATATAGATCTAGACTAATTATGTATATTCCTGGGTTGTTTATGTGCAGCATGTCCGGTATGTTACCTTCCCGTGGAAGAAGCTATTGAGCTGATGCCAAAGCCACCATCACCTTCACCAGTTCTTAAGAATTTAACTTATATCTATGAGGAAAATATAAGTAGATTTGGAGAATTCGGTGGCTCAAACTTTGGTGGATATCCTACTTTGAAAATGGAGAAGTGTAATGGAGTAGTTGTTGCATCTGCCATATTTGGTCTGTATAATATGATATCTGCAGCTTTTTACTCTTTCAAACTAGTAATTGACTATAAACTGATTATATTGTTCAGAAAATTTTGACGAGATAAATGAGCCAGCAGATATAAGTACATATTCAAAGGAGACAGTGTGCTTCCTTATGTTTGTAGATGAAGAAACAGAAAAATATATAAAGAGTTCAGGCAAGCTGGGAAGCAGCAAGATGATTGGCTTATGGAGAATTATCATTGCTCATAATCTTCCTTACACAGATGCACGGCGGACGGGAAAGGTCAGAAATCTTATTTGGCAAGCACTAATGCACAATTATGTCTATGAAATAGAAATTGACACATGGAATGTCTGCGTTACCATTTTTTTCCATTATGGTTATGCTCTTCTCTCTAATTTGTTTTCTCATATATTAAGTTTATATTGTTGGCCAGGGTTTCTTATTTTCATAATCTTCTTTGAAGGAGTTAATATTGCCATGCTAACTTACACTGACTACATTGGGAGGGGAGGGGAAGAAATAATTAGCTCAGTGGATGTATTGTTAGTTGCTAGATCCTCTTGTAGTAGCATGATGATTCCTTTTAATTCAAAATAAAATTTTTAGCGTGTGTATGATATAGAAAGCCTCAAATCTCCGTTGGACACTGTTGTGTATTCTATTTTCTAAAGTAGTACATTTATGCACCTATTAACTTTTATTAACTTTTCCCATAGATTCCGAAGCTTCTGTTGCATAGATTGGTTCCAAATGCTCACTGTTCTATATGGGTTGATGGGAAGCTTAAGCTTAAAAAAATACAGGAAGATAGGATGGAGCTAGGCAAGTAGTTTTATAGATTTATATGGTTCCTTTTTATTTTTCTTACTTCTTTTCCCTTTTCAGATTAGGAGCTTTGATTCTATCTAACTCTTCATGAAGAATTGAAGGGTTTAATTGATGATAGTTAGATATTAGCTTATCCTAATTTATACGTGTATTATATATATTATTGTGGGAATAATGATAGATGGATAATCAGTCTTCAATTCTAATGTTTGTTTCGCCGGCCTGAGCATAAATTTTCTTGATCCCTTAGCTTTTTCATTCATTGTACTGTTTTAATTATTAAGAACCCAAAATGCCTAACTGGCTACCTAGTGAGTTTAATTTAATTTAGATGAATAAGTGAAGGTAGGTTAACTTATGTCTAATTTGTGATTAGTTGAATGTTAGTAGTGTTTAGATTGTGGCAGCAAACTTTTGGTGATGATGAGGGTCCACTGAAATGAAACAACATTGTGAAATTCAATTTCGTAGTAATGTGTAGGTCATGGTTTAAAGTAATATTAATGAAGACATGCCAATACCATTATTATACCATCAAACACGGAGCATCTCACTGTTCCCTAAGGTTTCCTTCATTTTTTACTACAACAATAATATATAGTTCATGATTAACCTTCACAAATACTATCATCATGTTTGCTACGTGCTAATATTTCAATACTTTTCCCTTAATTAACAATAACAATAAATTGTTTGTTAGTTTCTAATCCTAATAATGTAGAAAAATCCCATACCTCCCTAATAAGTTGCTTGGTTAAATTTATTGTGTTGTCCAAGTTAATGGTTTAACTAGTTTAACTATTAATTGTTAACTCTTTGATTCTTTTTTTTTCTTTTTGTTAAAATATTATTTCTAATGATATTTTTTATTGTTATAATTTTAATTTATAACAGCCGGCTTGATAGAAATTCTATGACAGGAGAGGTTCCTACAAATCTTTGTAAGAGATGAGTTCGGATAATGAAGTTGGAGTGTTGGAGCAAGAAACAAAGATGTTGGAGCAAGTTCCCGAGATGAAACTCACACAAGAGACCAAGAAACTGAGGCAGGCTTGTTTTAAAGTTAATTACAAAAGCAGAAAATTTTTGGCCTCCAAATCTTATTCGTTATCACTTAGCTAAGCTATTTGTCTTGTATATTCATACTTTAAGTAGTAAAAACAACACTTATTAGATGGTTTAAATACATTATTAGGTATTAACATAGTTTAGGAAACTGGATGATAGATTTGACTGATTAGTGTTTATTGCAATGGTTGTATTTTGGCAAGTTTAGTAAGACAAGGTATTGTATAGGAGTTATTACTTTTGATTTTTAATAATAAAAAATTATATATTATATTAATATTTTGTTTATGAGTTATATAATATTTCATTTATGGATTATGATTTTTTTTACTGTGAAATTTTAATCACAATTATTTATTTAACGCGATAAAAATGACGGTAAAAATTGTTTTTTTAAACGATAAAAAATGTCACTGTCAGGGTAAAATGGCGGTTCAAAAATGCCATTTAACCAACCAAAATGCTACTGCCAGGGTAAAAATGGCAGTTCAAAAATTCCGTTTTAATCAACTAAAACGCCACTCTGTTAGGGTAATAATGGCGGTTTAAATCGCCGTTTTAACCTATCCAAAAACCGCCGTTTTAACCAACCAAAATGCCACTCTGTCAGGGTAATAATGGTGGTTCAAACCGCCGTTTTAACCTATCCAAAAATCGCCATTATAACTCTGGAAATAACGGCGGTTTGAACCACCGTTTTAACCTATTCAAACACTGTCGTAATAACCAGAATGGCGCCCAGAATTGTGTCGCTTTACGAAACCGCCATTATTGGTAATAATGGCGGTTCAAACCTCCGTAAATACCAAAAAAACCGCCATTTTTACCAGAATATTTTGTAGTGTAATGCAAGTAAAGAGAAACAAGATCAAAACTAGTGAAAATCCTATAAATGCAATAAAGAGCCTTGACTTGGGAATGAGAGTCTAAGAATCCTATTATTTCCATAACTACAACTATGGTAATTATGATGAGTCAATCTCACCTAGTTAACCCCAAACATCGAGGAGTACGTCAAGCAAGCATAATTGACCTTAATCCATAAGTCCTAGCCAACTTACCAAACTAGTTGATAAAAAGCTAGCGTCAATAGAAACGAGAGTCAACTAACTACCCAAGAATTACCACTAAATGTCGGACATTATGACTCTAGTATCCTAGGAATTCAAATCACAAGCCAAGGTGGGAAAATCTACTCAAAATCTAAAGTTGGCATTTTCACAAATACCTTGTGTGCATAAAAGTAAAACATGGAAAATTGCAAAGTAAAATAGAAAACTATAACCAACTATCAACAAAACCAAATATAGACAAGGAATCAAACATAAAGGAAGCATGAAACATAAAATTCATTGATCAAAACTTCAAGAAACACAAAATTGCATATATGAACAAAGTAACTTGAACCAAAGAAAGTGAAAGTAAAGGTGATGTAATTAAAGAGAAAATTGAGAGTACTTACAATTAAAGAAGTAAAATCAAAGATCAAAGCTTGCTATAAAATGTTACAATAAAAATTGATAAACCCTAGGAGAGCAATATACTCTACACTACTCCTACTCCTAATTACTATATGAAAACTATGGAAAAAATAAAGTCTAAGTCCTAATGTAAGCTCATCCTTCATATGTGTTGAATTCCCCTTTATATAGCATCCAAAATCAGCATCCAAGCCTTCCAAAATGGGCCAAGAGGCCTCAGAATTCGCAAAGCACGTGTTTCATTAATGAAATCACGTGTTGGGTGTGTGCTTGGCTGAAAGTTGACCTGTGCGTACGCACAAGTGCTTGTGCGCATGCACACTTTGCTGTGTGTGCTTTTCCTTATTTTCTTCATGTTTTCTCCTTTATACATATTTTCTTCCACTTTTGGCTATCCATCCTTGCCTCCAAGGCCTGAAATCACTCAACAAATATGTCATGGCATCAAATGGAATAGAAGTGGAATTAAATTGCTCATTTCAAGCACAAAATTGCATGTTTTCACATTTAGGATCAAAATGGGGACAAAATACAAAAGTATGCTATTTTGGTGCTTAAGTGTGAGTTCATGTGCTAGAATCCATCCAAATTAAGTCAAAATATATCATCAAATATGGACTCATCAATTTTCTTACACTTAAATAATAGCATGTCCTTATGCTAAACCAACAAGGAGAATGATAAAAAAGGGGGCAATCAACTTATTAAATGCAACTACCTATATGCATGCAAGTATGTATATACTATCTATACCTATATATCTATCTATAGTTTCCTATGAAGTTGGTGAAAACAAATAATCAAATTCCCAAGCAAGTATATACAAATAGGGCAAAGCGAGGAAATAATCCAATGCAACCAAAATCTAAAGAATTGATTCAACTCGTCAAAATGAAGCAACTTGCAAGAATACATGATAAGAGACATGAAAACATAGAGTTGAGTAATTGAACCCTCACTAGGTGTGTGTATACACTCTAATCACTCGGTGTCTAAGGGTCAATTCACTCAAGTCTCCTCTAATCATGTTTTCAAGGATTTGCTTTTCATCTAACAATCAACAACAAGTGATGCATGAATGCAATTATCATGAGGACTTCATGTGGTTGTAATGGGATCAGGGTTAAGGTGGGATAGATATGGTTAAGTGGACTAAAAAGATTGAATCCTTGATTAGTTTAAGTATCCAACTCAACCTATATCAACCAAATCAAAATAAAATGCAATCCTAACCTTCCATCATTTCCTTTTTTCATAAACACTCATGTATGATTTATCATTCACATCTCATATGCATTTCTTATTTATTTCCTTTCACTTTGGGGTAATTTCATCCCCTTTTTCATGATGATGTTTATTTTTGAATGAAAGTAAAATGCATATGGTTTTAGTAGTTCATACATGATTATTCCCATTTTCTAAAATTTTTAATGAAATACCCAAATTAAACATTTTCATTAACTACCAATGTTTTCCAAAATTTCCCCACACTTAAATGAAACACACTCCTCAACCTAAGCTAATCAAGGATACAATCCAAGGCAAATCATGGTTTTTCACTTAAGGTTGTGATGTGCTAATATCAAGAACGATGGGGTAGATAAAGCTCAAAGGGGTTAACAATGGTAGATGCAAGGGTAGGCTATATGGGTAAAGTAAGCTTTTATCAAAGATGGCCTCAATCATACTCAATGCAATTCAAAACATCAATCATTGGATATAAAGAATTAAGCAAAACCAAGATTACAATCATAGAAGAGATATAACACACAATGAACAAAATTAGTGATTAAAATGTATAACCACTCAATATAGCTCAAAAACTTACAGGGTATTTGTTCTTTACTCTTCTATGTTCCATAAAAAAATCATTCAAGAAAGTTTGAAAACAATTTTCTCAATCAATTCAATAGAATGCCCTTGAAATAAAATTCTTGGAAAATTTGTTGTTCTTCACCAAAACTTATTTCCTATATGTATGTATGTTGTGATGGATGCAAATTTTTTTTTTTCAAAATTTTCTAGTTCTTTTCCTAATTTTCAACAAGCAAAAATTAACATGAACAATTAGGATCAAAATAACCTAGGCATATGCTATTCACATCATCCAATCACAATCCATATCTATACTATATACCAAGCAATATAAAGTGTAATATGTCTATATATACCAAAATGAAAGTGCAATACTAAAGATGGCTAGAAACAACTAATATATATACCAAAAGTACTAAACAGTAGTGCTTAAGTCAAAGTACTACAAATATCTACATAAAGCATAATAAAACTTAAAATAAACTAAATAACAAGTGTTAATGAAAGAATATTTACACCAAAAATATCGTAGATTCTCCCCCACACTTAATCATGCACGGTCCTCCGTGCTCAAAAGAATCAAACGGGGGGGGGTCAAGTTTGAGTGGCTCCACCGTCAAATGGTGGTGAGTGGTGGTGATGCTGATAAACAATGATGGCTTGGGATGTCTCTGTGGTGGTCTCAGCTGCCGGCTCCTCAACTCTCTGAACTACTGCCTCCTCAATCGTGGACTCCTCCGGTCTCGGTCTCAGGCTCTGGTATATCTGGAGGAGGTGGCCCAGGGTCTCTACCCTCAAACTTCGCCATTATCCACTGGAAGCGGCGAGTATTGCGGTGCTCAAAACGGTAGAGGAGCTGAATGATCTCCCGACCCAGCTCATAAGGTGTCTAAAGTTGGAGTGTGAGTGCGGGAGATGTAGGAGGTGCTGAGGGCTCTATTGCTAATGGAGGCTCAGTAGTCTTTCTCTTCTTCTGCGGTGGTCTCTTATAGTCGTCGTATGGCAGGAATGGTTGCTTGCTGATGAAGACAGACGTCCGGTCTGTTGGGCGTCTCTCCACTCCAGATAAAGCGGCTAATCTGGTGATCATCGATGGGAAGGGAATATTGTAGTTCTACTGTTAGTTCACCTTCCACATCGAATCTCTGATAAGGGGAAGAACAGAGATCCTCTTCCCTTATAGAATAGCCCAAAGCAAAACCGCCACACGGACTCTAATGTGCGTGGCATGCGTGCTCGGTAGGATGTAGTCGGCAATGATCTGCTGCCAGATCCTTGCCTCAGAATTTAGGTCAGTGCACGCGATGCTCAATGGAACCACATTCTCCCCTGTGCTGTACTCTCATCTGGCCTCAGGTAGGCCAATCTTTTTCAGAACCACATCCAAAGAAAGCTTGCCCGTTGTCAATTCCTTCACTATCTGAGGATAAGCATCACGAGCCAGAGGAATATACGAAATATCTAAGAGGGCCTTTAAAGCAGTGTCAGAGGTGTCCAGTGTGACACCTCTTAGAAAAATAATTGGGGCGTCCCTCTTTAGGAGATTTTCGTAGAATTCCTTGACCTGGTGTTCATTGACTTCCACCGGATCGAATTCTACGAATTTTCAATAGTAAAAATTTAATCTATTAAGGATCTGATCCGCATATTTCTCTGACAAGTTCAGCTTTCTCTCGTAGTGAAAGGCTCGCTTTTCCAGTTTCTTGTATTGTTCTTGGGCTTCGGCATTAATGAACGTGTCCGGTTGGGTACTCGGAAGCGTAGGAGGAGGATGAGCCAAAGGATTGGCTTTCTCCTTTCCTTTGCGAGACATCTTGAAAAAGACAAAAATAGAATACAACTCAGGAGAAACAGATAAAAATCACAAAAAGAAGAAGGATATAATCAAACAATTCAAATAAGAGCCAATAAGGTAAACAACACTCAATTAAGGGAAAACATGTAAAAAGCGGTTGAATGCTCAAAAGGAGATGTATTTTTCCAAAATCAAGTAACCTAAGTGACAAATGAAGGAATGAACAACAATTAAAGCATACATATGACTTAGGTGTAACAATGCAAGTGAATTGACTTGAAAGAAATTGAGTGTTGCAATTGTGCCTTGGAAATTGAAAGAGTTTGCAAAATTTGGCACAAAAGGCCATAATCAAAGCCATAGTGAAAGCATGCACATATTCATATTGAGAAGATAAGAAATGATCACATATACATAACTTCTTGTCCAAAGCAATACTCGATTGAGAAACAGGTTGCATTGCTCAAAAACATAAAGGAACAAGTGGCTATGTATATGGTCATTGATGTTAAAAACACATGAATAGGAATTTAACCAATTCACTCAAAAAAAATAATGTATGTACTGCTGCAAATGGCACTAAACAGATTCACAATTTATGAGTTTAAGGCTGG
This sequence comes from Arachis ipaensis, assembly GCF_000816755.2. Lineage (NCBI taxonomy): Eukaryota > Viridiplantae > Streptophyta > Magnoliopsida > Fabales > Fabaceae > Arachis > Arachis ipaensis. Next base: position 71,648,370 of record NC_029787.2, read on the forward strand.
TTTGGTGTTTAAGCAAAAGGAATGAGCAGTCAGTATATAATGCAGCAAATTAGCATGCTATGCACTTGCAAATGCATCAAACAAAGTGATGTCAGCTTGGTATTCTACACAGCTGTAGATTTCAAGTTCAGTTTGATGTCTCGGCAAAAATAACACAAGGTGCATAATCAAAATTAAAGCTCAGGCAGCATCAAAATCAATAGAAAATTACACAAGTATGAAATTAACAATGCAAAATAGAAAGAAAATTAAAAACCTATGCTGATCAGACACAGAAGATGAATCAAAAATCTGTTCAGGCATTATATTAAGCATGTTATGTGCAGAAATGAAAAATAGCATTCACAATTCAATCACACTAGCATTCCAACAACCCAGAGAACTCAACAATAATCAGTCAACATCAAACATTCAATCCAGACAACAGAAGTCATCTAACCTAATGCCACCTAGTTACTAAAATAGAAATTGAAAGCAGTGAAAGAAAGGAAATGATACAGAAATAGTAGAAACGCAGGTTACAGAGAAGGAAATGGGACTTGTAATGCAAAAGGAAAAAGAAGAAACAGACAGAGAAGGAAGGTGGTGGTTGCGCGGTCGCGGCAGTACAGAAACTCGCCACCGCTGATGGCTGGTTGTTGGACTGGAAGGTGCAGCCTAGAGCTTGCTGCGCAGAGACAGGGGTGCAGCACAGAGAAGAAGGGAAATGGAGGAGAGAGGAAATGAAAAAGAGAAAGGAGAGAGAGTGGTTGGGCGACGGTGGTCGCCGGCGGTGTTGCGGTCGAACGGAGGTGATGGTTGGTGGTGTCTCAGAGAAGAAGGGAAAAGGGTTGGGGGGTTTAGAGAAGAAAAGAAGAAAAGAAAGGAAGATTTGGGAAACTGATAAGGCGTAACTCTCTCTTTTCGAATTAACGTTTGAAAAGTGACCTGTGCATATGCACAAGGTCGTGTGTGGACGCACACAAGGAAGAAGGAAAGGTTATGCGCTCACACAGCATCATGCGAGCACTGTAGATAGAAGGGGTATTAACAAACTGGTTTTTCTATCGGTAAAGAATAAAAGTAATCACGTTGTAAGTATAGTTTCTAAACCAACAGAAAATTCTTTCGTACAAAAATTTTGGTTGTCACAAGTAACAAACCCAATAAAATTTATAAACCGAAGTATTCAAACCTCGGGTCGTCTTCTCAAGGAATTGCAGGGAAGTATGATTTATTATTGGTTATGAAAAACAGTGTTTTTGGGTTTCAAAAGGTTGAACAAGGAAAATAAATTGCAGGAATTAATAAATTAATATCTAATAAAACTCTTGGCAAGGTATAAAAATGGAATTCCTATCCTAGTTATCCTTATCAATGGTGATGATAATTGGGTTTTAATCCCACTTAGTTAACCTTTACTAAAGCAAAGGAAAGTCAAGTGGACTAATCAGTTTGATCCTCAGGTCCTAGCCAATTCCTAAGGAAGGACTAGAGTTATTGGAATTCAATTCGATTAGCAAAAATAACAATTATCAATCACGATGAGTTTGATAACTCAAGAGTCTCCAATAAATCAATTAAAGCCGAGAATATGAAGAGCTAAATAAAAATCATAAATCTGAAATACCTCAATTGCATTAATAAAAGAAAATCAATCTAAACATAAAGAGTTCATAAGCCAAATTGGTAACATAAGTCAGATACGAATAAAAGCATTAGAATAAATAAAAATATAAAAGGAATATTGAACCTGAGAAGAAGTTGAAATCCTAAATCCTTTAAGAGGAATCCTAATCCTAAAACCTAAGAGAGAGGAGAGAACCTCTCTCTCTCTCTAAAAACTACATCTAATCCCAAAATTATGTAAATTGAATAATGGAAGACCTCCCATGAATGAATGCGTTCCCCCACTTTATAGCTTCTAATCTGAGTTTTCTGGGCTGAAAACTGGGTCAAAAACAGCCCAGAAATCGCCCCCAGCGTATTCTGGTACGTATAGGTCGCGGGAAAGTGACGCGGAAGCGTCGTCCACGCGTTTGCGTGGATTGCGTTTCTACCAGGTCATACGTCCGCGTGATCCACGCGTTCGCATCGCCTGGCTTTGGGGCAGCTATAGAAAATTATATATCTTTGCGAAGCCCCAGATGTTAGCTTTCCAACGCAACTGGAATCATCTCCTTTGGACCTCTGTAGCTCAAGTTATGACCGTTTGAGTGCGAAGAGGTCAGGCTAGACAGCTTAGCAATTTCTTCAACTTCTTGTATTCCTTCCACTTTTGCATGCTTCCTTTCCATCCTCTAAGCCATCCCTGCCCTGTAATCTCTGAAAATACTTAATACACATATCAAGGCATCGAACGGTAATAAGAGAAGATTAAACATATCAAAATTAAGACCAAAGAAGCATGTTTTCAATCATAGCACAAAATCAGGAAGAAAAACGTAAACTCATGCAAATCATATGAATAAGTGTATGAAAGATTGATAAAATCCACTCAATTGAGCACAAGATAAACCATAAAATAGTGGTTTATCAACCTCCCCACACTTAAACATTAGCATGTCCTCATGCTAAGCTCAAGAGAAGCTATAAAGGAGTGAAGAGGAATGGTAAAATATATAAAATGCAATCCTATCTATATGAATGCAACTAAATGTGAAATGCATCTACCTACTTGGTTAAAAATAAATAAGTTCTCCAAGACAAACATAAATCAAATTCCACTAATTCAAACAATACAGTAAAAACAAGTAAACTTGTAAGAAGATAGCCCATGAAAGCAGGGAATATAGAATCAAGCATTGAACCCTTACTGGTAGTGTATATCACTCTAACTCTCAAGTGTCTAGGGTCAATCACTCTACTCTTCCCTAGTCATTCTTTTTCAACCTTGTTCTTCATCTAACCAATCAACAAATATTTAGTATACCAATGCAAACATCATGAGGTCTTTTCAGGGTTGTAATGGGACTGAGGTAAAGGTAAGGATATATATATATATAAGGCTAAGTGGGCTAACTAGGGGTGTTCATGGTTTGGTTAATCCAAAAACCAAACCAGTTTTTTGGTTAACCAAAAATATAGTATTGGTTAATTAACCAAATTGGTTTTACATGATGAAACCGGTTATTAACCGGTTAGTAAATTTTAAAACCGGTTTTTAACCGGTTATTAAAATAAAAACCGGTTTTTAAAAAAATAACCAGTTTTTATATAAAAAACCGGTTTTTGTACTTTTTTAAATTGTTTCATTAAACTGGTTAACCAAAATGTGGTTATGGTTTTTTAACCGGTTAACCACATTTTGGTTTTTTTATGAACACCCCTAGGGCTAACAAAGTGAATCCTTGATTAGTCTAAGATCTCACCTAATATATACATACTTTATATAATTTAAAATGCTTTACCTAACTACCCAATTTTTTTTCCACTTTTTTATTACATGCTCATGTATCAAACTTATTTTTGAATTTTGTCCCATGTGCATTGATTCTTTTTATTTTGCATTTGGGGTAATATTATTTTTCTTTTTTTTGTATCCCCTTATTTAATTACTTAATATTTTTTTTCAATGCACATGGTAATTTAATTATTTTGATTTCACATGAGCATGCTTCCCAAATTTTCAAATAACTTATTCAATTTAATTCCCCCCCCCCCTTTTTTTTTTCTATCATCCTATGTTCCCATAAAATTCTCCATACTTAAATTATACACAATATCTATCTTAAGCTAACCAAGGATTCAACTTGGAATTTTTATTTTGTTTTTCTGCTTAAGGCTAGTAATGTGGTTATGGAATGGAGGGGGGTTAAAAAGCTCAAAGTGGCTAACAAGGGTGACATAAAACGGTAGGCTTATTTGGGATAAGTGAGTGAAAATAAGTAATAGCCTCAATCATATGCAAGCATGTAAATACACTAAATAATGGACATATAGAGTGGAACAAAGTAAAGATTGCAATTATAGAGAAGAAAACACACAAGAATAAAATATTTATGGTTAACTAATGTAACCATGTAATTAATCTCAAAATCTCACAGGTTGTGTGTTCTTTGACTCAAAAACCATGTTCCAAATACAACTTCAAACAAATTTAACACATAGAAAATTTTAATTTTTTTATTTAAATTAGTGAAACAATTTTTTTTTCAAAAATAGGGTCCTAGAAATAAATTTATTATTTTTCAACCAAGTAGTATTTAAATGCAAACAATCAACTACACATGCAATCTATTATGCAATGCAACAATGAACTAATGAAGAAAATAAGACATTGGTGTTGAGAAGAGAATAACTAACCCATGGAGATCGGTATCGACCTCCCCACACTTAAAGGTTGCACCGTCCTCGGTGCATGCTAAGATGTACAAGTGGACGGGCTGCTCCAACTGATGCCTTTCTCTATAGATTGTACAGATTGACTTGCCTGTCTCTCCATATAGAACTTCTTCCTTTTTCCTTCCTCGGTGGCCATCCTGAAAGAAGAGGAAAAAGGAAAAAAGTAACCCAGAAATAAAGATAAGAAAAATAAATAAAATATGGGTTGGTAATACCAAATAATAAAGGTCACAATTACATGGTAGCTACAACATGCAGTGAGAAAATAGTAGAAGCATACGGCATATCAATAGTGCAAGAATTGCAACAATGGGAAAGAGGGTGTGGGTAATGCAAAATAGTGTAAGTGCATATCAATGAAAAAGGAATATCAGTATTATAAAAATTAGCATTGACTTATGAATAATAATACCCAATTAGAATAAAACAAGGCATGAAGCACCAGAATAATTCAAAAAGATGTAACAGTTGAATGAGAAAATTTTAACACCAATGAAAAAAGTAATAATTTTAGAAAAGAAAATAAAAATATACCCAAAATTAAAATGCAATGGATGAAAGTATGCAAATAAATTAAATAAAATAGAATGGAAGTGAAGAGGGATGAGAAGTTAAAAAGATGAAGTAAGAAAGAAAGAAGAAAGAAGAAAAGATAGAAAAAAAATTAGGATTAGAAAAGAAAACATAAGATAATTGGCACTGATCAGGATAAGTTGTGGGACGCGGGCGACGCGGACGCGTGGGTGACGCGGTCGCGTGGTGTGCGATAAGTTCAGGTGACGCGGACGCGTGGGGCACGCGGACGCGTGACTCGAGTTGTGCTAGTGGCGCGAGAGCAGTCTCGCGTACGCACAACTCTCTGTTTAAATGCATTTTTGCCAAAAATCTGGGGTGACGCGTTCGCGTGGGTGACGCGATCGCGTGGATGGCCATATTTGTAAAATGACGAGGACGCGTGGGGCACGCGTTCGCGTGGTAAGGCTTGTGCTTCTAGCACCGTTCCATCCCCATTCCAGCCTAACTTGCTGCCAAACACCCGTTTACGTCGATTTTACAGGGCCACGCGTTCGCGTGGGTGACGCGGACGCGTGGGAGGCATTTTTCCCACATGATGCAGACGCGTCGGCGACGCGGTCGCGTGGATCAATTTGTGCCAAAGGCACGCCTCCAGCCACGCGAATTCAATCTTGTTTTCTTCCCAACGCACATATGACGCGGACGCGTCGGCGACGCTGTTGCGTCGCGTGCCATTTTTCTTCTATTTTTTTATAGAATGCAAAATGCAATGTTAATGTGGATGTTATGAATAATTCCAGGTTCAATGAAATAAAATAAAATTTAAAAACAAACAAAACGAAATAAAATTAAAATTGAAAAAGGAACGATCATACCATGGTGGGTTGTCTCCCCACCTAGCACTTTTAGTTAAAGTCCTTAAGTTAGACATTTGGGGAGTCCTTTGTTATGGTGGCTTGTGCTTGTACTGATCCTTGAATCTCCACCAATGTTTGCAATTCCAGTATCCTCCGGGATCCCAAATTAGGCGCAGAAAGCCTTCAAGCAAGTTAAAGCAAGTGACAAGGCCCCAAGAGTGTTGATTGCCAGAATGAATTCCGGGGTCCCAAATCTTGCTTTTGCACCCGTCTTCTTGTTGATCATTATGATTCCATCCGGGTAGCAAGCAATCTGAATTCTCACTAAAGCGGCCAAACAACTTCCTAGACCCATTCAGTTGAGCTTTACACCAACCCTTGCATTTAAACTTTGAGCACACAACCATGTTGAACCTTGCTTGACAACTCCAACCACTAACCATCTTCCTCTTACTCTTAATGCCACAAAGAGCTCTAAGTTGACCATCCGTCTCCAGTAGCCCATATTCAAGTGGAATTAGAAAGCTAAGGGATATGAATTTTACCCACTTGAATGTTGTAAAGGATGATGGCAACTTAGGGGGAGGTATTTCTAACGAATTTGCAAGCTCCACTCCCTTGTGCTCTTCTCTGACAACTTTCACCTCTTTGCAAGTTTCTTCAATATCAACCTCTTTCTCTTGGTAGCTTTTTTCCAATTCAATCTCTTCTTCATTGCTCACCAAGTGCATGGGAGGCTGTGCTTCTTCTTCTTTAATCTCCATCTCTTGACCAACCTCTTCTAAGTCTTCAACTATGATATGCCTTGGAGGTTGTACACCCTCCTCATCATCAATTTCAATCGCCTTGGAAGGAGGTTCTATAACCTGACTTTTCCATGGAGGTTCAGCATCTCCTAAATCTTCAACCATTTCTTCCTCTGCAACTATTATGGCTTCCTCCACTTGTTCCAATACAAAGCCATGTTTCTCATTGTCCACCGAAGTTTCTAGTGTCTCCTTCATGCTACGCTCTTCTTTTGATTCTCCACATGCAACCATGGGAGTACTTTGAGTGCTCAGATGTTGAGAAGCTAATTTATTTACTACCTCGGTTAAGGCAGTCGCGAGTTCCACTACATCCCTTTGCATCTTCGCTTGCCCTTGAAGAAGACCACGAAGGAAGTCATCCATTGGAGATTAGGGTGGATATGAAGGTTCATTATTTTGGAGAAAGGGTTCATAATAGGAAGGTGGTTCTTCTTGATAAGGATATGGAGATGGTGAATATTGAGGTAGTGGCTCCTGAGAGTAATTTTGTTGGAATGGGGGTGGTTCTATGTACGGTTCATTTGGCTCATAAGATGGTTGGTATGGTGGATATGGGTTAGGGTCATATGGAGGTGAATGGTGGAAAGGGACTTGTGAGTATGGTGGTCCAAAGTCATGTTGAAGAGGGGGTTCATAGGCATATGGTGGTGGTTGTTGATAGTCCATTGGAGGTGGTTGTTGCCATGAGGGTTGATCGAATCCTTGTGGCTCCTCCCATCTTTGATTCTTCCAACTTTGATGCCTATTTTCATTATAGTTTCCATTCTTTATAACAACATTGGAACCAAACTTAAAGCGATGGGGGTGAGATCTCATAATAGCTAATAAAAATTAAAAATAAAAACAAATAAACAAGCAAAGGAAAATAAAATAAAATAAAATAAAATAAGAGAAAAGATTTGAAATTTGAATTTGAAATAAGATAAGATAAGATTTTTTGAAAAATATATGATTTTTTTTGAAAAAAAAATTTGAATTTTGAAATTTAAAACTAAGATAAGATAAGATAAAAAAATTTAAAATTAAAAATCTGAATTTTTTTTTTCGAAAATAAATCAATTTAAAAGCAAATATTTACAATAACTAATAATAAGGCACACGTATGCAATTCCCCGGCAACGGCGCCATTCTGACGAACTGGTTTTTCTATCGGTAAAGAATAAAAGTAATCACGTTGTAAGTATAGTTTCTAAACCAATGGAAAATCCTTTCGTACAAAAGTTTTGGTTGTCACAAGTAACAAACCCAATAAAATTTATAAACCGAAGTATTCAAACCTCGGGTCGTCTTCTCAAGGAATTGCAGGGAAGTATGATTTATTATTGGTTATGAAAAACAGTGTTTTTGGGTTTCAAAAGGTTGAACAAGGAAAATAAATTGCTGGAATTAATAAATTAATATCTAATAAAACTCTTGGCAAGGTATGAAAAATAGAATTCCTATCCTAGTTATCCTTATCAATGGTGATGATAATTGGGTTTTAATCCCACTTAGTTAACCTTTACTAAAGCAAAGGAAAGTCAAGTGGACTAATCAGTTTGATCCTCAAGTCCTAGCCAATTCCTAAGGAAGGACTAGAGTTATTGGAATTCAATTCGATTAGAAAAAATAACAATTATCAATCACGATGAGTTTGATAACTCAAGAGTCTCCAATCAATCAATTAAAGACGAGAATATGAAGAGCTAAATAAAAATCATAAATCTGAAATACCTCAATTGAATTAATAAAAGAAAATCAATCTAAACATAAAGAGTTCATAAGCCAAATTGGTAACATAAGTCAGATACGAATAAAAGCATTAGAATAAATAAAAATATAAAAGGAATATTGAACTTGAGAAGAAGTTGAAATCCTAAATCCTTTAAGAGGAATCCTAATCCTAAAACCTAAGAGAGAGGAGAGAACCTCTCTCTCTCTCTAAAAACTACATCTAATCCCAAAATTATGTAAATTGAATAATGGAAGACCTCCCATGAATGGATGCATTCTCCCACTTTATAGCCTCTAATCTGAGTTTTCTGGGCCAAAAACTGGGTCAAAAATAGCCCAGAAATCGCCCCCAGCATATTCTGGTACGTACAGGTCGCGGGAAAGTGACGCGGAAGCGTCGTCCACGCGTTTGCGTGGATTGCGTTTCTGCCAGGTCATGCGTCCGCGTGATCCACGCGTTCACGTCGTCTGGCTTCGGGGCAGCTATGACAAATTATATATCGTTGCGAAGCTCTAGATTTTAGCTTTCCAACGCAACTAGAACCATCTCATTTGGACCTCTGTAGCTCAAAGTATGACCGTTTGAGTGCGAAGAGGTCAGGCTGGACAGCTTAGCAATTTCTTCAACTTCTTGTATTTCTTCCACTTTTGCATGTTTCCTTTCCATCCTCTAATTCATTCCTGCCGTATAATCTCTGAAAACATTTAACACACATATCAAGGCATCGAATGGTAATAAGAGAAGATTAAACATATCAAAATTAAGACCAAAGAAGCATGTTTTCAATCATAGCACAAAATTAGGAAGGAAAACGTAAACTCATGCAAATCATATGAATACGTGTATGAAAGATTGATAAAATCCACTCAATTGAGCACAAAATAAACCATAAAATAGTATTTTATCAGGTATCGCGACCTGTGCGGACGCACAAGGGACGTGCGAATGCACAAAAGGAAAGAAGGGGTTGTGTTCACATGCACAAGGGATGCGTGTGCTGCGACCAGAGGGATTGCCAAGGTCTGTGCGGGTGCACATATCTATGCGCGCGCACAGGTGGTTCTCTCTTTTTTTTTAAAAGGTGATTAGGTTGATGTGTGCGGTCGCACAGGGAGAAAAGAAAGGTGTATACACATGCACCAGCCGTGCGCGTGTTGCAAACAGAGGGAGCGTTTGGGGGTGTGCGTGCGCTCGTTACTATGTGGATGAACAGGGATGAGAAAACAGGGGTACTGTGCATGCGCACAAGGCTGTGCGGACGCACAAGACTCTATTCCTGCAATAAAAATTTTTCCTCTAAGGCATCAAACTTGATGTCCAAAACAGGTTTTCAAGTCCCAAAACATCATAAAACTCCCAAAAACACATTATTTCACTAAAATTACCCAACATACTTCAAAATAAAACTAACCAACCAAGCAAAATAACCAATTATTCATGAAACAAAAGCTAAAAGAGAGAAGGTTAGAAGGATATTACCATGGTAGGGTGTCTCCCAACTAGCACTTTGGTTTAAAGTCCTTAAGTTGGACTTGGTGAGGAGATCCTTGTTAGGGTGGCTTATGTTTCTACTCCTCCTTGAATCTCCAACCAAGTTTGCTCTTGATTTGACCTCCGGGGTCCCAAATGAATTGTATCAACCTCTTAAGAGACTTCAAGCTAGCAACTAGGATCCATAAGTGTTGATTCTTGAAATTAATACCCGGATCCCATACTTGAGTTCCTCTATTACCATTGACATGCTTGTGCACTCCCCAGAATCCACTAAAGTTATTCTTGCACCAAAATTGAGTTCCAAATGTTGATTTGGCTCCCTTGATAAATTTTCTATTTCCTTGCCAAATAACATTCTTCTCTTCACCACCTACTACTCCAAGAAAGGTTTGAAGTTGACAATCCGTCTCCAAGATGGCATATTGATGCGGGCCTAGAAAGCTTGTCGGAGAAGTCTTCACCCACTCAATTCGCTCTTGCACACATATATTCACTTCTTGGTAGCTAAAATCTTCCTTAACCTCTTTTGAATCTTCCTCATTATCACTCAAGTAAAAAATTGGGGGTTGTGTGAAGTCCACATCAACATCTCCTTCCAAATTCAATGAGGGAGGCTCATGAAGGTCATTGGCGGGGTTGACCAATTTGGACAACAAATCTTGAATGATGGAATCCTCTTGATCATTTCCTACTAACTCTTCATTTATCTCCTCTTGTACTTCATGTTGTGACTTGATATCTACCACTTGATTTTGTAATTCTTCGCTCACTCCATACTTTTCACTTGGTTCTACACATTCATCCATTGAAATTTCTTGGTTGTGGCATGAATGAAATGAGCTAACCGGTCAAGAGTTTCCGCTACTGTAAACATGACTTGCTCTTGCTTTTTCCGGAACTCTTGTTGTTCTTGAATGAGCATGAAAAATATTTTTTGTGTGGCTTGATCCATATGTGAAGGTGAAGATTGAGATGATGAAGGTTGACAATCAAACTCATGAGGGTAAGGGTTTTGGTTTTGTATGTAGTGAGGTGATGGTGTATAGAATTGGTGACTAGAAAGGTAAGTGTCTGGGTTCCAGTAGGATTCATTGTGGTAATGGTGTGAAAAAGTCATAAAGGAATTATAAACAAAAACTTACTAACAAAAGCAAACAAACAACCAAAAAGTACTATTTACACTATTAACATATTTATAACAACCAAAAGATATAACACCGATTGCATCCCCGGCAACGGCGCCAAATTTGAAAGAAGAGAATTTATCGTCGATCTAGAATTTTTTTCACAAAATAGAATTCTACCATTGAAAGTATAGTCTAGACCGACAAGTAATTCCCCAATCAAATGTTTAAATTCAAATCAAATTATAACCGAGATCAAGAGTAATTCAACCTCGGGTCGTTCTCCTTAGGATGCAATTGGAAGTGTTACACTTTTAGTTGTGAGGAAAAGGGGTTTTGAATCAAGGAACGAAAGATTAAAAGAAACTTAAGAAATGAAAGAACTAAGGAATGAGCAAAATTGTTAATTAATACAAGTAAAGAGAAACAAGATCAAAACTAGTGAAAATGGTATAAATGCAATAAAGAGCCTTGAATTGGGAATGAGAGTCTAAGAATCCCATCATTGCCACAACCACAACTATGGTAATTATGATGAGTCAATCTCGCCTAGTTAACCCCAAACATTGAGGAGTACGTGATGCGTGAGCATCTTTTCTATCTTTTTCTAGTGAATTTGCATTTAATTTGTTGAGTTTAATCAAGAATTAATTATCTTTTAGCCACTATGGATGCTAATTTGAGTCTTGTGCAATTCTGTTTATTTTAGGTAGCATCTGGTTGGATTTAAGGGAGTTTCCATAGAAAAAGAGAAAAAGGCTATATAGAGCATGGATGACTTAGAAGATGGAGAGGAAGCTTGCACAAATGGAATCAGCACAAGAATTAAAGGAGATGACAGCGAGGAGCGACGCGTGCGCGTACCTGACGCGTACGCGTGATTTGGAGTGTTCTATGGCGACGCGTGTGCGTACCTGACGCGTACGCGTGACACGCGAAGAAGACCATCGACGCGTATGCGTGACTGACGCGTATGCGTGACAAGCGCAAAGTGCAGAAAATGCTGATTTTAAATTCTGATTTAAACTTTAATTTTAAAATAGGAAAAGATATTATATTTAGTTTTTGAAGATAGATTTTAAATTTAATTAGGATTAGATATAAAAGGGGGATTCCAATTAGTTAACTTTTCATTCCACTTCAGCCAAAATACATTTTTATCAGAATCCTTATTTTCTCTCTAAACCATGAGTAACTAAACCTCCACTGTTAAGGTTAGGAGCTCTATCTATTGTATGGATTGATACTATTATTTTTCTATTTTAATTCATGTATTGATTTCTATTCAAGAATTGTTTTCGTTCTTTATCTTATGAATTTGGGTGGAACGGAAGTATGACCCTCTTTCTAATTGAGTTCTTGTATAACTTGGAAAAGCTCTTTACTTGACCAACAGCTTGAAAACAATTTCTCCTAAATTCTAATTATCTGGATTTAACAGGATACGTGACATATAATACTCCTATATTTGGGTAATTAGGATTTCTGTGGCATATAAACTAGAATTAAGCTTCACCCTCTAATTGGAATTAAGTGACCAATGAATTGGCGGTTGATGAATTTTAGAGGAGTCTAGAAAGGTCTAAGGAATTAGGGTCTAGTCACATATAGTTTGCCATGAATTAAATCTTGCATGATTAAAATAGTTAGTAAGAAAAGTCAATCCGGAAAATAGATAACTCTGAAGCCTTAACTGTTTCTCCATACATATTATTTTCAACTTATTTACGTGTCTGCCTTTTGATCTTCTGAATTATTGTTTGATGCTTTTGAATACCAAAACACTCTTTTCTATTTGTCTAACTAAGCCAATCAATCAATTATTGTTGCTTGATCCATCAATCCTCGTGGGATCGACCCTCACTCACCTGAGGTATTACTTGGTACGACCCGGTGCACTTGCCGGTTAGTTTGTGGATTATAAATTCTGCACCAAGTTTTTGGAGCCGTTGCCGGGGATTGACTGTGATTAACAACTATTAGTTGTTTGATTGCTTAGATTAGGCGTCTTAGTTTTAATTTTTTTATTTGTTGCTTTATTAATTTTGAAAAATTAGTATTAATATTTTTCCTTAATTTCTGAAATTAAGTTTTGTGTTACCTAGTTAAATTTTATTCTAATTTTCTTGTTTATTTTTTCCATTAATTTTCGAAATTTTTTGTCTAATTTCTGTTATCATTTTCGAAAATTTTTTGTTTTATTTATTTAGTATTTCTATTTTATTATATTACACAGGTTACCTCACTGGGAGTTCTCTATACTCTGACGTAGAGAATCCCATCTTTTCTTGTCTTCTGTCTGTTTATGAGCAGGAACAGAGACAAGGAACCTCTGTTAGACTTTAACCCTGAACCTGAAAGGACGTGTAGACGACGTTTACAACAAGCAAGACTTTACAAGGCTACAAAATCCACTATGGATTCTAACAATGCTGCTAATGCCAATGTGGCAAATCCGAATGGGGATGAGCAACAAAGGAGAATGCTTGGCTCTTATTCTGCCCCTACTGTGGATCTTTATAGAAAAAGCATTGTGGTGCCTCCTATAGCTGCGAACAACTTTAAGTTGAAGCCACAATTGGTTACCCTGGTGCAACAAAATTGCCAGTATCATGGACTTCCTCATGAAGATCCAAATCAATTTATATCTGATTTTCTGTAGATTTGTGATACTGTGAAGACAAATGGAGTGAACCCTGAGGTGTACAAACTCATGCTCTTCCCGTTTGCTCTGAGGGATAAAGCAAAGCTATGGCTAGATTTCCAACCCAAGGAGAGTTTGGATACTTGGGAAAAGGTTGTTACTGAGTTTCTTACTAAATTTTTCCTACCAAAGAAGCTGACTAAGCTTAGGTTGGAGGTTCAGACTTTCAGGCAGAAGGATGGTGAAACTCTTTATGAAGCTTGGGAGAGATACAAGTTACTAACTAGGCAATGCCCTCCGGACATGTTCTCCAAATGGACCCAACTAGATATCTTCTATGAAGGCTTGGGTGAGATGTCCAAGATGAGCTTAGATACTTTTGCAGGTGGTTCATTGTACAAGAAGAAGACACCAGAGGAGACTATTGAGCTCATTGAATTGGTGGCTAGCAACCAATATTTATACTCATCTAACAGGAATCCTGTGAACTCTGGGACGTCTCAGAAGAGAGGCGTGTTGGAAGTGGAAGCTGTTAATGCTCTTTTTGCTCAGAACAAGCTTATGTCTCAACAAATAAATCTACTTACTCAGCAGATGGGTGGCATGCAAGTCTCAGCTATCAACACCCAAAATCCACCTCAAGAGGCCTCTTATGACATGGCAGGTAATTTTGTGCAAAATGATACTTATGATTATGCTCAATCCTCTTCTGAATAGGTCAATTACATGGGGAGTGGTCCTAGGAATCCCAACAATGATCCATATTCTAAGACATACAATCAGGGGTGGAGAAATCACCCAAAATTTGGGTGGAGGGACTGGTGCACAGAATTGTGATCCCACTTTTCACAACTCCGGTGCAACTAACCAGCAAGTGCACTGGGTCGTCCAAGTAAAACATTACGTGAGTAAGGGTCGATCCTACGGAGATTGTCGGCTTGAAGCAAGCTAGGGTTATCTTGTACATCTTAGTCAGGAGATTAGTGATCAAAATGATTTCGTTTATGAAAAGTAAATAACATGAAATGAATGATACTTGTGATTCAGTAATGAGGAACAGGTTGAGGTTTTGGAGATGCTCTGTCATTTGAATCTCTGCTTTCCTACTGTCTTCTTCTCCAAACACGCATGGCTTCCTTCCATGGCAAGCTGTATGTTGGTGGATCACCGTTGTTAATGGCTACCATCCGTCCTCTCGGATGAAAAATACCAAGTACGGTTTCTGTACGGCTAATCAACTGTCGGATCTCTCGTCTCGGATGAAAAATACCAGGTACAGCTACTGCACGACTAATCATCTGCCGGTTCTCACTTGTGTCGGAATAGGATCTCTCTATCCTTTTGCACACTGTCACTGCGCCCAACATTCTCGAGTTTGAAGCTCGTCACAGTCATCCCGTTCCAGATCCTACTCGAAATACCACAGACAAGGTTTAGACTTTCCGGATCTCAGGAATGCTGCCAATTGGTTCTAGCCTCTATCATGAAGGTTCTAATCTCACGGATTCAAATTCTCTGTTGTCAGGAGATGCAAATCAAACTCGTAGATTAGAAACCCAAGAGATACGCACTCAAGCTGTCGCCCAATGACTACATTGAGCTCAGGTTGAACGGGAGTGGTTGTCAAGCACGCGTTCATAAATTTGAGAATGATGATGAGTGTCACAGATCATCATATTCTCTATGTTGAAGTACGAGTGAGTATCTTAGAACAGAATCAAGCGTGATTGAATAGAAAACAATAGTAATTGCATTAATCCATTGAGACACAGCAGAGCTCCTCACCCCCACCTATGGGATTTAGAGACTCATGCCATAGAAGATACAATATGAAATGTAAATGTCATGAGTTGCAAAATGAATCTCTAAAAGTAGTTTTTATACTAAACTAGTAACTTAGGTTTACGAAAAATGAGTAACTAAGTACAGATAGTGTAGAAATCCACTTTCGAGGCCCACTTGGTGAGTGTTTGGGCTGAGCTTTCAAGCTTCCCCATGCATGTGCCTCAAATTGGAGTTAAATGCCACCTTGGTTGCAAAATGGGCGTTTAACGCCAAGAAGTGTGCCAGTTCTGGCGTTTTACGCCAAAAAAGGGTCTCTGGCTGGCGTTTAACGCCAGTTTGCGCCATCAGATCTCGGGCAAAATATGAACTATTATATATTGCTAGAAAGCCCAAAGATGTCTAATTTACAACGCAATTGAGAGCGCGCCAATTGGGCTTCTGTAGCTCCAGAAAATCCACTTCGAGTGCAGAAGGGTCAGAATCCATCAGCCTCTGCAGCCCTTTCTCAGCCTCTGAATCAGATTTTTGCTCAGGTCCCTCAATTTCAGCCAGAAAATACCTGAAATTATAGAAAAACACATAAACTCATAGTAAAGTCCAGAAATGTGATTTTTGCATAAAACTAATAAAAATATAATAAAAAGTAACTAAAACATACTAAAAACTACCTAAAAACAATGCCAAAAAGCGTATAAATTATCCGCTTATCACAACACCAAACTTAAATTGTTGCTTATCCCCAAGCAACTAAAAACAAAATAGGATAAAAAGAAGAGAAAATACAATAAATTTCAAAAATATCAATGAAGATTAGTTTTAATTAGATGAGCGGGACTAGTAGCTTTTTTGCCTCTGAAAAGTTTTGGCATCTCACTTTATCCTTTGAAGTTCAGAATGATTGGCATCCATAGGAACTCAGAATTCAGATAGTGTTATTGATTCTCCTAGTTTAGTATGTTGATTCTTGAACACAGCTACTTTATGAGTCTTGGCCGTGACCCTAAGCATCTTGTTTTCCAGTATTACCATCGGATACATAAATGCCACAGAAACATAACTAGGTGAACCTTTTCAGATTCTGACTCAGCTTTGCTAGAGTCCCAAGTTAGAGGTGCCCAGAGTTCTTAAGTATACTCTTTTTTTTTTGCTTTGGACCACGACTTTAACCGCTCAGTCTCAAGCTTTTCACTTGACACCTTCACGCCACAAGCACATGGTTAGGGACAGCTTGGTTTAGCCGCTTAGGCCAGAATTTTATTCCTTTGGGCCCTCCTATCCATTAATGCTCAAAGCCTTGGATCCTTTTCTACCCTTGTCTTTTGGTTTAAAGGGTTACTAGCTTTTTCTGCTTGCTTTTTCTTTTTCTTTCTTTTGCTCTATTTATCTTTTTCACCATTTTTTTTCTTCTCTTTTTTTTTCCGCAAGCTTTTGTATTCACTACTTTTTCTTGCTTCAAGAATCAATTTTATGATTTTTCAGATTATCAAATAACATTTCTCCTTTTTCATCATTCTTTCAAGAGCCAACAATTTTAACATTCATAAACAACAATTTCAAAAATATGCACTGTTCAAGCATTCATTCAAAAAAACAAAAAGTATTGTCACCACATCAAAGTAATTTAACTAATTTCAAGATAGAACTCGAAATCATGTACTTCTTGTTCTTTTGCAATTAAAAACATTTTTCATTTAAGAAAGGTGAAGGATTCATAGGACATTCATAGCTTTAAGGCATAGACACTAGACACTAATGATCATGTAATAAAGACACAAACATAGACAAAACATAAAGCATAGAATTAAAAAAAAAACAGAAAAATAAGAACAAGGAAGTTAAAGAACGGGTCCACCTTAGTAATAGCGGCTAGTTCTTCCTCTTGAAGATCTTATGGAGTGCTTGAGCTCCTCTATGTCTCTTCCTTGCCTTTGTTGCTTCTCTTCCTAGAGGTTTCTCCGGCCTTAGGTGCCATTAATGGTTATGGAAAGCAAGAAGCTGAGCTTTTCCACACCAAACTTAAAAGCTTTGCTCGTCCTCGAGCAAAATAAGATAGAAGGGAGTAGAAGAAGAATGATGCAATTAATTATGAAAACTTATTACTGTATACAAGAAAAGTTAAGAGGAGTTGAAAATAATTTGAAAAGATATGTAAGTTTTGAAAACATTTTGGAAGGATTTCAAAAGAATTGAAAAAGAATTAAAAAGAATTGGAAAAATTATTAATTTTTGAAAATAGAAATTGAAAGATGAAAGTTTAAAACATGTTTGATGCAAAAAATTATGAATTAAAACATGAAAAATTGAAAAAAATCGAATTGGAAACAAAATTACCTCCCTTGTGTCATCCTGGCGTTAAACGCCCAGAATGCTACAATTTCTGGTGTTTAACGCCCATCAGACACCCCTTTCTGGCGTTAAACGCCAGTCTGTCTGCCAATTCTGTCGTTTAACACCCAGAATGCTGCCAGACTGGGCGTTAAACGCCCATTCTGCTATCCTTACTAGCGTTTAAACGCCAGTAAGCCTGTCCTCTAGGGTGTGCTATTTTTGATGCTGTTTTTGATTCCGCTTTAATTCTGCAGCTATTTGTATGACTCCACATGATCATCAACCTAAAGAAAGTATAAAATAACAATGAAAAATGAAATGAAAACTTAATTAGCAAGGATAAATAATATTGGGTTGCCTCCCAATAAGCGCTTCTTTAATGTCTTTAGCTAGACTTTTACTGAGCTTTTTAATCTAGTCTCAGTTTTGAGCACTCTTGCTCAGCATTGCCTTCAAGATAATGTTTGACTCTCTGTCCATTAACAATGAACTTTTTGTCAGAGTCAATATCCTGAAGCTCTACATAACCATATGGTGACACACTTGTAATCACATATGGTCCCTTCCACTGGGATTTCAACTTCCCAGGGAACAATCTGAGCCAAGAGTTAAACAGTAGGACCTTCTGTCCTGGCACAAAGACTCTAGATGACAGCCTTTTGTCATGCCATCTTTTTGCCTTCTCCTTGAAGATTTTAGCATTTTCGAAAGCATTGAGTCTGAACTCCTCAAGCTCATTCAACTGGAGTAATCTCTTTTCTCCAGCTACCTTAGCATCAAGGTTTAGGAACCTGGTTGCCCAGTAGGCCTTGTGTTCCAGTTCCGCTGGCAGATGACAGGCTTTTCCATATACAAGCTGGTATGGAGATGTCCCTATCGGAGTCTTAAATGCTATTCTGTATGCCCACAGAGCATCATCCAAACCTCTTGCCCAATCCTTTCTACGGGTACTTATAGTCCGTTCCAGGATTCATTTTAGTTCTCTATTTGAGACTTCAGCCTGCCCATTTGTCTGTGGATGATATAGAGTTGCTACTTTATGGTTATTTCCATATCAGATCAGAGCAGAGTCAAGCTGTTTATTGCAGAAATGAGTGCCTCCATCACTGATCAGTATCCTAGGGACACTGGTGCACAAAATTGTGATCGCAACGGCGCCAAAAATTTGGTACGCACGATTATAATCTCAACTCCTTTTCACAACTTCGCACAACTAACCAGCAAGTGCACTGGGTCATCCAAGTAATAAACCTTACGTGAGTAAAGGTCGATCCCACGGAGATTGTCGGCTTAAAGCAAGCTATGGTCATCTTTGTAAATCTCAGTCAGGCAGATTCAAATGGTTATGAGGTTTTGATAATTAAAATATAAATAAAATATAAAATAAGATAGAGATACTTATATAATTCATTGGTGGGATTTCAGATAAGCGTATGAAGATGTTTGTTGCTTCTGAACCTCTGCTTTCCTATTGCCTTCATCCAATCATTCATACTCCTTTCCATGGTAAGCTGTATGTTGGGGGATCACCGTTGTCAATGGCTACCGTCCGTCCTCTCAGTGAAAATGGTCCAAATGCGCTGTCACCGCACGGCTAATCAGCTGTTGGTTCTTGATCATGTTGGAATAGGATCCATTGATCTTTTTACGCCTGTCACTACGCCCAACACTCGCGAGTTTGAAGCTCGTCACAGTCATTCCATCCCAGATCCTACTTGAAATACCACAGACAAGGTTTAGACTTTCCAGATCTCAAGAATGCTGCCAATTGGTTCTAGCTTATACCATGAAGACTCTGATCTTTCGGAATGGAGGCTAAGAGATAAACACTCAAGCTATTGCAGATAGAACGGAGATGGTTGTCACACACGCGTTCATAGGTGAGAATGATGATGAGTGTCACGGATCATCACATTCATCAGGTTGAAGTGTGAGTGAATATCTTAGAATAAGAATAAGCTTGAATTGAATAGAAAAACAATAGTACTTTGCATTAACTCATGAAGAACACCAGAGCTCCACACCTTAATCTATGGTGTGTAGAAACTCCACCGTTGAAAATACATAACTGATAATGGTCCATGCATGGCCGAATGGCCAGCCCCCTAAACGTGATCAAGAGATCAAAAGTGATACAAAGATAGTCTCAAAAATGATCTAAAGATCTAAAATAAATCACTAAAAGTAGTTTTTATACTAAACTAGTTACTAGGGTTTACAGAGATAAGTAAATGATGCAGAAATCCACTTTCGGGCCCACTTGGTGTGTGCTTGGGCTGAGCATTGAGCTTTACACGTGTAGAAACTTCTCTTGGAGTTGAACGCCAGGTTGCAGCCTATTTCTGGTGTTTAACTGTGGTTTGTAACCTGTTTCTGGCGTTTAACTTCAGAATAGGGCAGGAAGTGGGTGTTTGAACGCCAGTTTGCGTCATCAAAACTTGGACAAAGTATGGACTATTATATATTGCTGGAAAGCCCTGAATTTCTACTTTCCAACGCAATTGAGAGCACGCCAATTGGGTTTCTGTAGATCCAGAAAAACCACTTTGAGTGCAGGGAGGTCAGAATCTAATAGCATCTGCAGTCCTCTTTCAGCCTCTGAATCAGATTTTTGCTCAGGTCCCTCAATTTCAGCCAGAAAATACCTGAAATCACAGAAAAATAGACAAACTCATAGTACAGTCCAGAAATGTCAATTTTGAATAAAAACAAATAAAAATATACTAAAAAGTAATTAAAACATACTGAAAACTACCTAAAAATAATGCCAAAAAGCGTATAAATTATCCGCTCATCACAACACCAAACTTAAATTATTGCTTGTCCCCAAGCAACTAAAAATCAAATAGGATAAAAAGAAGAGAATATACTATAAATTCCAAAATATCAATGAAACTTAGCTTCAATTAGATGAGCGGGACTAGTAGCTTTTTGCCTCTGAATAGTTTTGGCATCTCACTTTATCCTTTGAAGTTCAGAATGATTGGCATCTATAGGAACTCAGAATTTAGATAGTGTTATTGATTTTCCTAGTTCAGTATGTTGATTCTTGAACACAGCTACTTTATGAGTCTTGGCCGTGGCCCTAAGCACTTTGTTTTCCAGTATTACCACCGGATACATAAATGCCACAGACACATAACTGGGTGAACCTTTTCAGATTGTGACTTAGCTTTGCTAGAGTCCCCAGTTATAGGTGTCCAAGGTTCTTAAGCACACTCTTTTTGCTTTGGATCATGCCTTTAACTGCTCAGTCTCAAGATTTTCACTTGACACCTTCACGCCACAAGCACATGGTTAGGGACAGCTTGGTTTAGCCGCTTAGGCCAGGATTTTATTCCTTTGGGCCCTCCTATCCACTGATGCTCAAAGCCTTGGACCTTTTTTACCCTTGCCTTTTAGTTTAAAGGGTTACTGGCTTTTTGCTCTTGCCTTTTGGTTTAACGAGCTCTTGGCTTTTTCTGCTTGCTTTTTTTTCTTTCTTTTTCTCTTTTTTTTTTGCCATTTTTTTCTGCAAGCTTTTGTATTCACTGCTTTTTCTTGCTTCAAGAATCAATTTTATGATTTTTTAGATTATCAATAACATTTCTCCTTTTCATCATTCTTTCAAGAGCCAACAAATTTAACATTCATAAATAACAAATTCAAAAATATGCACTGTTCAAGCATTCATTCAGAAAACAAAAAGTATTGTCACCACATCAATATAATTCAACTAATCTCAAGGATGAATTCGAAATTCATGTATTTCTTGTTCTTTTTCTTTTAGAACATTTTTCATTTAAGAAAGGTGATGGATTCATAGGACAGTCATAGCTTTAAGGCATAGTTACTAGACACTAATGATCATGTAGTAAAGACACAAACATAAATAAAACATACGGCTCAAAAATAAAAAAACAGAAAAATAAGAACAAGGAGATTAAGGAACGGGTCCACCTTAGTGAGGGTGGCGTCTTCTTCCTCTTGAAGAACCAATAGTGCTCTTGGTGCTCCACCCTTAGTTGTCCCATGTTGGAACTTAATTCTCCTAGGGAAGTGTTAATTTTCTCCCAATAGTTTTGTGGAGGAAAGTGCATCCCTTGAGGCATCTCAGGGATTTCATGATGAGGAATTTCCTCATGCTCTTGTTGAGGTCCATGAGTGGGCTCTCTTGTTTGCTCCATCCTCTTTTTGGTGATGGGCTTGTCCTCTTCAATGAGGATGTCTCCCTCTATGACAATCCCAGCCGAATTGCAGAGGTGACAAATGAGGTGAGGAAAGGTTAACCTTGCCAAAGTGGAAGACTTGTCAGCTACCTTGTAGAGTTCTTGAGGTATAATCTCATGAACTTCCACTTCCTCCCCAATCATGATACTATGGATCATGATAGCCCGATCTACAGTTACTTTGGATCGGTTGCTAGTAGGAATGATAGAGCGTTGGATGAACTCCAACCATCCTCTAGCCACAGGCTTAAGGTTCGGTCTTCTCAATTGAACCGACTTGCCTCTTGAGTCTCTTTTCCATTGAACTCCTTCCACACATATGTCCATGAGGACTTGGTCCAACCTTTGATCAAAGTTGACCCTTCTAGTGTAGGGGCGTGCATTTTTTTACATCATTGGCAAGTTGAACGCCAACCTTACATTTTTCGGACTGAAATCTAAGTATTTCCCCCGAACCATGGTAAGCCAATTCTTTGGGTTTGGGTTCATACTTTAATCATGGTTCCTAGTGATCCATGTATTTGCATAGAACTCTTGAACCATTAAGATTCCGACTTGTTGAATAGGATTGGAGAGAACTTCCCATCCTCTTCTTCTAATCTCTTGTCGGATCTCCGGATAATCGCCCTTTTTGAGCTTAAAAGGGACCTCAGGGATCACCTTTTTCTTAGCCACAACTTCATAGAAGTGGTCTTGATGGACCTTGGAGATGAATCTTTCCATCTCCCATGACTCAGAGGAAGAAGCAATTGCCTTTCCTTTCCTCTTTTTTGAGGTTTTTTTGGTCTTAGGTGCCATTAATGGTTATGGAAAAACAAAAAGCAATGCTTTTACCATACCAAACTTAAAAGGTTTGCTTGTCTTCGAGTAAAAGAAGAAAGAAAGTAGTAGAAGAAGAAGAAAATGAAGGAGATGGAGGGAGATATGTGGTTCGGCCAAGGGGTAGAAGTAGTGGTTGTAATGTGTGAAAATGAAGGAGTGGTGAGGGGTTTATATAGGGGTAGGGGAAGAGTGGATGGATGTGATTGGTGAAGGGTATTTGGGGAAGAGATATGGAGGTGATTGGTAAAGGGTATTTGGGAAAAAGTGTTAAGAAAAGGTGTGAGGAAGAGAGAGAGTGAGTTGAGGTGGGGTAGGTGGGGATCCTGTGGGGTCCACAGATTTTGAGGAGTCAAGAGAGAGAGAGAGAGAGAGAGAGAGAGAGAGAGAGGTGGGGTAGGTGGGGATCCTGTGGGGTCCACAGATCTTGAGGGGTCAAGGACTTATCATCCCTGCTCTATTTAGGCGTGTAAACGCCCTTAGAGTGCAATCCTGGCATTTAACGCTAGACTGCTGCTTGTTTCTGGCGTTTAACGCCAGCTTTTCTCCCTTTCTTGGTGTTAAACGCCAACTCGATGCTCTGTTCTAGCGTTAAACGCCAGCCTGGTGCCTGTTTCTGGCGTTAAACGCCAGCTTGATGATTCTTTCTAGCGTTAAACGCCAGTCTGATGCTTCTTACTGGTGTTTAAACGTCAGTAAGCTTATCCTCCAGGGTGTGCTGTTTTTTTCATTCTATTTTTTATTTTTCAGTTATTTTTGTGACTTCACATGATCATCAACCTAAATAAAACATAAAATAGCAATGGAAAATAAATAGATATGATTAAATAACATTGGGTTGCCTCCCAATAAGCGCTTCTTTAATGTCAATAGCTTGACAGTGAGCTCTCCTGGAGCCTCACATATAATCAGAGCAGGGTTGGGGCCTCTCAATACCAAACTTAGAGTTTGGTTGTGGCCTCCCAACACCAAACTTAGAATTTGAATGTGGGAGTTTTGTTTGACTCTGTATTGAGAGAAGCTTTTCATGCTTCCTCTCCATGGTTACAGAAAGAGAACCTTGAGTCTTGAACACAAGGTAGTCCTCATTCAACTGAAGGACCAACTCTCCTCTGTCAACATCAATCACAGCCTTTGCTGTGGCTAGGAAGGGTCTGCCAAGGATGATGGATTCATCCCCATCCTTCCCAGTGTCTAGGATTATGAAATCAGCAGGGATGTAAAGGCCTTCAACCTTTACTAGCACGTCCTCTACTAGTTCATAATCCTGTTTCATTAATTTGTTTGCCATCTCTAGTGAGATTCTTGCAGCTTGTACCTCAAAGATTCCCAGTTTCTCTATTACAGAGAGTGGCATGAGGTTTATCCCTGACCCCAGGTCACACAGAGCCTTCTCAAAGGTCATGGTGCCTATGGTACAAGGTATGAAGAATTTTTTGGGATCCGATTTCTTCTAAGGTAATGTCTGCCTTATTAATGCACTCAGTTCATTGGTGAGCAAAGGGGTTCATCCTTCCAAGTCTCATTACCAAATAACTTGGCATTCAGCTTCATGATTGCTCCTAGATACTTAACAATTTGCTCTTCAGTAATGTCTTCATCCTCTTCAGAGGAAGAATATTCATCCGAGCTCATGAATGGTAGAAGAAAGTTCAATGGAATCTCTATGGTCTCTATATGAAACTCAGATTCCTTTGGTTCCTCAAAGGTAAACTCCTTTCTATCCAGAGGACGTCCCATGAGGCTTTTCTCACTGGGACTCACGTCCTCCTCACTCTCTCCAGGTTCGGCCATATTGGTCATGGTTATGGCCTTGCACTCTCTCTTGGGGTTTTCTTTTGTATTGCTTGGGAGAGTACTGGGAGGAGTTTCAGTAATCTTCTTACTCAGCTGACCTACCTGTGCCTCCAAATTTCTAATGGAAGAATTTGTTTCATTCATGAAACTTAGTGTGGTCTTGGATAGATCAGAGACTATGGTTGCCAGGCCAGAATGGCTCTGTTCAGAATTTTCTGTCTGTTGCTGAGAAGATGATGGAAAAGGCTTGCTATTGCTGAACCTATTTCTTCCAACATTATTGTTGAAGCCTTGTTGAGGCTTCTGTTGGTCCTTCCATGAGAAATTTGGTTGATTTCTCCATGAAGGATTATAGGTGTTTCCATAGGGTTCTCCCATGTAATTCACCTCTGCCATTGCAGGGTTCTCAGGATCATAAGCTTCTTCTTCAGAAGATGCTTCTTTAGTACTGTTGGATGTAGCTTGCAATCCATTCAGACTCTGAGAAATCATATTGACTTGCTGAGTCAATATTTTGTTCTGAGCCAATATGGCATTCACAGTATCAATTTCAAGAACTCCCTTCTTCTGAGGCGTCCCATTGTTCACAGGATTCCTCTCAAAGGTGACATGAACTGGTTATTTGCAACCATTTCAATGAGTTCCTGAGCTTCTGCAGGGGTTTTCAGATGAAGAGATCCTCCTGCAGAATGGTCCAATGACATTTTTGACAACTCAGATAGACCATCATAGAATATGCATATGATGCTCCATTCTGGAAGCATGTCAGACGGACACCTTTTGATCAGTTGCTTATATCTTTCCCAAGCTTCATAGAAAGACTCTCCTTCCTTCTGTCTGAAGGTTTGGATTAACACTGTAAGCTTGCTCATCTTTTGAGGTGGAAAGAATTTGGCCAGGAAAGCACTGACCAGCTTATCCCAAGAGTTCAGGCTTTCCTTAGGTTGTGAATCCAACCATGTTCTAGCTCTGTCTCTTACAACAAAAGGAAAAAGCATAAGCCTGTAGACCTCGGGATTAACTCCATTGGTCTTGACAGTGTCACAGATTTGAAAGAATTCAGCTAAGAACTGATGAGGATCTTCCAATGGAAGTCCATGAAACTTGTAATTCTATTGCATTAGAGAAATTAATTGAGGCTTAAGCTCAAAGTTGTTTGCTCCAATGGCAGGAATTGAGATGCTTCTTCCATAGAAGTTAGAAGAGGATGCAATAAAGTCACTAAGCATCTTCCTTCAATCTCCGCCATTGTTATTAGGTTCGGCCATGTCTCCTTCTTTTTCGAAAATTTCTGTCAGGTCCTCTCCAGAGGGTTGTGCTTTAGCTTTCCTTAGCTTCCTCTTCAGAGTCCTTTCAGGTTCAAGATCAGCTTCAACAAGAAAGTTCTTATCCTTGTTCCTGCTCATATGAAAAAGAAGAGAACAGCAAAGAAGAGGAATCCTCTATGTCACAGTATAGAGATTCCTTAATGTGAGTAGAAGAATAGAATAATAGAAGAAGGAGAAGGGAAAAATTCGAACACAGAGAAGAAGAGGGGGTTCAAATTTTGAGTGGAAGAGGAGTGTTAGTATATTAATAAATAAATAGAGAGATGAGAGAGAGATTGAATTCAAATTTAAATTAAAAATAAAAGGAAAATATTTTTGTTTTTATTTTAAATATTAGTTAGTATTCAAAAATTAGGAGAAGAAATAAAATTAAAATTAAAATTTGAAATAATTAGTTAATTAAAAAGAATTTTGAAAAAGAAGTTAATGATTTTCGAAAATTAGAGAGAGAAAAGTAATTAGATGGTTTTGAAAAAGATAAGGATTTTAAAATCAAACAAAAAGTTAAGTGGTTAATTGAAAAAGATTTGAAAATCAATTTTTGAAAACATAGGAAGTTAGAAAAGATTTTGAAATCAAATTTTGAAAAAAGATATGATTGAAAGATATGATTGAAACTATTTTTGAAAAAGATTTGAAAAGAAAATTAAAAATATTTGATTTTTGAAATTAAAGTTGATTACTTGACTAACAAGAAACTAAAAGATATGATTCTAAAATTTAAAGATTGAACCTTTCTTCATAGGCAAGTAACAAACTTTAAATTCTTTTGAATCAATCATATTAATTGTTAGTAAAGATTTTGAAATTATGAAATGAAATTAACAAAAAGATTTTGAAAATCATTTTTAAAATTTTCAGAAATCATAAAAGAAAAATGAAAAAGATTTAATTTTTGAAAAAGTTTTGAAAAGATAGGATTTTTAAATTGAAAATTTGACTTGACTCATAAGAAACAACTAAATTTTAAAATTTTTTGAATAAGTCAACTCAAATATTTGAAATTTATGAGAAGAATAAGGGAAAGATTTTTTTTTATTTTTGAATTTTTAATGAAGAAAGAGAAAAACAACAAAAAGACTCAAAACATGAAAATTATGAATCAAAACACACAATACATGCAAGAACACTTTGAATGTCAAGATGAACACCAAGAACTTGTTTTTGAAAATTTTTAAGAAAAGAAAAACATGCAAGACACCAAACTTAAAAATTTTTAATGTTTTGACACTAACAAATTGAAAATGCATATGAAAAACAAGAAAAGACACAAAACATAAAAAGTCAAAGATCAAACAAAGACAATCATCAAGAACAACTTGAAGATCATGAAGAACACATGCATGAATTTCTTTTTGAAAATTTTTAAGAAAAATTAAAAAGATGCAAATGACACCAACCTTAAAAATTAACACTAGACTCAAACAAGAAACACAAAATTATTTTTGGTTTTATGATTTTATTAATTTTTTTGGATTTTTCAAAAATTAATTTTGGAAAAGAAAATAAAGATTTCAAAATTTTTAATAAGAATTCCAGGAATCATGCAATGTTAGTCTAAAGCTCCGGTCCAGGAATTAGACATGGCTTACTAGCCAGCCAAGCTTTCAGTGAAAGCTTCGGTCCAAAACACTAGATATGGCCAATGGCCAGCCAAGCTTTAGCAGATCATTACATAGAACAGCTAAATTGATGAGAAAGACAAAGAAGCTCTTCTAAGGATAAGTGAAACCTCAGTCCAAAGGATTAGACATGGCTTAACATCTAGCCATGATTCAACATATCTCATGAAACTCTAGAATTCATTCTTAAAAATTCATAAGAATAAAATAGAAAATTTTTTGAAAATTTTTTCGAAAATAAAAAGAATAAAAAGTTTAAAAGTAAAATAAAATTACCTATTCTGAGCAACAAGATGAACCGTCAGTTGTCCAAACTCGAACAATCCCCGGCAACGGCACCAAAAATTAGTGCACGAAATTATGATCGCAACGGCGCCAAAAACTTGGTACGCAGGATTATAATCTCAACTCCTTTTCACAACTCCGCACAACTAACCAGCAAGTGCACTAGGTCATCCAAGTAATAAACCTTACGTGAGTAAGGGTCGATCCCACGGAGATTGTCGGCTTGAAGCAAGCTATGGTCATCTTTGTAAATCTCAGTCAGGCATATTCAAATGGTTATGAGGTTTTGATAATTAAAATATAAATAAAATATAAAATAAGATAGAGATACTTATATAATTCATTGGTGGGATTTCAGATAAGCGTATGAAGATGCTTGTTGCTTATGAACCTCTGCTTTCCTATTGCCTTCATCCAATCATTCATACTCCTTTCCATGGTAAGTTGTATGTTGGGGGATCACCGTTGTCAATGGCTACCGTCCGTCCTCTCAGTGAAAATGGTCCAAATGCGCTGTCACCGCACGGCTAATCAGCTGTTGGTTCTCGATCATGTTGGAATAGGATCCATTGATCCTTTTGCGTCTGTCACTACGCCCAACACTCGCGAGTTTGAAGCTCGTCACAGTCATTCCATCCCAGATCCTACTCGAAATACCACAGACAAAGTTTAGACTTTCCGGATCTCAAGAATGCTGCCAATTGATTCTAGCTATACCACAAAGACTCTGATCTTTCGGAATGGAGGCTAAGAGATAAACACTCAAGCTATTGCAGATAGAACGGAGGTGGTTGTCAGGCATGCGTTCATAGGTGAAAATGATGATGAGTGTCACGGATCATCACATTCATCAGGTTGAAGTGCGAGTGAATATCTTGGAATAAGAATAAGCTTGAATTGAATAGAAAAACAATAGTACTTTGCATTAACTCATGAAGAACAGCAGAGCTCCACACCTTAATCTATGGTGTATAGAAACTCCACCGTTGAAAATACATAAGTGATAATGGTCCAGGCATGGCTGAATGGCCAGCTCCCTAAACGTGATCAAGAGATCAAAAGTGATACAAAGATAGTCTTAAAAATGATCTAAAGATCTAAAATAAATCACTAAAAGTAGTTTTTATACTAAAATAGTTATTAGGGTTTACAAAGATAAGTAAATGATGTGTAGAGACTTCTCTTGGAGTTAAACTCTAGGTTGCAGCCTATTTCTGGTGTTTAACTCTGGTTTGTGACCTGTTTCTGACGTTTAACTTCATAATAGGGCAGGAAATGGGCGTTTGAACACCAGTTTGCGTCGTCAAAACTTGGGCAAAGTATGGACTATTATATATTTCTGGAAAGCCCTGGATGTCTACTTTCCAACGCAATTGAGAGCGTGCCAATTGGGTTTCTGTAGCTCCAGAAAATCCACTTCGAGTGCAAGGAAGTCAGAATCCAATAGCATCTGCAGTCCTCTTTCAGCCTCTGAATCAGATTTTTACTCAGGTCCCTCAATTTCAGCCAGAAAATACCTGAAATCACAAAAAAACACACAAACTCATAGTAAAGTCCAGAAATGTGTATTTTGAATAAAAACTAATAAAAATATACTAAAAAGTAATTAAAACATACTAAAAACTACCTAAAAATAATGCCAAAAAGCGTATAAATTATCCGCTCATCAGACACCGAACCTGCTGAAGATATACTTCTGTAGGAATTTCATCACTGTCTTAGTATCATTAGTGGGTTTTGCAATTGCCTCCACCCATTTAGATACATAGTCTACTGCCACCAGAATATAAGTGTTTGAGTGTGATGGTAGGAAAGACCCCATGAAGTCAATACCCCATACATCAAACAACTCAATCTCTAAGATCCCTTGTTGAGGCATGGCATAACCATGAGGTACATTACCAGCTCTCTAGCAACTGTCACAGTTACGTACAAATTCTCGGGAGTCTCTATAGAGAGTGGGCCAGTAGAAGCCACATTGGAGAACCTTGGTGGCTGTTCGCTCACCTCCAAAATGTCCTCCATACTGTGATCCATGGTAGTGCCATAGGATCTTCTGTGCCTCTTCTCTAGGCACACATCTACGGATCATTCCGTCTGCACACCTCTTAAAGAGATATGGTTCAACCCACAAGTAGTACTTTACATCAGAAATCAATTTTTTTTTTGCTGCTTAGTGTACTCCTTGGGTATGAATCTCACAGCTTTATAGTTTGCAATGTCTGCAAACCATGGTACTTCCTGAATGGCGAAGAGTTTCTCATCCAGAAAGGTTTCAGAGATCTCAGTAGGAGGGAGGGACGCTCCTGCTACTGGTTCTATCCAGGACAGGTGATCAGCAACCTGGTTCTCTGTCCCCTTTCTGTCTCTTATTTCTATATCAAACTCTTGCAGAAGCAACATGATGAGCGGATAATTTATACGCTTTTTGGCATTGTTTTTAGTATGTTTTTAGTATATTTTAATTAGTTTTTATTATATTTTTATTATTTTTTATTTAAAATTCACTTTTTTGGACTTTACTATGAGTTTGTATATTTTTCTGTGATTTCAGGTATTTTCTGGCTGAAATTGAGGGACCTGAGTAAAAATCTGATTCAGAGGCTGAAAAAGGACTGCAGATGCTGTTGGATTCTGACCTCCCTGCACTCAAAGTGGATTTTCTGGAGCTATAGAAGCTCAATTAGAGCGCTCTCAATTGCGTTGGAAAGTAGACATCCTGGGCTTTCCAGCAATATATAATAGTCTATACTTTGCCCGAGATTTGATGGCCCAAACAGGCGTTCCAAGTCAGCTCAAGAATTCTGGCGTTTAACGCTAGAACTGGCATAAAAACTGGAGTTAAACGCTCAAACTGGCACAAAAGCTTGCGTTTAACTCCAAGAAAAGTCTCTAAACATGAAAGCTTCAATGCTCAGCCTAAGTACACACCAAGTGGGCCCCGGAAGTGGATTTTTACACTAAACACCCTAGCTTACTCATTTTCTGTAACCCTAGGTCACCAGTTTACTATAAAAACTACTTTTAGTGATTCATCTTGTACCTCATGACACTTTACACGTTTCATATTGTATTCTCTATGGCATGAGTCTCTAAATCCCATTGTTGGGGGTGAGGAGCTCTGCTGTTCTTCATGAATTAATGCAATTACTACTGTTTTCCATTCTATCACGCTTGCTTCTATTATAAGATATTCATTCGCACTTTAACCTGATGAATGTGATGATCCGTGAAACTCATCATCATTCTCACCTATGAATACGTGCCTGACAACCACCTCCGTTCTACCTTAGATTGAATGCATATCTCTTAGCCTCATTATTCAGATCAGAGTCTTCGTGGTATAAGCTAGAATTATTGGCGGCCATTTCTGAGATCCGGAACGTCTAAACCTTGTCTGTGGTATTCTGAGTAGGATCTGGGAAGGGATGACTGTGACGAGCTTCAAATTCGCGAGTGTTGAGCGTAGTGACAGACGCAAAAGGATCAATGGATCCTATTCCGACATGATCGAGAACTGACAGATGATTAGCCGTGCGGTGATAGCACATTTGGAACATTTTCACTGAGAGGACGGGAAGTAGCCATTGACAATGGTGATGCCCAACTTAAAGCTTGCCATGGAAGGAGCCTTGCGTGCATGAAGAAGAAGATAGTAGGAAAGCAAAGATTCAGAAGACAAAGCATCTCCAAAGCCTCAACCTGTTCTTCATTACTGCATAACAAGTATTTATTTCACGTTCTTTTACTTTTTACAATTAAATCTGAGAATTATTGATATCCTGACTAAGAGTTACAAGATAACCATAGCTTGCTTCAAGCCGACAATCTCCGTGGGATCGACCCTTACTCACGTAAGGTATTACTTGGACGACCCAGTGCACTTGCTGGTTAGTTGTGCGGAGTTGCAAAGTGTGATTGTAATTTCGAGCACCAAGTTTTTGGCGCCATTGCCGGGGATTGTTCGAGTTTGGACAACTGACGGTTATTCTTGTTGCTTAGATTAGGAATATTTTATTGGTTTAGAGTCTTTTATTTGAGTTTATTTTTATATTTTAAGTTTGGTGTCAATTGCATGATTTTATTTTCTTTTAATTTTTCGAAATTGTATGTCTTTAGTTCTTTCTTGATCTTTAAAATTCTAAGTTTGGTGTCTTCTTTGTGTTTTTCCTTTAAATTTTCGAAAAGTTGTGTTTGATTTTCTAAAAATTTTAAGTTTGGTGTCCCTTGTGCTTTTATTTACTTAAAAATTTTTCAAAAATTTGTTCCTGGTGTTCATCTTGACATTCAAAGTTTTCTTGTTTGTTCTCTTTGTTTTGATCTAAAATTTCTAAGTTTAGTGTCATTTTGTTGTTTTTCTCTTTCCTCATTAAAATTCAAAAATCAAAAAAATATCTTTTCCTTATTTTACTCATAAATTTTGAAATTTTGCATTAAATTAGTCAAAGATTTTCAAAATCATATCTTTTTTTTAGTCAAGTCAAAATTCTAATTTTAAAAATTGATCTTTTCAAATCTTTTTCTAAAATCAAATCTTTTTAATTTCTTCAATCATATCTTTTAAATCATATCTTTTTTTTGCAATCATATCTTCTCAATCATATCTTTTTCAAAATAATTTTCAATCATATCTTTTTTTATTGCTAATTCCAAAATCTTTTTAATTAATTAATTAATTTAGTTTTCAATTTGCTTTGATTTTATTTTCTTTTAGTTTTCAAAATTTTATTTTATTTCCTATTTATTTTATTTTACTACTTTCGGTCACTTTTAATTAAATAAAATAAAAAAAATAAAAATATAATTTAATTGCAATTCATATCAATTCCCTTTTCTCCATCATGGACATAAGTGGAAACGAACAGTCCAGAAGGACTCTGGGGTCATATGCTAACCCCATTACAGCTGCATATGGGAGTAGCATTTGTATACCTCCCATCAAAGCAAGGAGCTTTGAGCTAAATCCTCAGCTCAAAATCATGGTGCAGCAAAATTGCCAGTATTCTGGTCTTCCACAGGAAGAACCTACTGAGTTTCTGGCACAATTCTTACAAATTGCTGACACAGTACGTGATAAAGAAGTGGATCAGGATATCTACAGATTATTATTGTTTCCAATTGCTGTAAAAGATCAAGCTAAGAGGTGGTTAAATAACCAACCCACAGCAAGCATAAAAACATGGAGACAATTAACAGACAAATTCCTGAATCAATTTTACCCTCCAAAAAGGATGACACAGCTAAGGCTGGACATCCAAGGCTTTAAACAAGAGGATCATGAATCTCTTTATAATGCTTGGGAGAGGTACTGAGGGATGCTAAGAAAATGCCCCTCTGAAATGTTTTCAGAGTGGGTACAGCTAGACATCTTCTACTATGGACTTACAGAAAAAGCTCAGATGTCTCTAGACCACTCAGCTGGTGGATCTATACACATGAGAAAAACAATTGAAGAGGCTCAAGAACTCATAGATACAGTTGCTAGAAATCAACATCTGTACTCAAACAGTGATTCATCCATAAAAGAAGAGGCTATGGCAGTAACTACTGATCCTAATTCTCAAGAACAGATTGTTGAACTTAATCAGTAATTACTCCTTATGACAAAACAATTAGCAGAATTCAAAGAGATGCTCCAAGACACTAAAAATGCTAACAAGAATATAGAAGCACAATTGAATCAGACAAGACAGCAGCTATCTAAACAGATAACAGAAGAATGCCAAGCTGTCCAACTAAGGAGCGGGAAGACATTGAATAACTCAGCTCAAAGTAGCAAAAAGTCAAGAAAGGAACAAATGACATAGGATGACCAAACCACTGCCCAAAATCCCTCAGGAAGAGGAGAAACCTCCTAAACCAAAGCTCAAACCACTACCACCATCCCTGAAGTATGCATTTCTGGGAGAGGGTGACACTTTTCCAGTGATCATAAGCTCTGCTTTAGATCCACAGGAAGAGAAAGCACTAATTCAGGTGCTAAGGACACACAAGATAGCTCTTGGGTGGTCCATAAGTGATCTTAAGGACATTAGCCCAGCAAGATGCATTCACAAGATCCTATTAGAGGATGATGCTAAGCCAGTGGTTCAACCACAAAGGCGGCTAAATCCAGCCATGAAAGAAGTAGTGCAGAAAGAGGTCAATAAGTTACTAGAGACTGGGATTATTTATCCTATTTCTGATAGCCCCTGGGTGAGCCCTGTCCAAGTTGTCCCCAAGAAGGGAGGCATGACAGTGGTTCATAATGAAAAGAATGAACTGGTTCCCACAAGAACAGTTACAGGGTGGCGTATGTGTATTGACTACAGAAGGCTCAATACAGCCACCAGAAAGGATCATTTCCTTTACCATTCATAGACCAAATGCTAGAGAGACTAGCAGGCCATGAATACTACTACTTTTTGGATGGCTATTCAGGCTACAACCAAATTGCAGTGGATCTTCAAGACCAAGAGAAAACAGCATTCACATGCCCATCTGGAGTATTTGCTTACAGAAGAATGCCTTTTGGCCTATATAATGCACCTGCAACCTTTCAGAGGTGCATGCTCTCTATATTCTCTGATATGGTAGAGAAGTGCCTGGAAGTCTTCATGGATGACTTCTCAGTATTTGGAGACTCATTCAGCTCCTGTCTTGATCATCTAGCACTTGTCCTGAAAAGGTGCCAAGAGACTAACCTGGTCTTAAACTGGGAAAAATGTCACTTTATGGTGACTGAAGGAATTGTCCTTGGGCATAAAATTTCAAGCAAGGGGATAAAGGTGGATCAAAACAAGGTAGAGGTAATTGAGAAATTACCACCACCTGCCAATGTTAAGGCAATCATAAGCCTTCTGGGGCATGCAGGATTCTATCGGAGGTTCATAAAGGATTTTTCAAAAATTGCAAAATCTCTAAGCAACCTGCTGGCTACTGACACGCCATTTGTGTTTGACACAGAGTGTCTGCAGGCGTTTGAGACCCTGAAAGCCAAGCTGGTCACATCACTAGTCATCTCTGCACCTGACTGGACATTACCATTCGAATTAATGTGTGATGCCAGTGACCATGCCATTGGTGCAGTGTTGGGACAAAGGCATAACAAGCTTCTGCACGTCATTTACTATGCCAGTCGTGTTCTAAATGACGCACAGAAGAATTACACAACCACAGAAAAGGAGTTACTTGCAGTGGTTTATGCTATTGACAAGTTTAGATCCTATTTAGTAGGTTCAAAAGTGATTGTGTATACTGACCATGCTGCTCTTAAATATCTACTCACTAAGCAGGATTCAAAACCCAGGCTCATAAGATGGGTGTTGCTTCTGCAAGAGTTTGATATAGAAATAAGAAACAGAAAAGGGACAGGGAACCAGGTAGCTGATCACCTGTCCCGGATAGAACCAGTAGCAGGGGCGTCCCTCCCTCCTACTGAGATCTCTGAGACCTTTCCGGATGAACAACTTTTTGCCATTCAGGAAGCACCATGGTTTACAGACATTGTAAATTATAAAGCTGTGAGGTTCATACCCCAGGAGTACAGCAGGTTGCAAAAGAAAAAACTAATTTCTGATGCAAAGTACTACTTATGGGATGAACCATATCTCTTTAAGAGATGCACAGACGGAATGATCCGCAGATGCATCCCTAGAGAGGAGGCACAGAAAATCCTGTGGCATTGCCATGGATTACAGTATGGAAGACATTTTGGAAGTGAGCGAACAGCCACTAAAGTCCTCCAATGTGGCTTCTATTGGCCAACTCTCTATAGAGATGCCCGAGAGTTTGTGCGTAACTGTGATAGTTGCCAAAGAGCTGGTAACTTGCCTCATGGTTATGCCATGCCTCAACAAGGGATCTTAGAGATTGAGTTGTTTGATGTATGGGGTATTGACTTCATGGGTCCTTTCCCACCATCATACTCAAACACTTACATTCTGGTGGCAGTAGACTACGTATCTAAATGGGTTGAGGCAATTGCCACACCCACTAATGATACCAAGACTGTGCTAAAGTTCCTCCAGAAATATATTTTCAGCAGATTTGGTGTTCCCAGAGTACTAATCAGTGATGGGGGCACCCATTTCTGCAATAAACAGCTTTACTCTGCTATGGTTCGATATGGAATTAGCCACAAAGTAGCAACTCTGTATCATCCACAGACAAATGGGCAGGCTGAAGTCTCTAACAGAGAACTAAAGAGAATCCTGGAACGGACTGTAATTACCCGTAGAAAGGATTGGGCAAAGAGCTTGGATGATGCTCTGTGGGCATACAGAACAGCATTCAAGACTCCTATAGGAACCTCTCCATACCAGCTTGTATATGGCAAGGCATGTCATCTGCCCGTGGAACTGGAACATAAAGCCTACTGGGCAACCAGATTCCTAAACATGGATGCTAAGTTAGCTGGTGAGAAAAGATTGCTCCAGCTAAATGAGCTAGAGGAGTTCAAACTCAATGCTTTTGAAAATGCAAAAATTTATAAGGAAAAAGCAAAAAAGTGGCATGACAAGAAATTGTCATCCAGAGTCTTTGAGCCAGGATAAAAAGTTATGCTGATCAACTCAAGGCTCAGATTATTCCCCGGGAAATTAAAATCCCGGTGGAGGGGACCATATGTGATCACAGGAGTGTCACCATATGGTTATGTTGAGCTTCAAGATATTGATTCTAACAAAAAGTTCATTGTTAATGGGCAGAGAATCAAACATTATCTTCAAAGCAATTTTGAGCAAGAATGCTCAAAACTGAGGCTTGAATGAAGCTCAGTAAAGGTCCAGCTAAAGACAATAAAGAAGCGCTTGCTGGGAGGCAACCCAGCCATTAGCAAGTTATTTGTTTTAATTAATACTTGTAGAAGTTTGATATACATTTTTCTTCAAAGGTTAATCACCAAAACTGAAGGAATTCACAGAGTTACAGAAGGATTCAGTGCAAAAAGCAGAGAAAAGGAGCTTGCTGATAAGAAAATGCCAGTAAAGGTGCCATTTTGGGCGTTAAACACCAGAATGGGTACCATTCTAGGCGTTTAATGCCAAAATTGCAGCATCCTGGGCATTCAGCAAAACGCCCAGTGATAAAGGGGTTTCTGGCGTTTAACGCCAGCCAGGGTACCTGGCTGGGCGTTAAACGCCCATAATGGCCAACAATTGGGCGTTAAACGCCAGAATGGATACCATTCTGGGCGTTTAACGCCAGAAAGGCAGGGGGAGGAGATTTTGTTTCCAACTTCAAATTTTTTCAAATTTTCATGTTTTGATTCATGCTTTTCTGCATAAACATGTTTCAAACTTTCATCATTCACCCTCAATTTTCAAAAATTCAAACATTTTCTAAATCTTTTTTCAATTTTCTTTCAAATCCTTCCCAAATCTTCTTCAAAAACTCAATTATCTTCTTAATTTCTTTCCAAATCTTTTTCAACTCATCATATCATCTCTTAATTCTTAGATGCATAACCAAATTTTCAGATTTAACATCTTTATATCTTTTTCAATTAAAAAAATCTCATCTTTTTCATATCATGATTTTATTTTCTTTCATCAATCATATCTCTATATCATATCTCTTTCAAATTTTTCGAAATCCCTCCCCTCCTCCTATAAATATACATTCGGCCATCCCCTCCTCTCCACCATTTGAATTTGCCTCTTCTCCTCTCTCTCCCCTTTCCTTTCTTTTGCTTGAGGGCAAGCAAACCTCTAAGTTTGGTGTATTTTTCCGTGATCACTGAGCTAAGACTCATCAAGATCATGGCACCTAAGGGAAAACAAACCAAATCAAGAGGCAAGAAAGAGAATACTCCAAAGAGTCTTTGGAATCAAGAGAGGTTCCTAACCAAAGAACATGCAGACCATTACCACAAAATAATGGGTCTGAGGTCAGTGATCCCAGAAGTTAAATTCAATCTGAAAGAAGATGAATATCCGGAGATCCAAGAGCAAATTCGAAACAGAGGATGGGAAATTCTAGCTAATCCTGAAACAAAGGTTAGAAGAAACATGGTTCAGAAATTCTACTCAAATCTGTGGCTAACAGATAAGCAGAGAATAACTGGAACCGCCTTTCATACCTACCGAACCATGGTCAGAGGGAGGCTTATTTACTTCCATCTGGACAAAATAAGAGAGGTCTTCAAATTGCCTCAACTACAAGATGATCCAGAATCCTTTAATAGGAGAATGGTGAAAGTAGATAAGGGGTTGGATCAAGTTCTAGAGGACATATGCCTCCCTGAAACTAAGTGGATAACCAATTCAAAAGGTGTCCCAAACCAACTCAAGACGGGAGATCTCAAACCAGTTGCAAGAGGCTGGTTGGACTTCATTGGGCGTTCTATATTGCCCACTAGCAAGCGCTCTGAGGTCACTGTCAAAAGAGCAGTGATGATTCATTGTATTATGCTTGGAAAAGAAGTGGAGATTCATCATCTGATTTCTTGTGAGATTTACACAATTGTAAACAAGAACTCCACTGAAGCCAAACTGGCCTACCCAAGCTTAATTTCTCTGCTATGTAAAGATGTTGGGGTGAGGATGGGAGTAGATGAATTCATCCTAATCAAACACCCAATCACTAAGAAGTCAATGGAAGGACAAGTGCAAGACAACTCCATCAAAAGGAGGGCGCAGGAGTTCCTCCCAAAAATTCCTGAAATTGACTACTGGACCCGCCTAGAAGCATCTGTTACCAAGATGCAAGAAGCTATGGAACAACTTAAGGAAGAACAGGAGAATCAGAACTGCATACTCTGTAAACTGCTGAAGGAACAGGAGAAGCAAGGGCGTGAGCTACAGGAGCTGAAGCGCCAGAAGCTCTCCCTTGAAGGACCAAGCAACCCACAGATTGAGGGAGCATCCACTTCTCAAAATCAAGGTTGTTGAGTCCTAACTCTGTGATAACCTTTATTATTAAGAGTCTATTCTAAGAGTCATTTATTTTTCTGCTTTTAATTTTCTGTCTTCTATTATTATGGGTCTGCTCTTATATTTATTTTTTAGTCTTATTTTTATTCCATAATCAATAAAAATTTAAAGTTTATGTCTTAAAGCTATGAATGTCCTATGAATCCATCACCTTTCTTAAAAAAATGTTTTTAATTGAAAAAGAAAAAGAAGTGCATGAATTTCGAATTTTAAAATAGTTTAGTTATTTTGATGTGGTGGCAATACTATTATTTTTCTGAATGAATGCTAGAACAGTGCATATTTTTTAATTTGATTGTTTATGAATGTTAAAATTGTTGGCTCTTGAAAGAATGATGGGAAAAAGAGAAATGTTATCTGATGATCTTAAAAATCATAAAATTGATTCTTGAAGCAAGAAAAAGCAGTGAATAGAAAGCTTGCAGAAAAAAAAAGAGAGAGGCGGAAAAAAAAAAGAGAAAAGAGAAAAGAAAAAGAAAGAAAAAGAAAAATCAAGCAGAAAAAGCCAATAGCCCTTTAAACCAAAAGGCAAGGGTAAAATAAAAAAAGGGGGATCCAAGGCTTTGAGCATCAGTGGATAGGAGGGCCCACAGGAATAAAATCCTGGCCTAAGCGGCTAAACCAAGCTGTCCCTAACCATGAGCTTATGGCGTGAAGGTGTCAAGTGAAAGCTTGAGACTGAGCGGTTAAAGTCGTGGTCCAAAAGCAAAAAGAGTGTGCTTAAGAGCTCTGGACACCTCTAACTGGGGACTCTAGCAAAGCTGAGTCACAATCTGAAAAGGTTCACCCAGTTATGTGTCTGTGGCGGATAAAGTGAGATGCCAAAACTGTTCAGAGGCAAAAAGCTAAAAGCCCCGCTCATCTAATTAATACTGATTTTCATAGATGTTTTTGGAATTCATTGTATATTCTCTTCTTTTTATCCTATTTGATTTTCAGTTGCTTGGGGACAAGAAACAATTTAAGTTTGGTGTTGTGATGAGCGGATAATTTATACGCTTTTTGGCATTATTTTTAGTATGTTTTTAGTATATTTTAATTAGTTTTTATTATATTTTTATTAGTTCTTATTTAAAATTTACTTTTCTGGACTTTACTATGAGTTTGTGTATTTTTCTGTGATTTCAGGTATTTTCTGGCTGAAATTGAGGGACCTGAGTAAAAATCTGATTCAGAGGCTGAAAAAGGACTGCAGATGCTGTTGGATTCTAACCTCCCTGCACTCAAAGTGGATTTTATGGAGCTAAAGAAGCCCAATTAGCACGCTCTCAATTGCGTTGGAAAGTAGACATTCTGGGCTTTCCAACAATATATAATAGTCCATACTTTTCTCGAGATTTGATGGCCCAAACAGGCGTTCCAAGTCAGCTCAAGAATTCTAGCGTTTAACGCCAGAACTGGCATAAAAACTGGAATTAAACGCCCAAACTGGCACAAAAGCTGGCGTTTAACTCCAAGAAAAGTCTCTACACATGAAAGCTTTAATGCTCAGCCCAAACACACACCAAGTGGACCCCGGAAGTAGATTTTTACACTAAACACCCTAGCTTACTCATTTTCTGTAACCCTAGGTCACCAGATTACTATAAAAACTACTTTTAGTGATTCATCTTGTACCTCATGACACTTTACACGTTTCATATTGTATTCTCTACGGCATGAGTCTCTAAACCCCATTGTTGGGGGTGAGAAGCTCTGCTGTTCTTCATGAATTAATGTAATTACTACTGTTTTCCATTCTATCACGCTTGCTTCTATTCTAAGATATTCATTCGCACTTCAACCTGATGAATGTGATGATCCGTGAAACTCATCATCATTCTCACCTATGAACGTATGCCTGACAACCACCTCTGTTCTACCTTAGATTGAATGCATATTTCTTAGCCTCATGATTCAGATCAGGTCTTCGTGGTATAAGCTAGAATTATTGGCGGCCATTCCTGAGATCCGGAACGTCTAAACTTTGTCTATGGTATTCTGAGTAGGATCTGGGAAGGGATGACTGTGACGAGCTTCAAACTCGCGAGTGTTGGGCGTAGTGACAGACGCAAAAGGATCTATGGATCCTATTCCGACATGATCGAGAACCGACAGATGATTAGCCGTGCGGTGACAGCGCATTTGGAACATTTTCACTGAGAGGACGGGAAGTAGCCATTGACAACGGTGATGCCCAACTTAAAGCTTGCCATGGAAGGAGCCTTCCGTGCATGAAGAAGAAGATAGTAGGAAAGCAGAGATTCAGAAGACAAAGCATCTCCAAAGCCTCAACCTGTTCTTCATTACTGCATAACAAGTATTTATTTCATGTTCTTTTACTTTTTACAATTAAATCTGAGAATTATTGATATACTGACTAAGAGTTACAAGATAACCATAGCTTGCTTCAAGCCGTCAATCTCCGTGGGATCGACCCTTTACTCACGTAAGGTATTACTTGGACGACCCAGTGCACTTGCTGGTTAGTTGTGCGGAGTTGCAAAAGTGTGATTATAATTTCGTGCACCACAACACCCATCTTATTAGCCTGGGTTTTGAATCCTGCTTTGTGAGGAGATATTTTAGAGCAGTATGGTCAGTGTACACAATCACTTTTGATCCCACTAAATAAGATCTGAACTTGTCAATGGCATAAACCACTGCAAGCAACTCCTTTTCTGTGGTTGTGTAATTCTTCTGTGCGTCATTCAAAACACGGCTAGTATAGTAAATGACGTGCAGAAGCTTGTTATACCTCTGTCCCAATACTGCACCAATAGCATGGTCATTGGCATCACACATTAGTTCGAATGATAATGTCCAGTTTGGTACAAAGATGACTGGTGCTGTGACCAACTTAGCTTTCAAAGTTTCAAACGCCTGCAGACACTCTGTGTCAAAGACAAATGGTGTGTCAGCAGCTAGCAGATTTCTCAGAGGTTTTGCAATTTTTGAAAAATCCTTTATAAACCTCCTATAGAATCCTGCATGCCCCAGAAAGCTTCTGATTGCCTTAACATTGGAAGGTGGTGGTAATTTTTCAATTACCTCTACCTTAGCTTGATCCACCTCTATTCTCGTGTTCAAAATTTTGTGCCCAAGGACAATCCCTTCAGTCACCATAAAGTGACATTTTTCCCATTTTAAAACTAGGTTAGTCTCTTGGCACCTTTTTAGAACAAGTGCTAGATGGTCAAGACAGGAGCTGAATGAGTCTCCAAATACTGAGAAGTCATCCATGAAGACTTCCAGAAATTTCTCCACCATATCAGAGAAAATAGAGAGCATGCACCTCTGAAAAGTTGCAGGTGCATTGCACAGACCAAAAGGCATCCTTCTGTAGGCAAATACCCCAGATGGACATGTGAATGCTGTTTTCTCTTGGTCTTGAGGATCAACTACAATTTGGTTGTAACCTGAATAGCCATCGAAAAAGCAGTAGTATTCATGACCTGCTAATCTTTCTAGCATCTGGTCTATGAATGGTAAAGGAAAATGATCCTTCCTGGTGGCTGTATTGAGCCTTCTGAAGTCAATACACATACGCCACCCTGTAACTGTTCTTGTAGGAACCAGTTCATTCTTTTCATTCTGAACCACTGTCATGCCTCCCTTCTTGGGGACAACTTGGACAGGGCTTACCCAGGAGCTATCAGAGATAGGATAAATAATCCCAGCCTCCAGTAACTTATTGACCTTTTTCTACACCACCTCCTTCATGGCTGGATTTAGCCGCCTCTGTGGTTGAACCACTGGCTTAGCATCATCCTCCAATAGGATCTTGTGAATGCATCTTGCTGGGCTAATGTCCTTAAGATCACTTATGGACCACCCAAGAGCTATCTTGTGTGTCCTTAGCACCTGAATTAGTGCTTTCTCTTCCTGTGGATTTAAAGCAGAGCTTATGATCACCGGAAAAGTGTCACCTTCTCCCAGAAATGCATATTTCAAGGATGGTGGTAGTGGTTTGAGCTCGGGTTTAGGAGGTTTATCCTCTTCTTGAAGAGTTTTCAGAGGTTCTTCCGTTCTCTCTGGTTCCTCCAGATCAGGCTGAACATCCTTAAAAATTTCCTCTAGCTCTGATTCAAGACTCTCAGTCATATTGACCTCTTCCACTAAGGAGTCAATAACATCTGCGCTCAAGCAGTCTTTTGGCGTGTCTGGATGCTGCATAGCTTTGACAGCATTCAACTTAAACTTATCCTCATTGACTCTCAGGGTTATTTCTCCTCTTGTGCTCCTCCATTTCCAGCACTACAAAGTCAGTAGGAAAGCCAAATGGCCCAACCTTGACAATCATGTCCTCAATTATGCCTGATGGGATTTTAATGGATCCATCAACAAGTTGGAGGCATATCCAGGTTGGTTTAACTTCATCAGTCAAACCAAGCTTTTTGATAGTGGATGCAGGTATTAGGTTGATACTTGTCCCAATGTCACACAGAGCTGTCTTGGTACAAGCACCCTCTAATGTGCATGGTATCATAAAGCTTCTGGGATCTTTAAGCTTTTCTGGTAAGCTTTTCAGAATGACTACACTGCATTCTTCAGTAAGAAAAACTTTTTCAGTTTCTCTCCAATCCTTCTTATGGCTTAAGATCTCTTTCATGAACTTAGCATAAGAGGGTATTTGCTCAAGTGCCTCTGCAAACGGAATCTTTATTTCAAGAGTCCTGAGATAGTCTGCAAAGCGGAAAAATTGTTTATCCTGTTTTGCTTGGCGGAGTTTCTGAGGATAAGGCATCTTGGCTTTGTATTCTTCAACCTTAGTTGCTGCAGGTTTATTTCCTACAGAAGTGGTTGGAGAAGCCTGCTTAAGGGGGTGGTTATCAGCACTTGCAGGTGTCTGATCCCTTAGTGGCGTTTGAACGCCAGAATTGGGGGTTGCATGGGTGTTTAACGCCAGATTGCCACCCTTTTCTGGCATTTGGATGCCAGAATTGGCTGTCCCTTGGGTGTTTAACGCCACTTTTCCACCCTTTTATGGCGTTTGAA
This sequence comes from Arachis ipaensis, assembly GCF_000816755.2. Classification (NCBI taxonomy): domain Eukaryota; kingdom Viridiplantae; phylum Streptophyta; class Magnoliopsida; order Fabales; family Fabaceae; genus Arachis; species Arachis ipaensis. The sequence continues at coordinate 71,691,913 of NC_029787.2, forward strand.
TGCCAAAATCATTCCTCTCTGGGCTCTTACTGTCCTCAGAGGGATTTTGGATAGTGGTTTGGTTATCCTTTGTCAGTTGTTCCTTTCTTGGCTTCCTGTTACCTTGGATTGATACGTTCAGTGTTTTTCCACTCCTTAATTTAATAGCTTGGCATTCTTCTGTTATTTGTTTAGATAGCTGCTGTCTTGTCTGATCCAATTGTTCTTCCATATTTTGGTTAGCATTTTTAGTGTCTTGGAGCATCTCTTTGAATTCTGCGAATTATTTTGTTATAGTAAGCAATTGCTGATTGAGTTCAGCAACTTGTTCTTGAGGACTAAGTTCAGTGGATACTGCCTTAGCCTCTTCTTTCAAGGAGGACTCACTACTCAAGTACAGATGCTGATTTCTAGCAACTGTATCAATGAGCTCTTAAGCCTCTTCAATTGTCTTTCTCATATGTATAGATCCACCAGCTGAGTGATCTAGAGATATCTGGGCCTTTTCTGTAAGTATGTAGTAAAAGATGTCTAACTGTACCCACTCTGAAAACATTTCAGAGGGGCATTTTCTTAGCATCCCTCTGTACCTCTCCCAGGCATTATAAAGAGATTCATGATCCTCTTGTTTAAAGCCTTGGATGTCCAACCTTAGCTGTGTCATCCTTTTTGGAGGGTAATATTGATTCAGGAATTTGTCTGATAATTGTTTCTATGTTCTTATGCTTGCTGTGGATTAGTTATTTAACCACCTCTTAGCTTGATCTTTTATAGCAAATGGAAACAGTAATAATCTGTAGACATCTTGATCCACTTCTTTATCACGTGTTGTGTCAGCAATTTGTAAAAACTGTGCCAGAAACTCAGTAGGTTCTTCCTGTGGAAGACTGGAATACTGGCAATTTTACTGCACCATGATAATGAGTTGAGGATTTAGCTCAAAACTGCTTGCTCTGATGGGAGGTATACAGATACTACTCCCATATACAGCAGTAATGGGGTTAGCATATGACTGCAAAGTCCTTTTAGACCGTTCATTTCCACTTAGGTCCATGATGGAGAAAGGGAGATGATGTGGATTGTAAAATAAATTATTTTTGAATACTGAAATTAGAAGAAAATAAAATAAATAAAAAGTCGAATATACGTTCAAAAATTAAAAGATAATTAAAAACCAAAATAATTAATTAATTAAAAAGAATTGAAAAAGATATGACTTTAAAATTTTAAAGATTGAAACTTTCTTAACAAGGAAACACCAAACTTAAAATTTTTCAATCAAAATAATAAAATAGAACAAGTAATTCAAAAATGATAAAAAAAAGAAAAAGATTTAAAAAGATTTGAGATTAGAAAAGATAAGATAAGTTAGGTAAGAGAAGATAAGGAATTTAAATTAAAAAGTTTTGAAATTTAAATTTTAAAATTGAAAATTAAATTTTGAATTTTAAATTTTAAAATTTGAAATTTGAAATTGAAATAAGATAAGATAAGATTTTGAAAAAGATATGATGATTTTTTTTTTTTTTGAAAGAGATTTGAATTTTGAAATTTTTAAAACTAAGATAAGATAAAATAGAAATTTTAAAATAAAAATCTGAAATTCTTATGTAAATTTCGAAAATTAACTTAAAATAAAGAAAAAAGATATTTTTTTGAATTTAATGAGGAAAGAGAAAAACAATAAAATGACACCAAACTTAGAATTTTTAGATCAAAACAAAGAAAACAAACAAGAAAGCTTTGAATGTCAAGATGAAAACCAAGAACACTTTTTGAAAATTTTTAAGGAATTAAGGACACAAAGGACACCAAACTTAAAAATTTTTATACTTTGGACACTAATAATTCAAAAATGCACAAGAAAAACAAGGAAAAACACAAAACAAGAAAAACTAGAGATCAAACAAGGAAAATAAACAAGAACAGCTTGAAGATCAATGAAGAACACAATGCATATATTTTCGAAAATTAAAGAGAAATTAAAACATGCAATTGACACCAAACTTAAAGCATGAAAAAGAACACAAACAGAAAAACTCAATTATTAGTTTATAAAAATTTTTGAAAAAAATATTTAGAAAAAGAAAATAAGGATTATAAATTTTTAACCAAAAACAATAATAGAAGACGCAATTTTAGTGACTCTAAACTAAAAAGATAAAATTTTCCTAATCTAAGAAACAAAATAAACCGTCAGTTGTCCAAACTCGAACATTCCCCGGCAATGGCGCCAAAAACTTGGTGCACGAAATTGTGATTACACTTTTCACAACTCCGCACAACTAACCAGCAAGTGCACTGGGTCGTCCAAGTAATACCTTATGTGAGCAAGGGTCGATCCCACAAAGATTATCGGCTTGAAGCAAGCTATGGTTATTTTGTAAATCTCAGTCAGGAGATTAATGATAATAGTGGTTATATTTATGAAAATAAATAACATGAAATAAACAGTACTTATGATTCAGTAATGAGAAGCAGGTTGAGGTTTCGGAGATGCTCTGTCATCTGAATCTCTGCTTTCCTACTGTCTTCTTCTCCAAACACGCATGGCTTCCTTTCATGGCAGGCTGTATGATCCTCTCGAATGAAAACAAATCCATATGCGCTGTCACCGCACGGCTAATCATCTGTCGATTCCCACTAGCATCGGAATAGGACCCTTGTCCTTTTGCACACTGTCACTGCGCCCAACATTCGCAGGTTTGAAGCTCGTCACAATCATCCCTTCCCGGATCCTACTCGGAATACCACAGACAAGGTTTAGACTTTTTGGATCCCAGGAATGCTGCCAATTGGTTCTAGCCTATACCACGAAGGTTCTGATCTCATGGATCAGAGACCCAAGAGATATACACTCAAGCTGTCACCCAATGACTACGTTGAGCTCAGATAGAATGGGAGTGGTTGTTAGGCACGCGTTCATAGCATTGAGAATAATGATGAGTGTCACGGATCATCATCTTCTCCAGATTGAAGTACGAATGAGTATCTTAGAATAGAATTAAGCGTGATTGAATAGAAAACAGTAGTAATTGCATTAATCCATTGAAAAACAGCAGAGCTCTTCACCCCCACCCATGGGTATAGAGACTCATGCCGTCAGAAATACAATATGAAGTGTAAAAATGTCATAAGGTACCAAATAAATCTCTAAAAGTAGTTTTTATACTAGACTAGTAACTTAGGTTTACAGAAAATGAGTAACTGAGTGCAGATGGTGCAGAAATCCACTTCCGGGGCCCACTTGGTGTGTGCTTGGGCTGAGCATTGAATCTTTTTTGTGCTTAGGCTGTTCCTGGAGTTAAACGCCAGCTTTGGTGCCAGTTTGAGCGTTTAACTCCAATTCTGGTGCCAATTTGGGCGTTTTACGCCAGAAATTTCAGGCTGACTTTGAATGCCGGTTTGGGCCATCAAATCTCGAGCAAAGTATGAACTATTATATATTGCTGAAAGCCCAGGATGTCTACTTTCAAACGCATTTGAGAGCGCGCCAATTGGGCTTTTGTAGCTCCAGAAAATCTACTTCGAGTGCAGGGAGGTCAGAATCCAACAGCATCTGCAGTCCTTTTTCAGCCTCTGAATCAGATTTTTGCTCAGGTCCCTCAATTTCAGCCAGAAAATACCTGAAATCACAAAAAAACACACAAACTCATAGTAAATTCCAGAAATGTGATTTTTGAATAAAAACTAATAAAAATATAATAAAAAGTGACTAAAACATACTAAAAACTATGTAAAAATAATGCCAAAAGGGGTATAAATTATCCGCTCATCAAGACCCTGCTGCCGTCGCCGGAAACGTATGCCGGTAAGGGTTTCGAACTTGGTTTTCATTTCTTGTGAGATTATGGGAGTTTTATTGTTGCGGCATGTTGGTTTCAGTCACCGTCGCCGGAGTCGGGTCACCGCAGCCACTGGAGATGGCTGCCAGGGCTACCGCCAAACTGGTTCAGAGGCCATTGCTGTTTCGTTTTCATATTACATTGAGTATTTTACGTTTCGAAAACCTCCGCGTTAATGTCTTGTTATGTATATTAAGGTCCTTGCAGTATTAATATGTTAGGAATTAGTAACCAAGCTTACATGTACCGAGTGAGGCTGTTTCTGCTATTTGGAAAGCAAGCGGGGGCTTCGGTTGTCGCGGATTTGGCGCTGAGCGAAAAGAGTTCAGTTGACACGCTTGGATTATGGTTTTGCGACTTTGAGGTAGGGGCTTTTTCTGAAAACTATATTTTATATATTGGAATTATTACATATGGATACTGATGTGAGACAATGCATATTGGTGATTGTATCAGTCTTATGTACTGTTTGGTTGTCTTGAATGGTTATGAACGTTAGTTTAACTGGATTGTTGTGTGGGTTTGTGAAACGGAATGCTTTTGAGGTTGATTCTTTTAAAGCTTTGAGATCGAGTTTAATCCGTTGGGAATTAATTTGAGTTGAGTTGATTTTCCTTGATAATGTGAAAAAATAGAATGTACTTTTGGATTTAGCCTGGTTTGTTTTAAATGATTTAGTTTTGATAAATGATTATTGCTGAACTGTTTCTTTAAAGCTTTAGAAATGAGTTTAATCAGCTGATAATAATTTGATTTTGAAACGGTTTCTTTGAAATATGAAAATGAGGTGACTGTTGGATTTAGCTTGCCTTTGAACTGATTTTGGATTTTGGGCTGTTGAAAAAGATTGTGGAACGGTTTAGTTGGGACCCAAACCGGGTGGCAAAGTCCAAGTTTTAGGAGAGGTGCTGCCGAAATTTCTATAAAAATCGTAGACCTTGTTTGAAAAGTTATTTAAAAAGGTTTGGATTTGAGAAATTGTACTATTTGATTTATTAAGAGAATATTTATGTTTTCGAGCATAATTCATTTAAGTGAACTTTATGCCTTGAATTTGACTTAATTAGAAATGAACTATTTTACCATTTGAATCACTGAAGGAAAGAATGATGCTCTAATATTGAATTTAATATAAAAGGGGATTTTAGTGATTTTAAAGGAAACTAGACTGTCAATTGAATAATTAAGTTTGAGGCATTTTGGAAGAGGTTAGAAAAATGGGTTTCAAGAAGAAATCTGAAAGTGGTTTGATTCAAATGAACCGGTCCCATTTCAAGTGAATTGATTTTTGGACCGGGTTGGAACTTGTGATTTTGCATGATTCGGTTTCATAATAAATTCAGTTTTATTTACTTGAACCGAGAATCTATGAGTTTAAGAGTTTCAATGAATTTTAAGGAATTGATATAGATTGTCCTTCCCTAAAGACTTGAGACTCTGCCGAGGAACATTTTGTTATAAAATCCCGTTGTTGAATGGGTGATTTTGAATATTTCAAAATGAATCTTTAACTTTCCATGGTTTTGGAAGTTTTGGAAAGAGGATGCCGAGAGTGGCTTTGTTTTAAAAAGAGAACTTACTTTGAGTAAAAGTGGCTTATGAGCCTGAGATGATTTGAGAAATGAGATCTTTAAAGCCAAGGCCGAAAAGAGCTGAAATTTGATTTCAAAATGAAATGAATTGAGAAAAAGTGATTTATGGCTCAAAATGCCGATTTTATGAATTTGATGATGTTGAATGGTGGAAGTGCTATTTTGTTATGAGACGGAATGGCCGTGTATGATAATGAATCATGGATGATTGCGAAATATGTTATGAGCCAGATGGCTGACTATGAATTATGAATTTAAGCCAGATGGATGAGATGAATATTGATTCATGGCTGAGAATGAATGCATATATGCTGAAATATTGATAATTGTGATTTTTTCACTTCCACTATCTGAGATACGAGTTTTCCTGGGTAGTAGCAGTGGCTAGCCACCACGTGCTCCAGGTTGAGACTTGATACTCTGCTGACCCTATGTCGTAAGTGTGGCCGGGCACTGTGAAAGTCCCGGATGAGCTCGCCCCCGTGAATATACACCAGTGAGGGTGTTGGATATGGATTATGATTATGATCATGATGATGATCGAGAAATAACTCGAGTTGGGAATGCACGACAGAGGGACAGTCCAATGGTTAGCTACCAGGACTTGTCGGGCTGGCTTTATAACCGACAGATGATATCATCAGTCACTAGGACAGGCATGCATCATATGCATCTATGTGACATTGTTTAGGTGTGCATATTGTACTTGGTTTGCCTTTGTGATTATTTGTGATTATCTGCTAATTGCTCTACTTGCAGTAACTGTTTGTTTGTGCTTGAACTTTTCTACTTGTGTTTGTGACTAGGATTCTGTTGGACCGTGGTGATTGGTTGTTGGTTGGACTGTTTGGGCCTGGGGGCGTGGTTGATCATGATTTGGGCCAAAGGCCATGTTGGTTTCGGTTTTGTGTTTCTAGTTTGGAAAAGTATGAAAGGCTAATTGGTTCAGCATAGATAAACCATTTTGAAAGGCTTTTGAGTTTTTAAGGATTGAATAGTTCCTCTTTCAGAAAGGATTTTTCAAACTTTACTTTTATTGTAAACTGTTGTTTTTGAAAAAAGGCATAAATCGGTTATTAATTACTGGTACGGTTTACCTTCACGTATCCTATTATAGTAATTCTACAACCCTACAGTGTGAACCCTTTCGAGGATGATGTTCTCACCCCCTACAAATTTCCCATTTTAGGTTTGGACGCAGAAGTCACGAAGAGCTTATTTAGTTATTGTTGAGATGTTCTGTATTACTTTAGTTATTATATATTGTTCCCTCGCTTTTATCTTTATACCTTATGTAAGAGGGATAGGAATTGTATTGGTTAATGCTTGTAAAGTTATTTAATATATATAAATATGTATGTACTCTTTGAGAGTTTTTGTAAGTTGTATTGTATGTATGGATGTACGTTACATAATAAAAGTACTTTGGAGCGATATTGCAATTTAAAATTTTAAAAGGCTCATATTTTAGTATTGAATGGTATAAAAGTCGTCGTAATGTCCGAACTATCAAAGTTGCGCAGCCGGAAGCGTGAGCTTTGGTAGTTAAAGTGTTACAATGTCTAAATTAATTACCGGTTCGGTTCTAATAATTATGATTTGAACGGTTAAAATCGATGTATTTATTTGATCTATTCTTGTTTACCTCTCATTTTCTTTTTTTTTTCTCCACAATATTTGTTACTCTCATTTTTATTCTTTTTTTTTTCTTATTCATTATATTCTTAATCT
>NC_029787.2:71699246-71701802 GCF_000816755.2 Arachis ipaensis
AGTAATAAAATTATATTTAAATTATTCTTAATTTCAAGTTAATTTAAAATTAGGATCATTCATATCAATAAATGAAATGACATTTAATTTTATACTAATATCCTAAAATAAAAATTGTTACAGGCTTTGATTTATATAAATACATTAATAAAATAGATGTAACATTGGATGCCATTTCATTTATTGATGTGAATTATTCTATAAATTATGTATTCAAACAAGTGATGTATACAAAAAAATAAAAAAATAAAAAAAATGGAATGAGTATTATTTATAGTGATATTCGGCCTTGTATTTTTAGACCGAAAATGTTTGGTAACTAAAGAAAATTAGCTAAAAACAATCATAACTTACCTTATTTAGTATTTACTAGAGTAAGGACCTGTGCTATACACAGACATGAACAAAATAACCACATACAATTATCCTCTATGCAAAGCTAATTGATGAATATAAATGATCTAGCTTTAAACAAAAAAATTGCATTCCATGGCGTAACAATCACTGAATCACATAGTGCAAAAATTACATTCACCATTAAAATATAAAGAACATGGAATCATATATAAAACATTATTAAAAACCTTCGTGAAAATAACAAAGTATAATATTACTCTCTAAGCAGTCTTCTCTTAGATTTGATTCTGGATAGAGCAAATGTAACAACAAATAGTGTTCGCATTATTTGTTAGACCAACAATGGTTTATTAAAAAGATGATATATCATGTATAATACAGTAATAGAAAGAGGAAAACTTCAGGCGGGCAGAACCAGGGGCATTCACTTGCAGGAAAAGGATCCTAGGGTATGGAATCGTGAGGAATATCAACGATTGGAACATGATTCGTTCTTTATGTTCGTGGATAATCTACCGGAGGATATTTCAAGGAGAGAATTGTATCACTTGTTTTGCTGAACGGGAAGAATTAACGACATATACCTTTGCCGCAAATGGAAGAGTGGAATGGTTTATCTTTTTGCCTTTGTTCGGTACACAACAAAAGACGGGGCTATGAAGGATATTGCAGAGATGAACCATTGGAGACTACGGGGTAAGGTAATTAACGTGGGAGAAGCTAAGTTTAGAAGACTATCTCAGAAGAGGGTAGAACCGAGGCAGATGATCCTCTCAAGCCAGCATGATGGAGAGCCAGGGGATTCCCATCATGGGAAGGGGGGTGCTACTGACCGCGTTGTTGTGGAACAGCCGATGCAAGACCAGAAGGCACCTGTAATGGGGGGCTGAGATATGAAAAGGATTGAGGTCCCCATAGTTGACTCTAATATGGATTGGTTGGTGAGGAGTTTAGTGGGTAAAACTCTAAAACCGGTGAACCTGAGATCGGTGAAGGAGAGGGTGTGTAAACATATGCCTCAAATTGTGGAGATCAAGGAGATCAGCGCATCGAAAGTACTATTAACCTTTGATACAGTGGAGCATGCTGGCAAAGCTTTTACGTTCAAAATGGATACCTTGTTGCACTACTTCAATAGGATCGGGCGTTGGGAGAAATCGGAACGTTGTTTCACTCGTAGAGTGTGGTTGGAGTACTCTGGAATCCCTCTACATGCATGGTCGCCAGACACGTTTAACAGAATAGGAGGGCAGTGGGGAGATGTGCTCCAGTGTGATGCAACAACAGGTAAGGGTGCATCGTTTACAGCTGGAAGGATTCAAGTTGAGATGGAGGAGTTTGATGAAATTCGAGAATGGATACAAATTGCTGTTGGGAATAATGTCTTTGGGGTTTTTGTGAAGGAGGTGGGCGCCCAGGGGGGTGGTGAGGACAATGAGGAGGGAGAGCTCAAGGCCAGTGTTAAGAATATAATTTTAGAAGCCCCTGGCAAGGTCCAGGAAAAGGCAGCGGCGCAGTGGGATCCGGCGGCAACACTGATCGGCAGGGGTGCGACGGTGAATGCACAGAAGGAGGACAGAATGGTAATTAGAGAGGTGATTTTGAATGACGTGAACGTTGATTATTTGAATTTCAAACAGGATTTTCAGGTACCAGATTCAGTTAGTGGTACCAAGGACAATGGGGATGCGGTTGTTAAAAGATTTGAGGAGATTAATGAGGGAGAGTCAGAAAGAACGGTCACGCAGGATTGTGGAACTGGGAAAGGGGGGTTCCTATAGCGTGTGCTAGACCATATGGGGGTGTACCATGAGAGTCCAGTGGGCTGCCAGGTGGGGAGGTGTGTGGGGCGTATATTGGGCTTGCCTTCATCTGGCCCAATAACTATGCAGGGTGGGATTGGGCTGCGGGAAGAGTATAGGGAGCGTGGGGTGAGTGGGGAAGAGGTTGGGCTGGAGATTATTAGGATAGAGGCTGAGCTGGGCCTGAGTTGGCGTCGGGTTACAAGGGCTCTTGGACCGGCTCCCCTTAGCGACACAGGCGGGTCTGGGGATCCGACACTCAGCCAGGCATCTCGTGTGTTGAGTAAAGCGGCGCCCCTGCATGGTGGGCGAGACTGGCCAGGGTACCTTGAGGAGCGTGCTGCCGAGCTGGGAGGAATGCTTCCCAGTGATTGGCCTTCGGTGGCGGATGAGATCC
>NC_029787.2:71701835-71737804 GCF_000816755.2 Arachis ipaensis
AGGCATGATCAATGATAAGCAGCGTGCCACAGTGCGCCTGAAACAACAAACCGGGAAGGGGGACTTTAGAAGTGCAAGGCAACACAGAGGGCGGCATTCAGGCTGTGGCTGACGGTGTTGATCCCGGGTGGGTAGGAGCAGGGGAGGAAATGAAAACATGGGGTCAGGTAGAGGGGGATGAGTGCAAGGAGACACGGGAAGAGCAGGTGCAAGAAAATCAGGCAACTTGGGCACTGGCAGTGGAATCGGGTGCGATTGATGACATGTCACCATGTCATGTTTTTCTATGCTTTTTCATATAAGAAATTTATGATTAGTGCTTAAATATTGCACTCTTTGGTGCTTAAATGGTATATTTCTTTGATCTTTTGATTTGATAAACTTTGTAGGAAATAAGAAGAAAAAGACGCAAAAAGAGCACAAAATAAGCTAAAAAGAAGAAAAGAGGAATTTTGGGCACACTTTGAAGTTGGAGCACACTTTGAAGGCTTAGGCCACGCTTCTAAAAGCGTGGCCCATGACCAAATAAAGGAAGAGAAGCGTGGCTGATGAGCGGATAATTTATACGCTTTTTGACATTGTTTTTAGTATGTTTTTAGTAGGATCTAGTTACTTTTAGGGATGTTTTCATAAGTTTTTATGTTAAATTCACATTTCTGGACTTTACTATGAGTTTGTGTGTTTTTCTATGATTTCAGGTATTTTCTGGCTGAAATTGAGGGACTTGAGCAGAAATCAGATTCAGAGGTTGAAAAAGGACTGCTGATGCTGTTGGATTCTGACCTCCCTGCACTCAAAGTAGATTTTCTGGAGCTACAAAACTCGAAATGGCGCGCTTCCAATTGAGTTGGAAAGTAGCTAAGTTTGGTGTCTTGCATGTTTTCTTTGCATTAAAAATTTTTCAAAAATATGTTCTTGATGTTCATCATGATCTTCATAGTGTTCTTGGTGTTCATCTTGACATTCATAGCATTCTTGCATGCATTCATTGTTTTGATCTAAAAATTTCATGCATTGCATAATTTTCATGTTTTCAAAAAAAAAAATTCAAAAAAAATCAAAAAAATATCTTTCCCTTTTTCTCTCATCAAATTCGAAAATTTGAGTTGACTTTTTCAAAAATTTTTTAAATCAAGTTGTTTCTTATGAGTCAAATCAAATTTTCAATTTGAAAATCTTATCTTTTTCAAAATCTTTTTCAAAAATCAAATCTTTTTCAAAATTCTTAGTCATTTTCGAAAATTCCAAAAATATTTTTCAAAAATCTTTTTCTTATTTTTATACCAAATTTTCAAAAATAACATAATCAATTAATGTTTTGATTCAAAAATTTGAAGTTTGTTACTTGCTTGTTAAAGAAAGATTCAAACTTTAAGTTCTAGAATCATATCTTGTGATTTCTTGTGAATCAAGTCATTAATTGTGATTTTAAAAATTCAAATCTTTTTCAAAAACTAATTTCTATCATATCTTTTCAAAAATATCTTCTTATCTTATCTTCTTCAAAAATATCTTTTCAAAATATCTGCTCTAACCTCCTAACTTCTTATCTTTTCAAAATTTGTTTCAACTAACTAACTAACTCTTTGTTTGTTTCTCAACTTTTTCAAAACCACCTAACTAACTCTCTCTCTCTAATTTTCAAAAATATCTTCCCCTTTTTTTCAAAATTTCTTTTTAATTAACTAATTATTTTTATTTTTTATTCTTGATTTCAAAAATTTTCGAAAATTACTAACATTTTTCAAAAAAACTATTTTTCAAAAATCACTAACTCTTTTTCAAAATAATTTTCGAAAATTATCTCTCCCCCATCTCATTCTATTTATTCATTCATATCCTAACATCTCATCTCACCTCTCTTCCATCCTCACAGTTGTGTTTCTTCCATTATATTACATTCTTTTCTTCCACTCACATAAGGGAACCTCTATACTGTGGTAAAGAGAATCTCTATTATTACTATTATTTTTCTGTGCCTTCTTCTTTGTCATATGAGCAGGAGCAAGGATAAGAACATTCTTGTGAAAGCAGATCCAGAACCTGAAAGGACTCTGAAGAAAAAAATTAAGAGAAGCTAAAATACAACAATCCAGAGATAACCTTACAGAAATTTTCGAACAGGCAGAGGAGATGGCAGCCGAAAATAATAATAATGTAAGGAAGATGCTTGGTAACTTCACTGCACCTAATTCCAATTTACATGGAAGCATAGAAGAGCTCAAGGACATCATTGGTTCCTCAAGAAGGAAACGCCACCATCACTAAGGTGGAGTCATTCCTTGTTCTTGTTTTCTCTGTTTTTCGTTTTCTATATTATGTGCTTATCAATGTTTGTGTCTTTATTACATGATCATTAGTAGCCATTATCACTTTATATCTGCCTGACTGAGATTTACAAGGTGACCATAGCTTGCTTCATACCAACAATCTCCGTGGGATTCGACCCTTACTCACGTAAGGTATTACTTGGACGACCCAGTGCACTTGCTGGTTAGTTGTATCGAAGTTGTGACAATTATGAATTAAGATCAGAGCACCAAGCTTTGGAGCCATTATCAGGATTTGTTTGAGCCTGGAGATCACAATTTCGTGCACCAATGGCCCAAAAGAAGAAAAGCGTGGCTCAAAACAAAGAGCAAGAGAGGACAAAAAGCTTGAGCCAAAGTTTACCTCAAACTTTAGCTCAAACTTTTGGAAGAGTTGAAAACACCCTGGATGGAGCAAAAGCTTGCGCCAACGTTTGCCTCAAGCTTTTTGGCAAATGTTGGCGCCACACAACAATACCCTGGAGGAGAAAAGCTTGTGCCAACGTTTGCCTCAAGCTTTTTGGCAAACGTTGGCGCCTCACAGCCTAAAGGGGTATACTTCCAACAAGAATAACTTGAGCTACAGAGCTCCAAATGAGGTGATTCAAAAAGCAATGGAAAGTAGGAATCGAGAGCTTTCCAAGCATATATGGAACTGCATGATGGACAATAAAATTGAGAGAGAAAACTGCCCCACAATGTACATAAACGAACATGGTGGCAACCTGCAGTGAGGCCAACTGACCTCTGCACCTTCGACGGAGTATAACTCGAGCTGTAGAGCTCCAAATGATGCGCTTCCAACGGCATTGGAAAGTAGACATTCAGGGCTTTCCAACAATGTATAATAGTATTGGGTGGACAATGCGTTTGAGCCTCCAAAATCTGGCGTTTTCGATCACGTTTGAGGCAAACTTTACCTCAAACGCTGCACACCAAAGCCAGCGACTCTGCCCTCTTCAAATGATCATAACTTGAGTTGTAGATGTCCAATTGAAGTGATTCCAATTGGGTTAGAAAGCTGACATTCAGAGCTTTCCAACCATATATAATGAAGTGATTTCATTTTCTTTGTAATTTGCTTTTCAATTTCATTTTCATTTGTCATGTTTGTAAAAGCCTATAAAAAGGCTTGCTGAGGAAAGGCCAAGGCAAGGGACAGTAGCTGAAACTTCTCCTCCTTTGAAGTCATTTCTCTTAACAAATTGGAAGTAGAGGAAGAAAGTAAAGAACAGGTAGACAGTAGGTACATTTTTTTTCTCCTTGCTTTGTTCAAATTCAATAAATTGGCATATGGTTACATTCTAACTTTGGTGTTGCCTTGCAACAAATTGTTTTCAATCTTTTTGGATGATTGCATCAAATCAAAAATGAAAGTGACACACCAAGATTCTAAGTTTGGTGTGCCACCTATTTTTCTATGCAAATCATTCAGCAACACCAATTGTCTGCATAACCATAATGTCTTTGCAGTGTTAATTTTCTTTTGGTTTGATATTTTGTTATTCTGTTTACTTTAGTTAATTCTTTGTTTTTAATGCTTTCATTTTAGTTTACTTATTCACTGTGTTTGTTAATACATTACCGAGAGAGTTTTATTCATGATATATTCTTAGCTTGGTGATTGTACTTAACAAATAACAGTTTCACTTGCTTAGTTTTAATTCAAATAAATGGACATAGGATTGCATTCTAAGATTGGTGTTGCTATGCAACACAAATTGCTTCAAATCTTTACTGGATACTTGCATTGATTCCAAGTGAAAGTGTCACACTAAGTTTGGTGTGCCACTTATCTTTTATGCAATGTATTGTGCTCACCTTCTTAAGTTTGCAATCACAATGTCTCTGTTTCTTGTGCCTTGATTATTATCTTTAATTTTGCTTGCTTAAAACAAAATAAAAAAAATCAAAAGCTTGTTTCAAGGAAGAAATATAAGAGAAAGATTTCATAAATTGAGCTAGATAGAAACATCAATCATTTACATCTCTTTTGCGATTGTAGCATGCTTAGAAAACTAGCTTACCATGAAAATTGAGTTGCTACTCTTCTTACCTTGGATTGTCAATCTTTAAATGCATGATTCTTTTCTTGCTTGGGGATAAGCAAGGTCTAAGTTTGGTGTTGTGATGACATGTCACCATGTCATGTTTTTCTATGCTTTTTCATACAAGAAATTTATGATTAGTGCTTAAATATTGCACTCTTTGGGGCTTAAATGGTATATTTCTTTGATCTTTTGATTTGATAAACTTTGTAGGAAATAAGAAGAAAAAGAAGCAAAAAGAGCACAAAATAAGCTAAAAAGAAGAAAAGAGGCACACTTTGAAGTTGGAGCACACTTTGGAGGCTTAGGCCATGCTTCTAAAAGCGTGGCCCATGACCAAATCAAGGAAGAGAAGCGTGGCCCAAAGGAAGAGAAACGTGGCCCAAAGGAAGAAAAGCGTGGCTCAAAATAAAGAGCAAGAGAGGACAAAAAGCTTGAGCCAAAGTTTGCCTCAAACTTTAGTTCAAACTTTTGGAAGAGTTGAAAACACCCTGGATGGAGCAAAAGCTTGCGCCAACATTTGCCTCAAGCTTTTTGGCAAACGTTGGCACCACACAACAATACCCTGGAGGAGAAAAGCTTGTGCCAACGTTTGCCTCAAGCTTTTTGGCAAACGTTGGCGCCTCACAGCCTAAAGGGGTATACTTCCAACAAGAATAACTTGAGCTACAGAGCTCCAAATGAGGTGATTCAAAAAGCAATGGAAAGTAAGAATCGAGAGCTTTCCAAGCATATATGGCACTGTATGGTGGACACTAAAATTGAGGGAGAAAACTGCCCCGCAATGTACATAAACGAACATGATGGCAACCTGCAGTGAGGCCAACTGACCTCTGCACCTTCGACGGAGTATAACTCGAGCTGTAGAGCTCCAAATGATGCGCTTCCAACGGCATTGGAAAGTAGACATTCAGGGCTTTCCAAAAATGTATAATATTATGGGGTGGACAATGCGTTTGAGCCTCCAAAATCTGGCGTTTTCGACCACGTTTGAGGCAAACTTTACCTCAAACGTTGCACACCAAAGCCAGCGACCCTGCCCTCTTCAAATGAGCATAACTTGAGTTATAGATGTCCAATTGAAGTGATTCTAATTGGGTTAGAAAGCTGACATTCAGAGCTTTCCAACCATATATAATACTACTTCCTCGGATTTATTGCTCTGCATATTTCCTTGTTTAATTGTGCATCCCAAATCCTAATTCCTTTTATTCTTCTTGCAATTTAACTTTCCAGTTACTTGATCTATTGCTTTCTTTTAATTTCCAGCACCCACTCCCCTTTACATTTAATGCAATTTTACTTTTCTTGCAATTTAAGATTCTTACAATTTACATTTCTTGCTCTTTAAGTTACTCGCCAATTTACACTCTGCAACTTTAAATTCATTATCATTTACTTTCTGTTGGATACAATTTCACCCAATCTCACTTAAATGATAGCTTGACTAAACTAATCACCCACTAAAGTTGCTTGATCCATCAATCCCTGTGGGATCGACCTCACTCCCGTGAGTTTTATTACTTGATGCGACCCGGTGCACTTGCTGGTTAGTTTCGTGTGTTTGGAAAATTCGTTTTTCGCAAAAACACCATCAGCGATCTTATATGATGAAGACGTAGACATTATAGGGATTTTGCAAGCACAAAATGAAGAAATAGCGGCGAAGCAAAGATTGGCGAAGCAAAAAGAAAAGGCAAGAAGGAGTCGACCAAAGAATAAGAACAAGGTGAGTAAAAATTTGTTTAAATGATTGTGAGCTGTTGGAACATTAGGGGGTTGAGGGGGAACGGAAGATTGAGTATGGTGAAATCCTTGAAGAATAAATATAACTTGAACATGTTAGGACAGATTGAAACAAAAAAGGAAGTACTTACTAAATATGATGTTGCACGGCTTTGGGGAATTAGTACTGCCGGGTGGAAATTGTTGGAGTCTGTAGGGGCGGCTAGGGAGAGGATCAAAAAGGGGGGGGGGCTAGCTTGCCGGCAACAGCGGAAGAGTTTAAGAGTTGGGTGCATGACCAGTTGATGGATTTGCCTCTTACTGATAGAAAGTATACATGGTTTAGGAGACGATCATGTAGTCAGATTGATAGAGTGCTGGTCAATGTTGAATGGACTGAGAGGTTTCCGGATATTCGGCTAAAAGGGGGCCCAAGGGGGTTGTCGGATCACTGCCCGCTGATTTTAAAAGGTACAAGATTAAGAGGGGGCCCAAGACCTTTCAGAAGTCTGGACTCCTGGTTTACACATGAGGGATTTCTGAGAATGGTAAAAAATGAATGGAGAAGCTTGGGAGAGGCCCAGTTCACATGTAAACTGAGGGCTTTAACAGTACCACTGCGGAAATGGCACAAGGATAACTTCAGGGACATGGATAAGAAACTCCAGCAGTTTGAGGAGGAGATCGCCAAGTTGGTTAGTGATGGGATATATGATGGTACAACAGAGGCCAGATGGAAGGCACTCGTGAGATTTTGTAAAAAATGGTATGTGAGGAAGGAACTTCACTGGAAACAGATGTCTCGGTCCAAGCATGCTGCCAACATGGATAAGAATACCAGATACTTCCATAACATTGCCTCAGCCAGAAGACGGAATAACAGGATAGATTCCCTGATGATACATGGAAGACTTGTGCGTAATCAGGTGAGAATAAAAGGTGAAATTAGAAAGTTCTACAAGGACTTATATCGCCAGGAATATGTTCCGAGAATTGGATTCAGGGATGGTTTGGTAAAGAATATCCAGCTAGAGGAGGCTGAAGCACTGGAAGTGCTGCCGTCGGAAGAGGAAATAAGGGAGGCAGTGTGGGACTGCGAATCTTCCAAGGCCCCAGGGAGTGATGGGTACAATATGAACTTTATCAAGAAATGTTAGGAGGATATTGGGCCGGAGTTCATAACATCGGTGATGGGGTTCTTTCGAAGTGCTAAGCTACCAACGGATGTGAATGTAACATGGGTGGTCTTAGTCCCAAAGTTTGAAGGTGCAAAGGAGGTGAAGGACTTTCGTCCGATTAGCATGGTGGGGTGTGTGTATAAAGTTATTTCGAAAGTGTTGGTGGGAAGGATGCGAGCTATCATGCCAGGGTTGGTAGGGGAGACGCAGACGACGTTTATAAAGGGTAGGAAAATTCATGATGGCGCACTCATAGCCTGCGAGACAGTTCATTGGCTGAAGACTCGGAAAAAGACAGCAGCTATTATCAAACTGGATTTTTAAAAATCTTATGACAGAGTAAGATGGAGTTTTGTGGATGTTGTGCTTCAGAAAATAGGCTTTGGCCAAAGATGGAAGAATTGGGTAAAGGAGTGTGTTACTACGGCTACTCTGGAAGTCCTGGTAAACGGGTCACCATCTAAACCATTCAAGATGGAGAGAGCTCTAAGGCAAGGAGACCCACTTTCTCCACTCTTGTTTGTACTAGTAGTCAACGTTTTGCATAGAATGGTAGGGGATGCTGTGAGGAATGGGCGCATTGCACCACTGCTGGTAGGGGGAGATCATGTTGAACTGTCGCACTTACAATTTGCGGATGACACCATTTTGTTTTGCCCACCGAAGACTAAAACAATTATAAACTATAAGAGGCTGTTGCGGTGCTTCAAGCTGATGTCCGGGCTGAGCATCAATTTTGATAAATCGAATCTGATTTCGGTAAACTGTGAGCAGGGATGGATCAATAATGCGTGTCGACTACTGGGCTGCCAGCAAGCCGCGTTACCAGTAGATACTTGGGGATTTCTCTGGGAGCGAATCCGCGACTAGTGAAGACTTGGAAACCAATCATTGATAAGGTGGAACAGAAGCTTAGCTTAAGGAAAGCGAAGGTTTTAAATAAAGCGGGTAAGCTTGTACTTATCAAATCGGTCTTGAATAGCCTCCCCATATATTACCTGAGTCTGTAAAAGATGCCGAAGGCAGTGGCAGATAAGATTATTGCATTACAAAGGAATTTTATGTGGTGCAAGGAGGACGGTCACTCTGGTATATCTTTGGTCAAGTGGGAGTTGGTTCAGGCCCCAAAGAAAGCTGGGATATTGGGGGTTGGTGATGCAGTGCTGAGGAATATAGCGCTCCTGTTTAAGTGGTGGTGGCAGTTTTCCAAGGAGGAGTGCCCACTGTGGAAAAGGATTGTGTGTTCTTGCATCAAGTTGAACCCGGATGTAATGCTGCCAACTCAGTCTTTACCAGGAATTGGAAGGCCTTGGAAAGACATTTGTCAGCTGAATATCAAGGAACCACGGATTCGTGATAAAGTGGTTAGTGGCCTGGCAATGGGAGAAAAACCCGGTTTTGGGAGGATAACTGGGTTCTAGATGGTGCTCTGAAAGTGAGTTTTTCAAGACTCTTCTCTATTTCAAGCCAACAAGGATTTTGCATTGGGGACTGCGGGTTTTGGAATGGGTTAGAGTGGATATGGAATTTTCAATGGAGGAGAGAGTTGTTTCAATAGGAGCTAGAACTTCTCCATCAGCTCCATGAGAGGTTAAGGCCAGTGAAGCTGTCAGCTAGGCGAGAGGACAATGTGATGTGGAAGTTTGACAATAAAGGTGTTTTTTCTACGAAATCCGTTATACAGGTCATACAATCTTGTGCGTACATGGATTCCACTAATAAAGGTGTTTTTTCTACGAAATCTGTCGCTATCTCATCCACCGCCGCAACCCCTAACACCACCGTTGCCGTCTCCTTAATCATCACGATTCCACTAAACGTTGGAGCCATCAGGTACGGCGGCATCAACAATCTTGTGCGTACATGGATTCTGTTCTGTACACCTTCTTTCTTTTTCAATACCAAGCTCGTAATAGAGGAAAGCAAGATTGAGAGAGTTGAAGAATTGGATATATAAAAATTCGAATTTCAAATAAATTGAATTTCAGAATTTTTTGTGATTTCTAGTCAGTCAAAATTAAAAGAACAGGAAAAATGAAGGAAAAAATTGTCAGAAAAAAAGAATTTGTTGAAGTATCTTCTAGGAAAAATTCTAAACATAACTAAGCATAAAATCAGAAGGTATAAAACTATGGAATGAAGTCAATGAACCAATCAACTAATGTTTATGCATGTATGAATCATTGCATGCCATGTGAATGATGATGAACATAAACGATACCTCTATATATAGCTGAGAGCATTGACAGCGTGAAATTTCACTAACTTAAAATTATCGATTAGAAGAGTAATATTAGATAGTATTAGATTAATTGTTGCAATAATTAATAAATATTAAATAAGTTAAATTCTAACTTTTTTTTGTCTCTTTTAATATTATTGTTTTTAGACAACGTGAAATTTTATACACACTTATATTTAAAATTGGATAAAAAGTTAGAGCATGAAACTTGACGAATAACGATTTTAACTTTGCTATGATATTATATTAATGAGTCTAAAAAAATGAGTTTAAAAATAAGTTATTTAAACTTATTATAAAAAGATATAAGATTTTTTTTAAGAAATGTGAAATTTTATACCAACAATAATTGACGAGCCCCAGTAGCGCGCCTTCCAAGTTCCAACTCCATTGGAATAATAATGTCATTAATTGTTTTTTGCCATAGTTTATTGCGATTACTGAGATTCTATGAGTAGATAATCTAAAAACTAACTGCATCTATGCCTGTCCCAATTTGAAAATCGGCTATATATCTTCCGTGGAAAAATATATAAAAATAATAATAATAATTGTTGTAAGAACTAAGAAGACTAGTATTGACGAGAGGAGCTTGACACATTCTCCAAGTTGGGGTAGATTTTTACAGGCTACCTATTACGGTTGAGTTAGAATTTGACAGTGTTTCATTGTGTTGTCGATCGTTTTAGTTTTCTCCTAAATTCCAACAACATTTTGACTATATAATTTTTTATTCTTTTATTAAGTACATTAATATCAACTATTAAAATATAAATACATATTAAAAATAAAATAAATTACACATATATTTATACACATTATTTAATAACTAATTTTAATGATTAATTTTAATGTATGAATAATAGTTTTTAATTTTTTCATATTACATAGTGTACGAAATGTCTCTGGTACGGTTTGAAAGGTGGATCGGGAACCCGCGGATAGTGCTGGAGCCGGGTCGCTTGACTGGAGCAATGGGGGGTACCTGCAAAGACACTCCGACGCTCAAGTCAGAATGGATCTAAGAGGTCGAAAGTGTGTGGAATGAATCCATACCTGGAGGGGCCTGAGCCCTCTATTTATAGGTGGTGGAGGATATCTTATCTTATCTTATTTGGTTAAGATAAGGGGGGCGTTTGAATTCGAAAGTCGGTTAGGAGTCTGAGAATGCCGTTTTCGGGCCTTCTAGAAGTGAGGAACGGGTCGGACCCGGGGAACCGGTGTCGGGTTCGGTTTTGGATCCGGGATGTTGGGCCGGATCCGTAACAGTTGCCCCCGCAGCGGGGGAGCGAACAAGGTCGGTCCGTCGCTTGAGAGGCGTGATGTCTGTCCGTGAGCTTCGGTTCGTCTCGGGAGTTCGTCTATTTTTCTAGGGGGAGGTCGGTGCCTTGGTTCCGGTTTTGCTGGGGGGCTCGTCTGACCGTTCTTTGGTTTGACGAGACTCCTCCGCTTCTACCGTGTCTGTTGCGTTCTTCGATGCTTTATCAGTTTCTTTTTTCGAGGGGGGTCATTAAATGTGAGGGGACGTTTTCCCTTTTCTGCCCCTACTAGTTTTAACTGTGCCTAGGGGTAATTGTGTCAGTTTTAGCTCTTCCTTTGAAACCGTTTTGGATTTTTATTTCAGTTCCCTCGCTCACTTCCCTTTTCTTTTCCTTTTTCCATTCTCTTCTGAAGAATCTCTCTCTTTAGTTTTTGGTTTTTGCTTGCTGCTCCTGCTTTTCAAGCTTCCTCAAGTGTTCTTCCTGCATTTCCAGGTTAGCGCGTTTCGTCTATTTTTTTCTTGTTATTTTGTGAATGCTGCTCTGTTTTTTGCCATGCATTTGTTCTGCCTGTTTTTAGTTTTGCGTTGAACTAGCCTCTTTTGGTTGGGGGGGTTTGTTTGAGTTTTTGGAGGGGTTGATCACCGCCGTATTCGTTCGGTGATGGCGGTGTGCCGCCGCATTGGTTTGGTAGTGGTGTGTAGGTTTCTGTCTTGCTTCTGTCTAGGGTTAGCAGGCTGATGGTGGTGCTCCTCCCTGTTTTAGGTATGCAACGGCGGAGGATGGGAGTATTTTAAGGTGCGTCCCGTCCAGGGGCACCATCCATTCTGGCTGTCACCGGAGGGTGTTCGTCGGTTTCCGACATACTGGAATTTCCAGGCTGGTCCGTCGATTTTAACTAAGTTCACGTATAATGGCTTGTCCCAGGAGGATAAGGACGTTGCCAATATTTTGTGGCATTTATTTGGTGAGCGTCCGTTGAATCCTCGGGACGTTATGGGGGATCCCGAGGCTTGTCGGGCGTATATCGGTGTGTGCTTTGCCTTCTTTTTCCGATTTCGCATGTTATATTCTTGCTTTTTGTAATCTTTTTATTTTTTATTTCTTTCAGTTGAGATGGCTGGTGGGCTGACTTCTCTGGCTAGGTTGAAGGCGGCGATGGGTCGGGAGGAGGGATCCTCGTCTCCTTCGACCCCTGTCTCCAATCCTGCCGTGGAATCTCAACCGGTTTCCCAGGAGGTGATTTCTTCGGCTGCTCGGGCAGAGGTTCAAGTTTCCCCTGGCCATGTGAACTCTCCTGAGGTTGTGGTAGTGTCGGCTGCTGAGGCTTCTCGGAAGAGAAAGAGGCCCGAGGACCCGAGCAGCGAGACTTTTGAGGAGGGTTTGGTGCCGAGTGTGATGGATCGTCGTTTTGACGCTCCGGGGTTTATTGATCAGCATTTGATGCCTGGTACGGAGCCTTATTTTGATGGCTGTGATGTCTCGTTCCAGGCCAAGTCGGTGTACCGTGCTCTCCTTCGCTCTGCTGTTGTTGTTCGGAAGGCTGAGCCTGTGATGGCTCAGGTCGGTTTGTTGGATAAGAAGCTTCGCCAATCTCAGGCCGAGGTGGCTAAGTTGAAAGAGGAGCTCGATGCTGCCGAGATTGCGAGGGGGAAGGCGGTGAAGTCTTCTGAGGAAGCTGGGGCGGAGATTCTCCGTCTTTCCGAGGTTGAGACTTCACTTCTTTCTCAGCTGGGCGAGGAGCGGCGTAAGGCTTCTGATGCGGGTTCCCGGGCTGCCGTACTTCTTGGTGAGATGGAGGCTCTGACTGCCGAGGTTGCTACATTGAAGAGGGAGAAAACTGAACTGTTGGCCGATGCTAAGGATGCCATTGCTGCTACTGAGGAGACGATGAAGGCGCAGGCCTTGGTGCTTGCTCCGGGAGTGGATGCGTCCGTGATGGGCGCATTCAAGACCGTTCGTGATGGCCGGATAGTCGACCTCGAGTAGCTTTATCTTGTAATCTTTTGTTCTCCCGCTTTTTTAGACTTTGTTTTTTGGATATATTTGGTTTGGCCGTGGGCCGTGTAACCGTGACTCCGTAACTTTGGTTTTTCGTTTTTAACGATTTTTCGAGCCGTTCGGGCTCTTTTCGTAAAAAGCTATTCCGTTTAATTTGTCTTTTTCCCGTGTTTGGGATGAATGGACCGTCGTGTGGTCGGGTTTATATGGATATCCGCGGGTTGGGCCTGGAGGGTGATCGGTCCTCCAGTCGTGGCCGTGTTTTAGTTCCGTATTTGGGACATTCTCGACGCATTTGAGCAGGGGTTGCGAGAATCCGCGTTTGTATAGTTGTCCTGCGACGACCGTATAACCGGCGGCCTCCCTCTTTATTCGTTTTCCCTCTTTAGGGTCTTCGGGCAGTTCCCTGTTGAGGAGGTATTGTAGGATGGGATGGGTCCATGACTTGTAGTGGGAGTGTGTTAGGTGGGCATCGGCTGTTAGAGATACGGACGGCGTTTTGACGACTTCCTGAATTAGCGATTTGTTGCCGTGTCCTGGTTTGGTGCTAGCAAGTTTGGAGAGGAGGTCGGCTCTGGCGTTTCTTTCCCTTGGGACGTGCTGTATGATTACCTGGTCGAATTCTTCTTTTAGTTTGTTGACCTTGGCGAGGTATTGTTGTAGTAGGGGATCTCGCGTTTGGTAGTCTCCGTTGATTTGGGAACTGACTACTTGCGAATCCGTGTTGATCTCCAGAATTTTTGCCCCGACTTCGCTGGCTAGGGTTAGGCCTGCCAGGAGGGCCTCGTATTCTGCTTGGTTGTTTGAGACCGGGAAGTCGTATCTGACTGATTGTTCGATCACGACACCGTTTTGGCTTTCTAGAATGACTCCGGCGCCTCCGGAAGTGACATTCGATGAGCCGTCGACGTGTAGTTTCCATGCCTCGGGAGGGGTGTTTCCCGGGGTCATTTCTGCGATGAAGTCGGCCATGGCCTGCGCTTTGATTGCGTATCGGGGTTCGAACTTGATGTCGAATTGGGATAGTTCGACAGACCATGCTAGCATTCTACCCGCTAGGTCGGGCTTCTGTAGTACCTGTTTGACTGCTTGGTCGGTTCGGACCGTTACGGGGTGGGCTTGAAAATATTGCCGCAGGCGTCGGGACGCCGTGAGGAGGGCAAAGGCTAGTTTTTCTAGGCGCGAGTAGCGGGTTTCTGCGTTTTGCAGGACTTTGCTTGTGAAGTATATAGGTTTTTGCTCCTTTTTCTTGTTTTCTCGGATGAGTGCTGCCGCGAGCGTTTCTTCCGTTATGGAGAGGTATAAGTATAGGGTTTCCCCTGTTTGGGGTTTGGCGAGAACCGGTGGTTCCGCTAGGACTCTTTTAAAGTGTTGGAATGCTTCTTCGCATTTTGCTTCCCACTTGAAGGGGGCCCCTTTTTTCATTAGCTTAACGCCATTTTCCGTTGGATTTCTTTACAAGTACAACGTTTGCTAACCAGGTTGTGTAGGGAAGTTCTCGGATGAAGTTTGCTTTGAGCAAGGCTTGTACTTGTCTTTTGACTTCGGCCGCTCGGTCTGCTGACATTTTTCTTCTTCTTTGTGCTACGGGTTTGGCTTTGGGGTTCACCGCTAGTCGGTGGGACATGAAGTCGGGATCTATCCCCGGCATGTCGGCTGGAGTGAAGGCGAACAGGTCTCTGTTTTGTTTTAAAAATTGGGAAAGGTCTTCTTTCAGGTCGTAGGGGAGGTTCCTGTTGATGAAGGTGTATTCGTCCTTGGTCTGTCCTATTTGTAGTTTTTCCATGTCGCCTTCTGGTTCGGGTCTAGGTTGGCCATCTTGTCGGGCATCTAGGTCGGCCAGGAATATCCCGGCTGCGTCGCGGTATTTTTTCCGTAAAGCCAGGCTGGTGTTGTCGCATTCTGCCGCGATCTCCCGATCTCCGTGGATAGTCCCGATGGAGTCGTCCTCCGCTACGAACTTCATAAGGAGGTATTTGGTAAAGATGACGGCCGAAAAGTCGTTGATCGTCTTTCTTCCGAGGATGACGTTGTAGGCAGTGGAGTCTTTTAGGACCACGAATTCAGCTATGAGCGTCCTCCTCCTGTTACCGGTTCCTATGGTGAGGGGGAGTGTGATGGAGCCTTCCGGTTTGAGGAAGTTGTCTCCGAGTCCCGTGACGCCGTTGCGGTGCGTTTGGAGATTTTCGTCGCGGAGCCCAAGCTTGTCGAAGGCCCCTCGAAAGAGGATGTTGGAATCGGCGCCGGTGTCTACTAGTATTCTTCGGACTAGCCCGGTTCCGATCTTCGCCGAGATCACGAAGGGTGCGTCTTCGGCTGCGGTGCCGTGCTGGCAGTCCTCGGGTAGGAAGGTTATTGCTTTGTCGGACATGGGAGTTGGGGCTTGGTTTGTGACGGCCATTACCTGGAGGTCCTTTTTTATCTTGGATTTTGACTTGCATGGTGCATCCTTTCCCGTGATGACGTTTACTATGATGGTCGGGTCTTCTTCTGGACTTTCTCTTGGGGGTCGCTTTTGGGTTCTCGGGTGACGTCCTTCTCTCTCCGATGACCTGTCTCTCTCCGCGCGTCTCGGTTCTCTGATGATTTTGGTAAATTCTGGGAGTTTGCCGTCTCGTATGGCTTGTTCAAGGGCGTCTTTAAGGTCGAAACAATCCTGCGTTTTGTGACCGTAGCCTCGGTGGTATTCGCAGTAAAGGGTTTTGTTGCCTCCTGTCCTTTCCTTGAGTTGGCGGGCTTTTGGAATGATGCCTCGGTCCGCTATTTGGTGGTATATCTCGGTAATTGGTGCGGTTAGGGGTGTGTAATTGGAGAATTTACCTATTCTCGGTGTCCGGTTGGTCGGTCTCGGGTGGTCTCGTTGATTCTCTTTGGGTGTTGCGTTATGGTGAGAAGCCGAGTTGCCGCGTTGGTTGTTGCCGTGCTGCCGCTTGTTGGCCGCGACGACTTGGCTGACCTCTTCGTCGTTGATGTAGTCTTTGGCGACGTTCTGGATGTCATGCATGGTCCATACTGGTCTGGTGGTGAGGTGTTTGCGAAAATCTTCGTTCATCAGCCCATTGGTCAGGCAAAGGCTTGCGACGGAATCCGTGAGTCCGTCGATCGTTAGGCATTCGTCGTTGAAGCGGTCGAGGTATTTTCTTGTGGATTCTTCTTGTTTTTGCGTGACCCCTAGTAAGCTGATGGGGTGTTTGGCTTTGGTGATCCTGGTGGTGAACTGGGCCATGAACTTTCGTGTAATATCGTGGAAGCTGGCTATGGATCCGTTCGGGAGGGCGTTGAACCATTTGATCGCTGGCCCGGCGAGGGTTACCGGGAAGGCTCTGCATCGGACCGCGTCGGCCGCTCCTTCTAGGTTCATTCTGGCCTCAAAGGCCGTTAGATGTTCTTGGGGATCTTTGGTTCCATCGTATTTCATGTCGGTAGGTTTGTCGAAGCCTTTGGGGAGTTTTGCCCTTAGGATTCTTTCTGTGAAGGGTGTAGCTCCCATTATTGTATGGTCGTTTCTCGTGCGTTTGGTGTTTCGGTCTCTCCGATCTTCGTCCGAGTGATGTTGATAACTTAGATCTTGAGAAGCGCTGCGGTTATGTTTCTTATTATATCGCCGTTCTGGCGATTTTTCGTGTCTGTGATCGCGTGATGAGCTGCGACCGTTTCTTCCGTCGTGTCGTCGGGTTGGCGGCCTACCGCGGTGAGATCTTGATCTGGAGGTTGCATGGCTTCCGTGCTCGTCGTTGTGTTTTCCTTTATTGGTTATCTTGCCTTCGAGTTCCTGAACTCGGAGGCAGAGATCTTGGATGATCTGTGCTGCTTTGTCGCTGGTTTTCTCAGGGTGTCGTCGGTTCGTGATGTCGCGATCGTTCGTGTTTTGGATAGCGCTTGCTATTCTCGCTTGGTTCGGGACTTCACGGTGTTCGGGGGTTGGATTGATCGGTTGAGAATCATCCTGGCTTGAGGGGTTTTCCACTAGGGCGTCCCCCATTGTGCCCAGCTTATGCAGGTTTCCCACAGACGGCGCCAATGTACGAAATGTCTCTGGTACGGTTTGAAAGGTGGATCGGGAACCCGCGGATAGTGCTGGAGCCGGGTCGCTTGACTGGAGCAATGGGGGGGGTACCTGCAAAGACACTCCGACGCTCAAGTCAGAATGGATCTAAGAGGTCGAAAGTGTGTGGAATGAATCCATACCTGGAGGGGCCTGAGCCCTCTATTTATAGGTGGTGGAAGATATCTTATCTTATCTTATTTGGTTAAGATAAGGGGGGCGTTTGAATTCGAAAGTCGGTTAGGAGTCTGAGAATGCCGTTTTCGGGCCTTCTAGAAGTGAGGAACGGGTCGGACCCGGGGAACCGGTGTCGGGTTCGGTTTTGGATCCGGGATGTTGGGCCGGATCCGTAACACATAGTGACTAATTTGATTTGATAACATACTTTAAAAAATTCATTATTCATTTTGGTCAGTTCAACAACAAAAAGTAAGAACATGTATAAAACTTTAAAAGTTTGAAGACTCAAGCTACAATATATATTACTGTTTCATATAGTATTAATTACCATTTAAAAAAACGAAAATGAAGGAATATAAAAAATATTATATATACATTAAAATTAATTACTAAATTAATTATCCGTATGAGATATAAGGATTATTATGTATATGTAACTTATGCGAATATTGATCTACTTAAAGGAAGATCTATATTTGGCCAAGTTATGTATACATATTAATAATATTTGAATAATAAAAAATATTATTTAATTGTTACATAAAGAAACTAGTAACAATTTGGATTAGTATACCCATCTATTTTATAAAAGTTTAGTTTTGGAATAAATTAATTGAACATTATGCTGCCAAAGTAGCATCTTTTGTGAAAATTGATTTATTATTAACATTAGGAATATGGTGACATGTAATTCATGCGAATATTGGTCGGCCCAAAGGAAGGCCTATATTTGACCAAATTACATACACATATTAATGGTAAATAAATATTTGGGTAACTAATTAAGAATAAAGTAATGCTTATTATTTATGCGAACAATAATCGGCCCAAAGGAAGTTTGTTGTTTGGCCAAATAATAAGCATTGCACACTTTTGTTTATTTTCTATTAATTATGCGGCCAATAATCGGCCCAAAGGAAGGTTATTGTTTGGCCAATTAATAGAAAATATATGCGGTAATAAATAGGTTGCGAAGTTAAAGTTTCCATGTGCGCATTAAGTCGGTCCAAAGAAAGGCTTAATGTATGAATGAAATTTTGACAATATTTGATTACTGCAATGAGAGTATCACTTACAGTTAATTTTTCTATCCAAAGATTGAAAATTAATGTTGTGCTAGATATCTCAATATGGATTTTTACCCATTAATTAACTAATATTTACTGCATGTTCTTTTTGTTCTAACCCAGAAACTATGGCTTTAGCTACCAATGTCTTTATCATAATGTAACACCCTAAGTTTTATACTATCGTGGGGGTCTTTAAAATAAGGTGTCACACTCGATTAAGCAAAGAAATGACTAAATCGTTACGCAAGGAAGGAGTAAATGCGCGTAGAGCGGAAAATGGGTAGCACTAAAACGTTGGAATTTTAATAAAAAATGAGATAGTATCTTAACCGTGAGTATGAAATACTTATAGTAAACTAAAACAAGAAAGGAAACTAATACGTCCTAAACTAATCTCGTCGAAGAGGCTCCCATACTTGCATCCTATCCCATCCTTGATCAGGACTCTTCAGTTATTTATGAATCGAGGTACCAGGGGTCTCCCTCCAACACCCTTTCGCGCAGTGAAGACCTGGTTCCGTTGCGTGGGATGAACCAAAACTCGACGGGGTTCCGAAATGGGGGAGTAGGGCACGTATTCCACCTTTGGGCCTCCACAAGGGTTCAACTTCTCCTCTGGGTCCTCCTCCATGGTGTCTTCCTTCTGGTCAGGGTTGTCGAATTTCTCTTTTTCGGTCTCGGGGTCGGACTCAAGGTGTACCACCTTGGATGACCGCTTCCTAGATGTTGAAGCGTCCCTATCTAGGAAGGTTATGACGGGCAGCTGGGGTTCTTCTACGAGTTCTCGACCTAAGTAGATAGTTTGGAGTACGGTAGTAGTGGTCGCAACTACCCACGCGTGCTTCGAGGGGTCATACTCAGAAGTTACCCGCAGGGGGGTCACTGCGTCGTCTCTATCCGACACAAGCTCGTAACATGTCTTCCAACGTCTGGATGGTCCTTTCCGTTTGTCCATCTGTTTGCGGGGTGGTATGACGTGCTTAGGCACAATTTCGTCCTGAATGCCTTCTGCAATGCGTTCCAAAACCTCGAGGTGAATCTTGGGTCTCTATCCGAGACTATGGTCGTTGGTACCCCATGTAACCTCACGATCTCTCTGATATATAGCGTGGCTACTCTTTCCAATGAGTCGGTCGCCTTAACTGGTAGAAAATGGGTAGTCTTTGTAAGCCGGTCCATGATGACTTATATAGCGTCACGCCCTGCTTGAGTACGGGGTAGTCCTATGACGAAATCCATCGATATGTCTTCCCATTTCCACTTCGGGATGCCAAGGGGTTGCAATACCCCTGATGGTTTCTGATGTTCGATTTTTACCTTCTGACAAACCAGGCATTTATTCACGATCGTGGCTAAATCCTTTTTCATCCCTGGCCACCAGAACATCTTCTTCAAATCATGGTACATCTTCGTCATGCCAGGATGAATGGTAAAATCTCCTCTGTGTGCTTCTTCCGCAATCTTGCTTTGAAGGTCTCCTTCCCTTGGGACACAGATTCAACCTTGGTATTTCCATACCTTGTCCTCTCCTTCGGTGAAGCCCTTCAATCTTTCTTCTTTGACAAGGCGTAGGGTTTCTTGAAAGTTGGGGTCGGAACTCTGTGCCTTAGTTATTTGTTCTTTGAATTGACTTGCCACTGTTAGGTGGTTCAGACATATGCTTTTTGGAGCGAGGGTGACTTGTAAGTTCATGTCTCTGAAATTCCTTATCAACTCTGCCTCTTTTATCATCAGCCATGATGCCTTGAGTACCTTCCGACTCAGAGCGTCAGCCACCAAGTTAGCCTTCCCTGGGTGGTGATTTAGAACGAAATCGTAGTCTTTAAGAAACTCCATCCACCTCCTTTGTCGCATGTTGAGTTCCTTCTGGTCGAACAGGTACTTTAAGCTCTTATGATCGGAGAATACTTGAAACCCTAACTCCGTACAAATGATGCCTCCATGTCTTCAGCGCAAATACTATCGCGGCTAGTTCAAGGTCGTGAGTTGGATAGTTAGCTTCGTGGGTCTTCAGTTGTCTTGACGCATACGCCACTACCTTTTTGAATTGCATTAGTACGCAACCCAATCCTTGTCCTGAGGCGTCGCAGTAAACTTCGAAGGCCATGTCGGGGTTAGGTAAGGCTAGTACTGGGGCGGATGTCAAGCGACACTTTAACTCTTGGAAGCTTCTTTCGCAGTCTGGCGTCCAAGCAAACGGGGTATCCTTCCTAGTTAAACGGGTTAATGGCAGGGCTAGTTGAGAAAACCCTCTTATGAACCTTATATAGTAGCCCGCCAATCCTAAAAGAACTTCTTATTTCTGTGACTGACGTCGGCCTTTCCCAGTTTAGTACCGAGTCTATCTTACTGGGATCCACTAATATTCCGTCGCCGGAAACCATGTGTCCAAGAAATTGTACCTCCTTCATCCAAAACTTACACTTGGATAGTTTTGCGTACAACTTTTTCTCTCGAAGGGTTCCCAGTATTACACGCAAGTGCTCCCTGTGTTCTTCTTCTGTCTTGGAGAAAATCAAAATATCATCTATGAATACCACCACGAAACTGTCGAGGTAAGGTCGAAAAATTCTATTCATGTAGTCCATAAAGACGGCGGGGGCATTGGTCAACCCAAAAGACATTACTGTGAACTCGTAGTGTCCGTATCTCATTCGAAATGCTGCCTTTGAAATGTCTTCCTCTCTTACCCTTATTTGATGATACTCTGATCTCAGGTCGATTTTTGAGAACACTGTTGCACCTTGTAGTTGGTCCATTAAGTCATCTATTCTTGGGAGGGGATACTTGTTCTTCACCGTGATTTTGTTGAGTTGCCTATAGTCCATGCAAAGACGCATGCTACCGTCCTTTTTCTTCACAAACAATAATGGAGCTCCCCAGGGAGAGACGCTTGGTCTGATGCATCCTTTTTACAGCAGCTCCTCTAGTTGGTTCTTCAGTTCAGTGAGCTCCACTGGAGCCATCCGGTAAGGGGCTCTGGAGATTGGCCCTGTCCCAGGTATCAATTCTATGGAGAACTCAACCTCTCGTGTTGGGGGAAACGAGGGTATATCTTCGGGAAAGACATCTGAAAAGTCGTGTACTACTGGTATCTCACAGAACTCCTGATGGGAGTCTGCTTTTACCGAATTTAGCAAGGCATATTCTTGCCTCGTACTGGTGTCTTCGGAGGATCTTGGAAGGTCACGTGTGTCTCGTATGGATTGAGAAGGGAAGATGGCTTTTCTCTCAAAACAATCTAACAAGACTCGATTTTCGTTGAGCCAGTCCATTCCTAGGATGATGACTAATCCTACTAAAGGGAGGCACACTAGGTTAGCAAGGTATGATCTACCTGAAATGAGGATGCACACCCTCTGACAGACCTGCTGAGGGCAAAGACTCGTCCTTGACGTTGGGGTGCATCGGCAGAGGGTGGGGGAACTGCTGGACATTCCCTTTTTATGGATAACCATAGGAAGAGGCTTCATTAGTCATATATCCTAGGATCGACTTTGCTCTGATACCAATAATGTAACACCCTAAGTTTTATACTATCGTGGGGGTCTTTAAAATAAGGTGTCACACTCGATTAAGCAAAGAAATGACTAAATCGTTACGCAACGAAGGAGTAAATGCGCGTAGAACGGAAAATGGGTAGCACTAAAACGTTGGAATTTTAATAAAAATGAAATAGCATCTTAACCGTGAGTATGAAATACTTATAGTAAACTAAAACAAGAAAGGAAACTAATACGTCCTAAACTAATCTCGTCGAAGAGGCTCCCATACTTGCATCCTATCCCATCCTTGATCAGGACTCTTCAGTTATTTATGAATCAAGGTACCAGGGGTCTCCCTCCAACACCCTTTCGCGCAGTGAAGACCCGGTTCCGTTGCGTGGGATGAACCAAAACTCGACGGGGTACCGAAATGGGGGAGTAGGGCACGTATTCCACCTTTGGGCTTCCACCAGGGTTCAACTTATCCTCTGGGTCCTCCTCCATGGTGTCTTCCTTCTGGCCAGGGTTGTCGGATTTCTCTTCCTCGGTCTCGGGGTCGGACTCAAGGTGTACCACCTTGGATGACCGCTTCCTAGATGTTGAAGCGTCCCTATCTAGGAAGGTTATGACGGGCAGCTGGGGTTCTTCTACGAGTTCTCGACCTAAGTAGATAGTTTGGAGCACGGTAGTAGTGGTCGCAACTACCCACGCGTGCTTCGAGGGGTCATACTCAGAAGTTACCCTCAGGGGGGCACTGCGTCGTCTCTATCCGCTGTGCCATGTTCCTCTGGAGATAGTATGGGAAAAGAAAGGGAGTGAGAACCTAACGTCTCAGTAGGAGTGCTATGTAACACCTCCATATCCATCTCCAGCCCACGTGCGGAATTTTAAAAACAAGCGTATAACATGGCATGTAATATGCATCTTCTTTTTTTGTAAAACATGTGTGTAAAAGAAAGGGGAAACATATAGGAAAATAGAAGGATAACATCAACATAATCATAATTAAATCTAAGGAAAACATAGAACTCAAGCTTTCATTTGTGCCTTCTTTCTTTCTTAATTTATAACTTATATGGAGGGTATTGAGCTCAAACCGGTATAAATGAGAGTTAATAATAAAATAAGGGATATTAATTAGCTGAATAAAACAATTATGAGGAACATGTACTCTTGACCCTAAGAAGATATTAATGATATAATGTAAAAAGTATAATCTAAGTGTATATAGTAAGAAAGTGAGTATTTGAAATACTTGGATTAGATATTATAAGAAGTATGTACCCTTGATCTTTAAAATAAAGGAGCAATAATAACATAATGATATAAGGGGTCATTTAGTTGCATATAATAAAATAGGATTCCTTGAACAAGATATAAAAAGGAGCATGTACTCTCAATATTAAAGGAATAATAATAAGGTAACGGTATCAAAGGTCATGTAAAGGCACATAGTAAAATTAGGGAATGTTAAATAATTTAATAAAACGTTATAAAGGGGCATGTACTCTCAACATAAAAGGAATAGTAATTAAAAGGTCATGTAAATGTATCTTTAAAATAAAGGAGCAATAATAACATAATGATATAAGGGGTCATTTAGTTGCATATAATAAAATAGGATTCCTTGAACAAGATATAAAAAGGAGCATGTACTCTCAATATTAAAGGAATAATAATAAGGTAACGGTATCAAAGGTCATGTAAAGGCACATAGTAAAATTAGGAAATGTTAAATAATTTAATAAAACGTTATAAAGGGGCATGTACTCTCAACATAAAAGGAATAGTAATTAAAAGGTCATGTAAATGCACATAGAAAAGATATGGGTTACATATTAATTGATTCAAGAGGGTATAATTGACAAAATAGATAATCATGCTCAATGTAGGTGAGAGATAAGCAAAGAATAATTCATGCCATAAAATACATGAAAGATGATAGTCATGCATGGATGGAAGAAAACAAAATAAAGCATACTACATGCCAACATAAGTAAGAAAGGCATAATTCCCTACCTTCTTTTCTAACGCTTCTTTGAGCTTGCCTCTTATGTTTGCCCACAGAATGTTATTTCTTTGTAGAGAGAGAATGGAGAGGATAAGTGTTTGAGAGAAGTGATTTTCTACCTATGGGTGCTCCCCTATTTATATACATTTGGAGATGGGGTGGTTGGGATATTTTAAATTTCAAACTAAGGGTGGTTACCAAGTTCCTATCCAAAATTTCAAAATTCTAAACTTATCTCCTAACTGATTTTCAAACTTCAAATTTAATTTTGTTTCTAGAAGGGGTGGTTGTTACATTATCACCCCCATAAGAAAAGAATTTGTCCCCAAATTCCATGTCTGAACTTGGTCGATAAGGGTCGTTTAAATAACTTAGGGGTCCTACTGAAATTTCCTTACTGTTGGGGAGAAAAGGAGATTCTCACCACGATTGTTACCTGTAAATAAGTCCGGGAGATTCTGTCTCATGTCTGCCTCTTTTTCTTATGTGTAGTCTCTGGAATTGCCGCTATCCCATGCCACCTTTACCAGTCGTGTCGTCTTGCTCTTTAGTTGCTTCGTGCTTCTGTCTACAATCTCTATGGCTGGTAGTTCAAAAGTCAGGTCGTCTTTGAGTGTTACATCCTCTTGCTGCAACACATGGCTTGGATCGTGCTGGTATTTTCGGAGTTGGGACACATGGAACACGTCATGTAGTCTTGATAGATTTGGTGGTAGGGCAAGATGGTATGCCAACTTTCCTATACGCCGGAGGATTTGAAATGGACCCAGGTACCGGGGGCTTAGTTTTTGTACCTTAAGAGCCCTCCCTACCCCGGTGGTGGGGGTGATTTTTAGGAATACGTGATCGCCTTTCTGAAATTCGAGGGGTTTCCTTCGTTGATCTGCATAACTCTTTTGTCGACTTTGGGTGGTGCGCATTCTTTCTCTTATCCTCTTGATATCTTCCATGGTCTGTCTTACTAACTCCGGTCTTAATTAGCCTTTCTCTTCTGGTCCGTACCAGCATAAAGGAGATTGGCATCTTTGCCCGTACAGTGCCTCATATGGTGCCATCCCGATGCTACCATGGTAACTGTTGTTATAAGCAAACTCGATCAGTGGTAGGTGACTCTCCCACTTTCCTGGTCTGTCTAGGACACAAGCTCGTAACATGTCTTCCAACGTCTGGATGGTCCTCTCCATTTGTCCATCTGTTTGCGGGTGGTATGACGTGCTTAGGCACAATTTCGTCCCGAATGCCTTCTGTAATGCGTTCCAAAACCTCGAGGTGAATCTTGGGTCTCTATCCGAGACTATGGTCGTTGGTACCCCATGTAACCTCACGATCTCTCTGATATATAGCGTGGCTAGTCTTTCCAATGAGTCGGTTGCCTTAACTGGTAGAAAATGGGCAGTCTTTGTAAGCCGGTCCACGATGACCCATATAGCGTCACGCCCTGCTTGAGTACGGGGTAGTCCTATGACGAAATCCATCGATATGTCTTCCCATTTCCACTTCGGGATGCCAAGGGGTTGCAATACCTCTGATGGTTTCTGATGTTCGATTTTTACCTTCTGACAAACCAGGCATTTATTCACGATCGTGGCTAAATCCTTTTTCATCCCTGGCCACCAGAACATCGATCAAGTTTCAACTTGTTTTTTCTGTAAGAAGGTGGGACACATGAAGAAGGATTGTACCAAATATGCCACATGGCGTGTAAAGAATGGTATAATTCTTACTTTCGTTTGTTCTGAGGCTAGTTTAAGTTATGCACTTGTTGATACTTGGTGGGTAGATTCTGCTGCTACTACTCATGTAAGTGTTACTATGCAGGGTTGCCTGTGGAGCCGACCGCCAAGTGATACTGAAAGATACATCTATGTGGCAGACGATAATATAGTTGCAGTCGAAGCTATAGGAACCTTTAGATTATGTTCCTCAAGTGGATTTTACTTGGATTTATTAGAGACATTTTATGTACCGTCATTTAGACGGAATTTGGTTTCTGTTTCTCGTTTGGACAAATCAGGTTATTTTTGTTCGTTCGAAGACAATAAAGTCAGTCTCTTCTATAATTCGAATAATATTTGCTCTGGTCATTTGGTGGATAATCTATATAGGCTTGACTTAAATTCCTATAATAATGAAATACTGCAAACGGGTACAAAACGAAAACTAAATGAGAATTCGGCATCATTATGGCACAAACGCCTGGGTCACATCTCTAAATAGAGAATTCAGAGGCTTGTGTCGGATGGAATTTTTGGACCCCTAAATTTGGCGGACTTTGAAGTCTGTATTGAGTGCATAAAGGGGAAAAGGACAAACGAACGAAAATTAGGTGCCGAGAGAGCTAAAGATGTCTTAGAACTGATACATACCGATATATGTGGCCCATTCCCTACTGTCTCTTAGAATGGATAATGGTACTTTATTACGTTCATAGATAATTACTCTCGTTACGGGTATCTATATTTAATTCATGAAAAGTCCCAAGCCTTGGATGTTTTCAAGTCTTTCAAAGCTGAAGTTGAACTTCAACTTGGAAAGAAAATTAAAGCTGTCAAATCTGATCGTGGTGGTGAATACTACGGAAGATATGATGGTTCAGGTGAGCAACGTTCCAGGCCTTTTGCTCTTTTCCTAGAGGAGTGTGGTATTGTTCTGCAATACACCATGCCAGGCAAACCTATCATGAATGGTGTTGCAGAGCGAAGGAATCGAACTCTTAAAGACATGGTGAGAAGTATGATTAATCATTCTTCCTTGCCTGAATCACTCTGGGGAGAAGCCTTAAAGATCGCAGTGTACATCCTTAATAGGGTGCCAAGCAAAGGAGTTAATAAAACCCCATATAAAATTTGGACTGGGAAAAGGCCCAGTATAAAGCATTTGCATATTTGGGGATGTCCAGCTGAGGCACGACCTTATAGGCCGCATGAAAGAAAATTGGACTCAAGGACAATTAGTTGCTACTTTATTGGTTACGCTGAGCGTTCACGGGGGTACAAGTTTTACAATCCTGCATCAAGGTCTATTTTGAAACGGGAAATGCGAGATCTCTTGAGGAAGTTGAGTTTGAGGGGGAAGGGAATATTAGGAATATAGCTTTTGATGAGGATTCTATAGCTGACAATGATCAGGTCTTTGTGCCTATTATTGTTCAAGATACAGTTATAGTACAAGAGCACAATAAGAATCCTATTGTAGATCCAGCTACAGTACAAGAAAACAATGAGAATATTGTTGTTTCTCAAGATACTGTTACAGCACAGGAAAATAATAAGAATCCTCCTCAATCCCAACCCATACAGCAAGCTCAACAACCTCAAGAAATGTCATTAAGGAGATCCAACAGAAAAAGGAGAAAATCCATCTATGGTCTCAAACAAGCTTCCCGTCAATGGTATCACAAGTTTAATCAAGTCATTACCTCATATGGTTTTGAGGTAAATATTATAGATGAATGTGTATACCGCAAGTTCAGTGGGAGTAAATACATATTTTGGTCTTATGTGTTGATGACATTCTACTTGCCAGTAACGATATAGGCTTGTTGCATGAAACTAAGAAATTTCTATCGAACAAATTCGAAATGAAAGATCTTGGTGATGCCTCTTTTGTATTAGGAATCGAGATACTAAGAGATCGTTCTTAAGGTATTCTTGGATTATCACAAAAGAACTATATCGAAAAGATTTTAAGTAGATATGGCATGAAAAATTATAGACCAATGGACACACCCGTACCTAAAGGAGACAAGTTCAGTGATGCACATAAACTAGTTATGCTACGATTTAGGAAATTGCACGATCGGCAAAATTCCTTCCGGCAAGTGCACCGGTTATCGTCAAGTAAAAACTCACAATAGAGTGAGGTCGAATCCCACAAGGATTGGTTGAGTGAGCAATTCGGATTAGAAGTGTGTTCTAGTTGAGCGGAATCAAGATTTAGATGAGAATTGCGGAATGTAAAATTGGCGGGAAAAGTAAATGACAAGAAATCAAAATGGCGGAATCTTAAATGGCATGAATTAAAGAGCAGAAACTAAATTGCTGAAATTAAAAGGGGAATGGGGATGATTGCATGAATTGAGTGGCAGAATGTAAAGAGAAAGTGGAAATCAGAAATGGGGAATTCATTGGGTTATAGGAGATATTGAGATCTCCGAATCAAAACATGAATATCTCTTCCTCAACCAATGCGTTCATTGAATTTTGCTTGACAATCTTATATGATTGGATCCCAATCCCTTGGCTCACCAATCCTCTCTAAAAACGAACAAATTCCCA
Source organism: Arachis ipaensis (assembly GCF_000816755.2). Lineage (NCBI taxonomy): Eukaryota > Viridiplantae > Streptophyta > Magnoliopsida > Fabales > Fabaceae > Arachis > Arachis ipaensis. Next base: position 71,729,666 of record NC_029787.2, read on the forward strand.
ATCCCTTGGTTTAAATGTTCATAAGAAGAGATGATGCTCGATCACTGATTATACCACACAGTTTCATGAACCACAATTTGGTAGGATTACATGTCACAATATCCATCCAAACCCCAATCCAATTCACTGTGAGAAAGCTTCTCTAGCATGAATCCTCCATTCCTTTCCCAAGGTTCCGAAGGATTCCAATTATGGGTAGTTTCTTTCCCAAGACAACTACCCAATGGAATTAGATCGAGAAGCTTTCTAACGAAATTCAAGAGAAAAGATTGAAGAAGAAGGTAAACTATTATTGATTCATTGAATTACAATAGAGCTCCCTAACCCAATGAAAGGGGGTTTAGTGAATCATAGCTCTGAATTCAATTACAAAGAAAAGGAAAACTAGCTAAAAGTGAAAGTCAAAGTCCTGGCTAACTTAACTTCTATCCTATTTATACACTTTCTATATTGAGCTTCAGTTGTCTTTCTTGGGCTTTGAGGCCTCTCCTTGCTTTCCTTTTGCCTTGGGTTTATGATCCATAATCTTGATGAGGCTGTTGATCCAAATTCTGTAACATTCATTGAGCCAACTTAGTGATAATCAAATAATGACATATGACTCAATAAATTGAGATTTCAAACTCATCAATCCTTCAGGCCCAATCCCATAAACCATGATATTCAATTGGGTTTCATACTAGAGTAAGTTTAAGTTATTGTTTGTGCTCAAAGAGTAACTTAAACCGCAAGATTATTGGCCCAGAAACCTTTTTCCAAGAGTGGCGTTTAAGTTGCAGTTTAAGCTTAAACTGCAGCTTAAACGCCAGATACTTCCAGTGAGGCCTTTTGTAGAAGCACGTTTAAGCTTCAGTTTAAGGTTAACCTGAAGCTTAAACGTGGAAATGGAAGAAGGTAGCCCTGGAGAGTCATGTAGTCGAACACGTTTAAGCTTCAGTTTAAGGTTAAACTGAAGCTTAAACGTGGAAATGGGAAGGGCAGCCCTGGAGGTCGAACACGTTTAACCTCCAGTTTAAGGTTAAACTGGAGGTTAAACGTGGAAAAGGGTGGAGGCATACTGGAGGTCGAACACGTTTAACCTCCAGTTTGAGGTCAAACTGGAGGTTAAACGTGGAAGCTTAGAATGGTAGCCCTGGAGGTGTCGAACACGTTTAACCTCCAGGAGGTTAAACGTGGAAATGGAGAGAGCAACCCTGGAGGGGAAAAGCTGTCGAACACGTTTAAGCTCCAGTTTGAGGTCAAACTGGAGCTTAAACGTGGAATGGCTCCCTGGTACTCTTCCTACTTCTGGCGTTTAACCTCCAGTTTGAGGTCAAACTGGAGGTTAAACGTGGAACTCCCCCCTGAGTGGCATTATCATTCTGGCGTTTAACCTCCAGTTTAAGGTCAAACTGGAGGTTAAACTTCAATTCCAGCATTTCTTATCCTTCATGATTTTGGTGTTTAAGCTCCAGTTTAGGCTTAAACTGGAACTTAAACTCCACATGTGATATTCAAGCTTCCTTTATTGATTTTGTTGCTTCCTTGCTTAGCCTCTTCTTCCCTGAAATCATCCAAACAATTGCATCAAAGTCTTGCAAAATTTCATGAGAATTCTTCCATTCATAGCATTTAAGTAATATAACTAAAACTCATGGAATTTGCATCAAAATCATATTGTTTGGATGGTTCATTGCTTTGTTCTTCATTTAACCATTTTTGGTTACTTTAAGCTCAAGAAAATGCATAAAACAACTAAAACTAACAGAAAAATGCTAGTGAAACTAGCCTATGATGCCTTGGCATCATTCAGTCTCAAAGAATGTCCTAAAAATGATCTTGAGAGGACAACAATGCATGATAAACCTTATGCATCAGCACTAGGGAGTTTAATGTATGCTCAAGTCTACATACGTCCCGATATATCATTTATAGTGGGAGTGTTGGGTAAATACTTGAGCAATCTAGGCATAAATCATTAGATAGCTGTTTAACGCGTAATGCATTATCTAAAGAGAACAAACGATTACATGCTTATTTATCGGAGATCAGAAAATTTTGGAGATCATTAGGTACTCTGATTTCGATTTCATGGCATATGGTTGCGAAACTTTGTCACTGAGCTTCATATAGTAGATGATATTGAAAGGCCATTAAAGATATTTTGTGACAATAAGTCAGCAGTACTGTACTCCAATAACAATAAGAGTTTGACAGAATCGAAGCATATAGACATCAAGCTCTTAGTTGTCAAGGAGAAAGGTTAAGAAAACAGATTTCCATAGAACATATAGGAACATAGTATATGCTAGCAGACTCATTACCAAGGGATTGACCCCTAAAGTTTTTCATGAGCACGCTGCTCGGATGGGTGTCAATATTTGTGATGCCTTGGTTTAGTGGGAGTTTATGCTATATGTTCTATAACAGATATTGAGTTATTTTTCTGCAGAATTAAGTTGATGGTTTATTTCATGTTATGTGAAATGTTCATTTTGCAATATTTATATTGTGTTTGATCTCAATAAAGTTGGACCAGCTGGAAATAGACATGCATGAGATCACTTGGCATGTAATTTCCATATTACTCATCCAAATTTGATCTATGTCGTTAAGTATATTAGGATGATGATTGGCGTGGTTTAGTCACGGGATTTAATGTGATAAAAGCTGCGGTAGTTCCATATCTAATGTATGAGACGGACCAGATTGTTAAAGTAATGAGAGAAATAGCATTCAGATGCGCGCATAAAGTTTAAAGATATGATTATGTCAAGAAATAATATATGTATAGCCCAAGTGGGAGATTGTTAGGAAATTATTTGATTTTCTAACTTATTTGTAGGCAATACATATATTAATTATAATCACAAATTATGCTATTTCAAATTAAATGACTTATATAATGATGATCTCATTTATTGTTTTAAATGCTAATTGAATAAGTCATTATTACTTTTGATTTGGAATTAAATGAGAATAAAACCGGATATTATCTTTTGTTCCCTAGATAATTATCTTTTTTTGGATTTTAGATATATTATCTTTTGGTCTTTAGATACTATTTTATTTGGGTTTAAGGGTTTAATGGGTGCCATACTCAAATATAAATAGACATTCAGGGTTTCGGTCCCCAATATGCCAAAGCCGCCTTTGTTACTCTTTCCTCATCAAAAGAGTTGCAGTTCAGCCTCCTAGGAATACAGAAGACTTTGGTTGAGGAAGATCGAAAGAACCACAAAATCCAAACTCTCTTCCAATCATATGATTCATGTTTGTGAATTCAGGTACGCTTCCGCATTATGATATGATATATTTTTTGATGATTCAATGTGGATGATCTGGGTTATTGAAATTTATTCCAACATTAGATCCTTTAGGCATAAATTTAAAAGAAAAAATAAGTCAACGTCTAAGATGAATTCATAAAATTAAAACAAAGTTCAATTCAGCTTAAATTAAGATTTTTTCAAAATTTTACCTTACTAAATCTAAATTAAGATTTTATCATAGACAAATATCTAATACTATGACATAAACCATTAAAATTAAAGCAATCAAGCTAAGTCTTAAAATTATAGATCAAGAAATCCATTATATCATCAACTACTAATTTTTTGTGCAAATCAAATTTTCCTTCAAACATCATATTGACCTGACCAAAAGTATTCTGTTATGAATCTACATGTTTCACGTCATAGAGAATATGATAAGTTATCTCCAAATCATGGTTTCTATATTTAGATTGAAGCCCTTATGTAATATGTATACTATCTTTTCTTTGTTGTTTATCTAAAATTTCATTATCTTTTTTTAAAACTCTATTGAAATCAAATTACATGGTCATGTCAATTTCATTGTCTTAATCTAAAAATTTTAATATGTATACAATAATGTAAATCTACTTAAGTCATAAGTAAGAACTCCAAGTAATTAGATGCTAATTTAAAAAAAAAAAAGTACATTACACGTTTTCCAAAACTAAACAAAATATAGAGCAAGTACCATTTGCTTTATTGGGAGTTTGGACATATTTATTCTAGTAAAAATATTTTTTAAGGGACAATTTATTTTTTTCTCTTATGCAATAGCCAACTTAACAAGATATTTATTTGTATAGCATATCTATATAATAAAAATATAGTAAAGTCTTTTATATAAAATACGCCATTACTTTGTGATGGACTTTTTATATAAACAATTTATGTATTTATCTTTAATTCAACAAGTATGTCTTTAAAGTTTTTTCTAGATATATATGTCATAAAAATATACCCAAATTTCTTTTTAAATATTGATCCTCAATAAATTAAAGAGAAAATTTAGGGAGCCAACACTATTTTTATTAAAATTTGGCCCGTACTTAACTAAAAAAAATAAATAATTCCACACTATTAAATGTAATTTCATACTATTAAAAATACTATTGATGACTAATTAATAATTATAAATCATAAAAATTGCTGACTCCTCAATTAAGATATCTTAAAATTTGTTGTAAAGAACTTTTAATAAAGTTTTCGAACTTATACCCTAGTGCATTTTGCTACGTACAAATCTAAAGATTTGAAAAGCTTTTAAGTTCTTGTTTTAGATTTTGAGAAAGAATCAAAGTACAATGAGAGAGTATCAAAGTGATATTGGAAACCCTTTCTTTGTCACTAGGTGCTTATTCCTTAAATTTGCAACAAGTACACATTCTTTAAGTTGGTACAATGTTTTTAACAAAAAACATATTGCACAACGATAGAATAAGAAAACTTTTCAAATGGTCTAGCTTGATCAACGTACTCACTTTTTGGTGCCAAAATATATCTATTAGTTTGAACACATTTTTGAGGTCTATTAAGGATATATTCCTTACTTCTGAGGTATAGAAATGAAGTCTTTGTATTTTTTGAGGTGTGTTGATAACTATTCAAAATCACGTTCTAAGGTGTTTTCGCATTAAATGTACTCATCTTAGCTTGGGTCTTATATCATTCTAGTTCGCAATGGATTTTTTTTAAATAAAATAAAAAATTATTTTTTTTAATTTTATTTTTCAACATTTTTCTAAACTCAAATTTTTTTAAATACAATTTTATTTTGGTATTTAGGTCAAGTTTGCCGTACTCATCGACGAACTTCTATATTTTTATAGAGTTTGCCATATACTCTGGCAAATTTTACTACGTATCTTCATAAATATTAGATTGGATGAGAAGAAAAAATTGGAAAGTTAACAATGGCAACCATTGTCATTGTCTCCAAAGTACATAGAAGTACACTAGAGTACATCGTATTTTTTTGGGAAATACCGATTTTTTTTTAATTTATAATAGAAAAAAATCCTTGTTAAATACCTGTGTACCTGTATATTTTTGAAGATGATAATAATGGTTGCCATTGTCACGGACGATATTGAAAAAATCATGTTTGTTGTCTGTATAATTTTGTATACTTCTATACACTGTTGGAGACCATGACAATGGGTTGGAAATTTAAATTTTGTTCTCAACCAAATTTTTAGAGATAGAGAATTTGGATGAAGTTCACTGGAGTTGTGTACACTCTATAAAATTATAGAAGTTTGTCGGAGTTAGGCGAACTCATCCTAAAAAAATTTCATTTCGAAAATTAAAGTTGAAATAATAAATTTAGAGAAATAATTATTTTTTTTATTTTATTTCCTAAAGAAAAACCAGTTTGCAATAGATGACTTAGAAAAACAAAATCTCTAGTGCTTTAGAAAATAAACAAACCGTGAGACATGAATTAATGAAGTTTTTAAATTATATTTGTCTTTGTCCATCAAAAAAAAAATAATTAATTTGGATTATAAAACTTGTCTCTCTTTTTTATGATGACAAATCAAATATATTTCTAAGAATTTCATTCAGTGTCAGAAATAATTTTCATAAACTCAAAGATATTGTTATAAATATAAGTTAAAGAACCCTAAGAAGAACTAAATAATTTGAACTCAAACAAATTGCTTCCCATTTGTTTTCTAAAGTGTTTATCATGAGCTTTTTTATTTCCTTCATTTCTCTATACTCTTACCCGTAAGAGTTAGTATAAGTTGTTTGTCATGTAGGTTAAATTTTGTATTATCATATACTAAATTAGTAAACCAAGTTGGGTTAGTCTAGTGGTTAGCTCACTAGTCCGTTTAAACAAGTGTCGGGAGTTCGAATCCCGCCTCGTGCATGCAGCAACCCATTGGCCAGCGACAAACCCTTAAATGGAGCTCAGTACCGCGACGGATTAGTAATTTCTATACTTGTTGATATTTGGAAACAAAGATCTCAAATATTATAAGTGTATCTCATACACACTTTTATAATGATTGTAATATGATTTAGTAGTAGTCAATAATCTTAATTTAAGAAGAGAAAAAGATCTTTATAACAAAACAAATCAAATTTGTGTCAGAGATAGTCCACTAAGGAGTTTAGCTTCCTAATAGTTGCAGAGAAAAAGATCCTATAACAAAACAAATCAACTACAAGCCTTCATATTTACTAGAAAATTCTGTCCCAAAGCTTGGAAAGACTGAACTACTTGCTTCTAAAAATCACTTCAACATAGAAACAAGCAAATTTGCTTTTGGTTTGGATCAAAACGAGCTCGTCCAATTTGAATATGGATGGATAGGCATCTTGAGTTAGTTTTAGGTTTTTTTTTTAAATTTTTTTAGGTTTAAATCAAAATTTTTATATTTTTAATGAAGTTTTTATAACTAATCATATGTATGTTTAAAGTTGTTTTAAAATAATTGTGTTTTCAAGATTTATTTTAAAAAATCAGGATAAAATCAACAAAAAAAACACTAAGCCCAGCTCCGAAACATCAAGTTGGGCGTCCAAACATCTATGCCCAGTTCTGAGACATCAAGTTGGGTGTCCAAACATTCAAACCCAGCTCCGGGATACCAAGCTGGGCACCCAACATTCAAGTTAGGCACCTTTGATGATGTCTCAAGGGTGGTGCCTAGCGCCATGCATTTTTGAACCTCCAGGGAGTCCAAAGTGATCATATTATCCAGCTTCTAACTTCGGAGCCCAGCTCCCAACTTCGAAGCCCAGTGTCCAATTATGGAGTCCAACGCCAAGTTCAAATCCATTTTAAGGAAATTCTAAATTCAACCAAAGATTCAAGATTTAAATGACTAGTTATCATTAACTTCTTTTAGAAAGATAAGATTAGATTTGAGTTGTTGTTTTGAATTTGAATAAGTTGTTATCTTATTCTTCGGATATAAGATTAGTTTTTGAATTTTAAATAGTTAGAAAGCTAAAATATAAATAAGTGAACAAAGTTCACAGAGAGGCATCCAGGGATCCTCAGATCCTGATCATTAGGGAACAAGAACTGGATTCATCCAACACTTCATTAGTTTTAAGTTATTTTCCTTTCTATCATGAGTAACTAAACCTCCTCCGTTAAAGGTTAGGAACTTTGTTTGATTTTATGGATTAGTAATGTAATTTCTTTATTTTACTTCATGCTTTTCTACTTTTTTTAAGATTGAGTCGTTCTTCATCTTTAATGGTTAGAAGTATTGAAAAATATTCTAATTTTGTCTTGGGTTCTGTTATTACTTTGAAAAATTTAATATCAAAATTAGCTTGAAACTCTTTCTCATGATTTTTAACTTGACTAGGAATAGTATTTTGAAAGTTGTGTGGCTTTAAATCGAAACCGTGCTTAACCTCTTCTCTTAATTAGTTGACCAAGGAATTGGCGATTAATTAAGTTAAGAAAAATTGAATTGCCAAGGAATTGGAATTTAATTATAAATGATTTGGTGTGAAAAGATTTTTGCATAAGTTAAAGTAGAAAAACATAAGCATTACATTTTCTAGGAGTTAAATATAACACCCTACCATACAGAGTCTTACGCTTAAGTTGTAAAACATAAGTGGCTAGGTATTACGAAAGACCGCAAAATGAAAAATGCAAGGTACAAATATTGAAACGAGAAGAAAGCTATATGTACATATATAGGTCAGAATTCCAAAATACAGATAATCAAGTCTTAACTCGACTTGTGAAACAAAGGTCGGCCAGAGTATATATATATATACATATATATATATACAACCCAAAATTATCCAAGAAACATAAACAGAACACTTATCTCTCCAAAAGTCCACTCTAAGAGGCGAAATACAA
>NC_029787.2:71738057-71750969 GCF_000816755.2 Arachis ipaensis
GAGTCTATATACACAAATACATAACTATCAAATAAGACATAGAGTTCCCAATGACTCCAACTTTGCTTGCACAGGAACTTCAGAAACTCAGTGAGCTATCTTTCAATCCTGCATCTGAATAACAGCAATATTGTATGCAATGAGAACTGGGGGTTCTCAGTATGGTTAAGGTGCCCACATACATAATATACAAGGTCCCGGTAAAGTCAGAGGTATTCCTAGAACTTTGACACTTAGATTTAAATCTTAAAGACGTAATTAAACCAAAATTTAGGTGAGTTATCTAAGGTACTCAGGCTCTAACTGAATCTAACCCTAACACCTCACTTCCTCTATCTATTCCAACCATGCGAAACACCGTAGAACAACCCTCATCGTCAACTCCACTAGCATGAGAGATATCTCAGATGGATGCGAAAACAAGGCAAACAAGTAAAACACAGCTAGATTACAAGTACAACAAATAGAACATTTAGCAAATAAGTAGTATGATCAGATAGGCACACCAAAACAAGCACACTCAATCAAAACATGCAAATGCATATGATGTATGCCTGTCCTATGGCAGATGAGTCTCATCTATCGGTTATATAGCTAACCCTACATGTCTGGTAGCTAACCCGGGCATCGTCCTCTTGAAAACTAGTGAGCAGTACAGTACCACGATCCTCACCTGGTGAGCAGTAAACCACCACGATCCCCACCATTTGCGAGCGGTAAACCACCTCAATTCCTACAGACGTTTTCAATTGGAAAGGAATAACCTGTGGACGGTAAATAACCACGATCCCCACAAAACATATTCATTTAAAAACTGGTGGGCGGTATATAACCACAATCCCCACAAAATATTTCCATATCAAATCCATCCTCATCATTGATGCGTGAGCATCTTATACCCTTTTCCCCTTCATTTTCTAGTTGTTTTTAGTTAGATTTTATTAAGTTTTATTATATTTTAGTGTAAAAATCCTCTTTGGATGCTACTTAAGTTCTTGTGATTCTCAAGAGAGTTATCTCGCTTGAACAATAGCTTGAAAACAAATTCCTCCTAAATTTCTAATTACATGAACTAATTGGGATATGTGACATAAAATCCAGTTAGCTATGGATAATTAGAGTTTTTATGGTGTTAAACTAGTTTTCTAAACTTAATCCTCTAATCGGAATTGAGTGACCACGAGAGTGGCATTTGATGAGGATTAGAGGAGATCAAATCACTAAGAGATTAGGGTTTAATCACTTATGGTTTGCATATAATGAATCATTCATTGTTAAAATAGTTGGTAAGACTTTTTAATCCGGAAAAAGTAAACATCTCCGAAACCTTAACTGTTTTCTTATATTGTTTTTACACCAACCCTATTATTGCTTTCTTTATTTGCTTGTATATTATTTTATGCATTTACAACAACAACAACTCTTTTTTTGTTTGCCTAACTAAGCTAATCATTCAACCATTGTTGCTCAGTCCATCAATCCTCGTGGGATCGACCCTCACTCACCTAAGGTATTACTTGGACGACCCGTGCACTTGCCGGTTAAGTTTTGGATATTCCAAAAATCCGCACCAAGTTTTTGGCGTCGTTGCCGGGGATTGACTGTGATTGACAACTATTAGTTGTTTGATTGCTTATATTAGGCATTTTTTTAGTTTTTGATTTGTTTTTATTTTTGTTTTACTCTTTAAAATATATATATTCAAAAATCTAATTCTTATTTTAATTAAAGTTGTCCCCTTAATTTTTTGAAATTAAGTTTGAAATTAAGCTGAGATTTATCATTCTTGGAGAATTAACATCTCTAAACCTCAATGTTCTATTTCATATTATCTTCTTAATTGTTTCCTTATTGCTTTCATTTACTACTTCATTTAATTTCAGCAAGTGAGATCTATTTACTGCTTTTATTCTTAATTCATTTACAAGTTTGTTGTCATTTATTAGTTCCAGTTATTTACCTTTTAGCTATTTACATTCTTGTCATTTACTTTTAGTCATTCATTTTGCAGTTATTTACCTTAATGCCAAGTTATCTAGTTTTATGTTATGTTCTTTGATTGATTCTCATCCAAATTTGACTTGTTTAACTAAAATAATTGTTTCTTGATCCATTAATTCTCGTGGAAACGATAACCTACTCATCATGGTATTACTTGATGCGATCCAGTGCACTTGCAAGCAGTTTTGTAGATATTAGTTTATAAAATCGGTATCAATGTTCCTCTTTATTCTGCTCCTGAAACTGATTGGCACATGACATGTGCTTTGTTTTGATGCTGGTTTGATAATATGTTCTCTCAAAAATAGAGGTACACTTATTTATAAGGCATGGAAGCATGGTGATGGTGTTTTTCCTCTTGATTTTCTACTACTGGATTCCAATAGAAGTGGCGGGGACGACAAGAGCTACCATTGAAAATGCTACCGTTTCTTCTTCGAGTCCAAGAGTTTTGAGAATTGGAGTGCTGTTTACTTTGAATTCTGTCATTGGAATATCAGCTAAAGCTGTTGTATTTGGATGGGTTTCTTATGAGTTGTAGTTTGTACTTATGTTGTAGTAATTTATTTCTTTTACATAATCTGAATACGTTGAAAGTCATTAAGAAATATTGTTCTGACTTATTCACTTTTCAATGAATAAATGGGCCATAATTTGGAGTTTGTGGCTCCTTGTTACGCAACAAATCATGCTCTAACATTGAAAATGACCTTTTATTTTAAAAAGAAAAAAGCTTGTAAAGATTGGAATAGATGAAAATGCTTAAAACAAAACTGATTGTAAATTAGCTCGCTTTCAAGTTGGATTTGAGTTAAGGCATTTAAAATAAGGCGGATGTTCATTTTACTATGATTGTGGATAGTTCTTTTCATTCTAAAGTGAATGGTTATTTTGAGTATATCATTTAGTTACGCAATTTAAACATGGTGCATGAGTGTTATTTTTTTGTCAACTCACTAGTTGTTTCTTATCAACTAATGCGGATGTTCATTTTACTCTGTATGCGGATGGTTCTTTTTTTTCTAAAGTGAATATTTATTTTGGGTATACCATTTGTCCTTTACTTGATTTCCTAGAATCTGCATGCACATGATTCGCATGTTTCTTTTGTTTTATGTGTTCGGAATTAGGGATAAAAAATGATTTCTGTAAACATTAATTTTGCTTGATTTTACTTGAATAGAAACATCAAAGTTTTAAAAAAAACAAAGCATCTATACATTTCTGACAGGAAAACATCACACTATGTCTATATAAAGAAACTCCAATTATTCAACAAATAAAACATGCATTCGGATTGTACTAGGCATCTGTCTTTTGCTGATGTTTTTCTCCCTTGCTAGTCTTTTTTGTAGGTAATCCTTCAGCTCGCTGAATCATGGTCTTCGTGCTTGGTGCTATTAAGAACCGACAATGAGTTAGGTTTCGTACAAGCGAAACTTACAGTATAATTTGAAATCAAACATCCAATGAGTAATAGAATAATCACACATTATAATTAGAAAAATATACTGAATTCATACTATTGTACCAAATTTAATTAGGTAAATTCAAGCACAATTTAATAGCATATATAAAGGAAAAATAATTAACCACATTAGTTACTTTTGAAACTAGAGTTAGTAGCTTCTAGAGTTCATGTATAAATAAGACTCTTCAATTTACTGTAGAAGAGAGATAGTAATAGTTAACATTCATTTTCTTATTCTTTCTTCATTGTTCTCTGCTTTGGATAGACTTTATTTCTCACATGGTATCATATAGTACCCAAGATCCATGGAGTCAGAAATTATCAACAATAATCCATCATCTGCTGCTGCTACTACTCAAGCATCATCCTCTGTGTCAATTCTAAAGCCCCTTTCTGTTCCTTTACCAGAAAAACTCAACGATGATAATTTTCTCACCTGGCGCCATTCAGCTATTCTTACAATTTCAGGTCAAGAACTTCAAGATCATCTGGACCAATAGAAGATTCCAACAAGATACGCATCAGCTGCTGATGAAAAGGCACAAAATGAAACAAAGACATATAAAGAATGGAGGCTTGATGACTACAATGTCTCTTCCTGGATTTACTCATCCCTGGATCCCTCGTTCAAACATCGAGTTCTTGGTTGTATTTTTGCACATGACATTTGGAGCCAACTTCACACCCACTTTGCATCACAAACAAAAGCTCATATTAGGCAACTTCAACTGCAATTGAAATCGATCAAGAAGACTGGTCCAGCATCAGATTATCTTCTTCAAATAAAAAAAGTGGTGGATGCACTCGCCACTGTTGGAGCTCCTCTAACTGATGCAGAATACACCAATGTCATTTTAGATGGATTAAATGAAGATTATCAGTCATTCTTGACATATGTCACTGCCAAAGATCCACCCTATTCCATTCCAGACCTTGAAGCTCTCTTGATGGCTCAAGAAGATATTGTGGAGAGGTTCAAGAAACCAGAACCCTCAATGGTACAGGTCAATTTTACTCAATCCCAACCTTCTACTCAGACTAATTTTGATTCTGCCTATGCAAGAAACACACCGCCTACACCTAATAGAGGCACTTATGGTCGAAGATGGCGTGGAGGAAGAACAAATCGTAGAGGAAGAGGTTCTTGGAACTCAAATCGGCCACAATGTCAAATTTGTGGCAAGTTGGGGCATATTGCTAGTTACTGTTATTTTAGATTTGACCAACAATTTCAACATGCACAACAAAATTCACCCACCTCTTCGATGCACAATGCACTCCCTCCACCTCCCTCATTCCATAATCCCAAAGCAATGCTTGCTACACCTGCTACAATTGCTGATCCATCTTGGTATGCTGATTCTGGCGCTTCTCATCACTGTACTCCTGATCCGTCAAACCTACAACAAGCACAAGAATATCATGGACAAGATCAAGTTTATATTGGTAATGGTTCAGGTATTAAAATTCAGCATATTGGTAATTCATATTTGCATCATAAACTAACAGATAAAAGATATTATTTGTATGATTTACTGCATGTTCCCTCAATTGCACATAACCTTGTTAGTGTATCCAAATCTGCTAGAGATAACAATGTGTATTTTTCGTTTTGGCCTGATGTTTGTTTTGTGAAATCTCAGGCTACCAAAGAAGTGCTTCTCCAAGGCACAGCAATTAATGGAATGTATCGTTTTGAAAAAGTGACTCTTCCTAAATCAGACTTTAGACAATTTAATACTCAAATTTTTGTTGCTCAAACCTTGACATTGGATGTTTACCACAAAAGATTTGGTCATCTAGCCTTACCACTTGTAAAGTCTATTGTAACTAATTGTTCGTTACCTCTGAATAATAAAAATGCTTCTGATTCTAGTGTATGTGAACATTGCTGCTTAGCAAAATCTCATAGGTTACCTTACTCTCCATCTAATACTACTTATGATTGCCCTTTATCATTAATTGTTTCTGATATTTGGGGGCCATCCCCAATCACTGCTCATACAGGTGTTAGATATTATGCTTCATTCATTGATGTGTATTCAAGACACACTACAATATATTTTTTAACAAACAAGTCACAAGTCTTTAGTGTTTTTAAATCGTACAAAACCCAGATGAAAAAACAGTTAGGATACTCTATTAAAGCACTTCAAACTGATAATGCTAGGGAATATCTATCTCATACATTTATTGAATTTTTACAACAAGAAGGAATTATTCATAGATTCACTTGTCCCCATACCCCTCAACAGAATGGATTAGCAGAAAGAAAAAATAGGCATATAGTCGAAACTGCTTTAGCTTTATTATCTACTGCTACACTTCCTTTAACTCTATGGAATGAGGCTTTTGCAACCTCGGTATATTTGATAAATCGCATGCCTTCATCTGTTACAGGTTATAAATCACCTTTTGAACTATTATATCATCATAAACCTGATTATACTTTCTTGAAAATCTTTGGATGTTTATGTTTTCCTCACACGAGACCATACACTGCTCATAAATTGGAATACAGATCTGAACCCTGTTTATTTTTAGGTTATGCTTTGAATAAAAAAGGATATAGGTGTCTCACTAAAAGTGGAAAAATAATTGTCTTTAGAGATGTAGTGTTTCATGAACATCAATTTCCATCTCACTCTTTTTTTTCTACTACTATTAATGAAACTTGCACTAGCAATGCTACTGCTTTAGATTTTTTACCTCAGATTGCATCCATTCATCCCTCTTCTGTTGATCCTTCATCTTCAATGCCCAACATCAATTCTGGTGATACACATCATAGTGAGGAACATGAACAAATACATCCAATACAAACAGCTTCACAGGCTAATGGGACAGCAACTTCTACCCAAGATCTCATATCGATTACTTCTACTCACATTGATTTGCCTTTTTCCTCAAACCCCCATCTACAACCACTCTTTCAGAAAATATCCATCCAATGCAGACAAGGTCCAAGACAGGTAATAGAACTCCAAAAGCTCTTCAGGTAGCAAAATTATCAGTCTCTTCTAATTTTGATTTATTGCCTAAAAGTATTCAAAGTGCTCTCCACAATCGCTTATGGAGAGATGCTATGCTCACAGAATATAAAGTACTATTATATCATGATACATGGTCCTTAGTTGAATTACCTGAAAATGAAAAAGTAGTTGGTTGTAAGTGGATATTTGCTGTTAAAAAGAATGCAAAATGTGAGATCATAAGACATAAAGCTAGGTTGGTTGCAAAAGGTTTTCTTCAAATTGCTAGAATTGATTTTGATCAAAATTTTTCACCTGTTATAAAACTAGTTACAATTAGGATGATTTTAACCATTGCTTGGAAAATTCAACAATATGATTTTCACAATGCATTTCTAAATGGAACTCTTCATGAAACTGTGTTTATATCCCAACCTCCAGGTTTCTGTCACTCTAATCCTAAACTTGTATGCAAATTAAATAAATCCATCTATGGCCATAAACAAGCCCCAATGGCTTGGTACTAAACAATTACTTCCACCCTTCAATCTTTTGGCTTTACAGTAACAAAATCTTATCCTTCCCTGTTTACTAGATATACTTCTATTTCTACTATTTATGTTCTTATTTATGTTGATGATATGCTTGTCACTGGAGATAACGAATATGAAATAAAAATTGTTCTTAGCAAATTTCATTCTACCTTTTTATTGAAAGATTTAGGTGAGCTCAACTTTTTCTTAGGTATAGAAGTTATAACACATTCCTCTTCCTTAATTTCTTTGAACCAAACTAAATATATACATAACCTTCTAACACGTGCTGGCATGAATGAATCCAAACCAAGTATGACTCCAATGATAAGCTCTCTTAGAAGTGGCAGATGTGTTAACAAAGCCTCTGTCATTAGCCAGCTTTGACAAGTTTAAAAGCAAACTCAGGTTGGCATTCAAACCACCATGAGTTTGGGGGGGGGGGGGATAATAGCATATATAAAGGAAAAATAATTAACCACATTAGTTACTTTTGAAACTAGAGTTAGTAGCTTCTAGAGTTCATGTATAAATAAGACTCTTCAATTTACTGTAGAAGAGAGATAATAATAGTTAACATTCATTTTCTTCTTCTTTCTTCATTGTTCTCTGCTTTGGATAGACTTTATTTCTCACACAATTAAACTAAATTTTAAATAATTGTTTAATTAACTCCCAAACCACATAGGAATTCAGGAAAAAAGACCAATGACATAACCCAGACAAACATCCACATACAAGATAAAATGAACATTCACATACAAGGTAAAATGAACATCCTCCTTAGTGCTTTAGTAACAACCAACTCATTGACAAAAATATTATCCGTGCATCCGATTTAAATGACTCAAATCAAACTCAATTTCTATTCAAGCATCATTAAACTAAACCAATTCCAAAACACATAACAAAATAAACATGCGGAGCATGTGCATGCCGAAGCCAGCAATTCAAGTAACAGAGCAATGGTACTAAATCAAATAAACAGGCACATCTCATATAAAAGAACCAACTTGATTATGGAATTGATGTATCACTACAAAAATTCCTTCGGCAAGTATACCGAATTATCGTCAAGTAATAACTCACAAAGAGTGAGGTCGATCCCACGAGGATTAACAGATTAAGCCAACAATAGCTAATTGATTATTCTAGTTAGACAAGCATATTGAAGTGATGAACAACAATAATTATAAATTGCATGAAAGTAAAAGAAAGCAATAAAGTGCAAGAAAGTAAATGGCATAAATATAAAGTACAAGAAAGTAAAGTGCTAGAAATGTAAAGTGTAGAAAATGTAAATAACCATAAAATAAATAACAAGAAAGAAAAGATAAAATAAACATTAGGATAAAGAGATATTGCATTCTCCGGATTAATTGATTCATCTCATCTTCAATCATGCAACTCATTGACCTCTTGGCAATCATGAGTGATTGAGTCCCAATTATTTGGTAACTCAATCTCTCCAATCTTGATCAATAGCCAATTCCTTGATCTAATTGCTCATGAGGAGAGATGAAGCTTGGTCCCTGATTATATCACACACTTTCCTAGACCCAAATAATAGATAGATTAAATGTCACAATATCCCATCCATACCCAAATCGACTCAAGTGTGAGAAGGATTTTCAAGCATGGTTTTATGATTCCTCTTCCAAGGTTCACATAAAACCCAAATACATTCAATCTCTTTTCCAAGATAATTGAATGCTAAGCATGAAGAACGAAATTCCTTCTAGTAAATCAAAGAGAGATGAAGAGAATGAGAAGAATAAAAACAATTTAATCCATCAAATAGCAATAGAGCTCTCTTTCCCAATGGAAAGAGTTAGTGATTCATAACTAAAATATTTACAAAGTGAGAAAGAAAATGGAAGAGAAGAGAAATGTGGAGAGAAGGTCCGAAGACCCCTCTAAAATGTGTTTCCAGCCAAGAGTCCTTCCTTCTCCTATGAAACTAAAACCTATTTATAAGCTAGCTAAATTACAAACTGAAATGAAATTCAAAACAAATTACAATTAAATGAAAATTAACTATTCTAGATGATTCTCGTGGCCTTGATTGGTTGACGACTGTGGGCTTGGTTGCCTGAAGTTAGAGTGGACTTGGAATGAGATTAATTGAACTAGAATGATGCTCCTAGGCTGGCGTAGCGTTTTTGAGGAAAGCGTAGCGCTCGTGCACCCACGCGTACGCGTCACCCACGCGTGCGCGTCATCTTCAGCGTTGGCGTCAAAGGCGTAGCGTTAGTGTCAAAGGCGCTCTTCCACGCGTACGCCTCGTCCATGCTTACGCGTGGTCTTTCAAAATTATCACCTTCACATGTACGCGTCACCCACGAGTACGCGTCACTGGCGAATTTTCCAGCTTCACTATCGCAGGCGCTCTTGGAACAACCGTAGCACCAAAGGCGCTCTTTTTACTATTGTGTAGCGCTTTTGGGGACAACATAGCGCCAAAGGCGCTCTCCTAATGTGAGGGACGCTTTTGGGAAAAGCATAGCGCCAAAGGCATTCTCTTAGTGCTGCAAAACGCTTCTGGGCAGAGCGTAGCGCCAAAGGCGCTCTCTCCTGTTTCTTATCTTCTCTGCTTCACCCTTTAAGCTCTTTTCTTCTTATGAGCTTGTTTTGTGCTTTTTACTTCTTTTTCCATCATTTTCTACAAAGTTCATCAAATCAAAAGATCAAAGCAATATACAACTTAAGCACAACAAATACTCAATAATTGGACATTATAAACTAATTTTTTTATTTGAAAAAGTATAGAAGAACATAACATGATGCGCAGTCATCACAACTGCATACATGGCAAAATGAACATCCTCCATATATTAGTAAGGTCTATGAATGTTAGGGTGTGACTTATTGCATATAGACAGCATGAAAATTCTGTGCCAGAATGCAAACTCCATGGTTTTAGATCATGTTCATAGACTAGTGCAAATATGGCTAATTGAACCGCCGCAAATAAACACATCCAAAAAGTTGATAACAAATGGTCTGGACAGCTTGAAGAAATTGGTACCTATTTGTTTGTGTTGGTTTCAAGCTACAATAAATCCCATTTTCATTCATGTACAGTAATTAATAACTATTAGAGATTTAATTACCTACATAGTAATCCAAGAAGACCAGAAAACACTACTTGCTAAGAGTAATAGGCAGCCAAGAAGCCACGTGTCATCAACAACAGTGAGAATGTGTTTGGCAGTATTATGATGAGAAAAGTAGTCTATGTTTAAGAGCTTATGTCCTTTCACCAGAGCCATGGTTAATGCTCCATTCACGTAGCAAACTGTTCCTATTATTTTTGCAAAGTTTCTTATACTTTTCAGATCAATTTGCGTGTAAAAGAAGGAGAACAAATTCGGCGCTGGTGAGAGTGTCTGGCGAGGGAGTGAGTGATGCCGGTGAGGGTGGCTGCTGAGGGAAGCAGCGACGGCACTGAGGTTGGCTTGTGATGGACGCAGCGATGGTGTTGGGGCTGGCTGGTGAGGGAGGCAGCGACACTATCGAGGGTGACTGGTGAGGAAAAAGCGACCACGCTGAGAGTGTTTGGGAGGAGACCTGCTACGGCGGTAAATAAAGTTAAATGTGGATGATATTCACAACATGACTCTCGTTTAGATATCTTGCACCTTCTTTATTTGAGAGATAGTTGATTCCACAAATAGGGTTAAGCATCCGCATACATGACATAGAGTCAGAAAACATTTGGGGACCATGTCCACGTGTTCTCAACTTCTCAGAGAGTTCTAATTCATATTTTACATTATTTTGATGATAAATTGATTAAAAGTAATTGTTTTCCTTTACATTCTTTTTTAAATAATCATTTAAAAGAATATATATGATTGGATAAAAATATAGATAAAAAATGTTTCTTTTTTTATTGACTTAATTACTTCCATATAAAAAAAATAATGTAGCCAAAAATAAAAATATGAAAGGGCTCTACTTATCTA
Source organism: Arachis ipaensis (assembly GCF_000816755.2). NCBI lineage: Eukaryota > Viridiplantae > Streptophyta > Magnoliopsida > Fabales > Fabaceae > Arachis > Arachis ipaensis. The sequence continues at coordinate 71,749,003 of NC_029787.2, forward strand.
TAAAGCTTTTGTTTTTGTTTGTTAAAGGAAGATAACAAAAGCAAAAAGAAAGGAAATTAAAGAAGAAAAAACTCTCCGAGAGCGACGTTTAAGGGAGTTCTACCAAAAACAAAAGCAAATAACAAAAACACATAAACTTCTTTTATTTCTTTGGCGATAATTGATCAACGTGTAAAGTTCGAACATAAACGTTGTTCGTCAAACTCTAATTCTATGTGTTTGGTTTAGGATCAAGATAGACGAAAGAACCGTCATTTTCTTCGTAACTTATTATATCGTCTCTATCTTGTTTTGAAAGCTAGGTTCCCCTGCACCACGCACTTTTGAGGCTTCATGGCTATGTTTTATATCTCATGTTCAAGGCTCATGCCATTTTCTATGTCAGGTATGAATCTCTTTCTCTAAGGAAACTTGTTTATGATGGGTCATTGTTATGTACCATTTTCTTTTATTGTTCTATTTTGATGGGACTTCCCTTGTTCCCGTTTTCATGATTTGTCATTATTATTAATATCTAGAATTCTAGGGCCCAACTTTTTATTATATATAACCTTTAAATTTAGGGATCTGAAATTTTTTGGTCATGTAATGATGGTTATCATTCAAGGTTCATGAGAATGAAACAATGCACTACATTATATAGGCTTAATGCGAAAGATAATTTCAGATTTCAGAGGAAATAGATGTTGTAGAGATGGAGGAAATTATATATAAATTTTGGTTTAGTCTTTCTTAAAATATTTATTTTAATCTTTCAGTATTATAAAATTAATTTTATTTTATGACTTCTCCTCAAATTTTAATCTAAGTCTTTTTTTAGAGTGAGCCTAGATTAATCCTAAAAACTAGCTCAACGGATCCGATGAGGAATATCTCATACTTATATAATTATCTAAAAAATTTATTCCTGAGAGATATAAGAGTTATAATAGTTAGCAGTAGTATAGCATGTTATTGTTATTTAAAGACTTGTTATTCTAATTTAATAATTTTTTTTTAGCTTGTTTCATCTCATGATGCAAATGATGACTCAGTCTCAGGTATCTTTTACATGCAGTGCAAGATCTGATGAGACTATTCTAGTCTAGAATCATCGGATCCACCGAAGTCATCAATCAATCTTGGGGACGTTCTTTGATTGATACCAAAAAAAAAAAAAAATGGAAGGTGAGCAGCAGCAAAGATCAAAACTGAATAAAGCTAAGCAGATTGTGAGGCTAAGGGGAATGCTTCGTAGATGGCACAGTTTCTCATCCTCATCGTCAACCTCAATCTCATCATCACCAAACATTTCAAGTAGCCCCAATTACAACATGATTGACAATTCTGATTACCAAGAACCTACAAGTGATGATGATCCAACCTCAAAGAGGGCAGCGTGTAATTGTAACTTGGATGAAGAGGATCACAAATGCGAGAGCCCCGAGCCCCCTCCCGATGTTCCGAAAGGGTACTTGGCAGTTTATGTTGGGAGTGAGCTTCGGAGATTCATCATTCCAACTAGCTACCTTACTCATTCTCTCTTCAAGTTATTGCTTGAGAAGGCTGAAGATGAGTTTGGATTTAGCCATAATGGTGCTCTCACTATTCCTTGTGAGACTGAGACCTTCAAGTATCTCCTCAGATGCATAGAGACCAACTACGACACCCATCAAGGTAGCTCCTGTAAGTTCATTCTCTTTCTCGTGCCTTTCTTTTTCATCTTCTATGTATGCTCTGCTTCGCAACAAGCCAACAACCATGTTATATCATCAACAAAATTTATTATTTTCATCAACACGGTAAACAAGAATATTATCCATTAAAAAATGTAAATTATTTTTTGTATAAAAAAATGTATTCGCCTAACATGTTAGCTAATATTAATAAAATGTACTGGTCCTTGATATTTTTCGTAATAATTACTTCTTCACAAAAAAAATATAGAAAATTATTTTTTAATTAGCTAACATTAACTAATTTTTGTG
>NC_029787.2:71751164-71774187 GCF_000816755.2 Arachis ipaensis
GACAAAGAGATCTTTGACTTTTTGGTCCGCAGACATTTAAGTTCTCGAAAATTTGAAAATACATTTAAGTTCCTAACCTTGTCAAAATTTGGACAAATTGATCCTTATTGTTTATTTGAGTTTGTCAGACCCAACAGAAAAATCAAACGTGACTCTCATTATATTGACCTAGCCAATACAAATATCTACGTGGAAGAGTTTTTAAAATGGGATAAATTAGATACAAAAATTGATGTCTCTAGACCTTGAAGAAGTTAGGAACTTAAATGTATCTTCAAATTCTCAGAAACTTAAATGTCCACCTACCATAAAATCAGGAATCAGTTTATCTTTTTCTCAAAATAATTATTTAATATTATTCTTTAAAAAAAATAAGTGAGATGTTTACCTAGAACTTGTGATATATGTAGGATTGAGAATGTATATCTCTTTTGTCACCAAAAATGATTAAAACAAAAATTGTGTTTTTCTTTTTTTTAATTAAACACAAGACACACATAAATCAATATAATTTGAAAAAGTATAAGGTACCAACATATTATCTGTTAATTTATTGTCAACAATAATTAATTATTATATTTTAAACACATATATAAAGAGACACATTTAGAAAATATATTTATAAAGACACTTTTATTAAATACAGCCATAAAAAATATATTATTATTAGACACATACACAAAAACACTTCTATTAAACACAATTATAAATAAGAAGTTGGCAGAAATACTTTTGGTAACGTAGCAGGACCGATATAATTTATAGTTATTATATAGAATCTGCTCACATATTGACAAATAATACAACAGCGTAAATAAACCCATCAATCATTATATTTTGGAAAAGACTCGTATACATATTCAAAGAATACATAAAATACAGAAGTATATTTATTATAGAAGAGAAAAAAAAAAGAAAAAAAGAAAAAACATTCACATGTTTGTTTTCTCTCATCCTCTTTATTATATGTATATTATCAATATGTATGCAAGCAATATACCTATATTTTTCACCCCTCTATAATTTTATATCAAAATAAACAGTATACAGCTACTCAAGATTTCCGCTGCATTTTCTTTTTTATTGTTTTATCCTGGAATATTTGATTAAGATTTGCATATGGTATTAATAGTTAAGGATGTTATATGTGTTGGCTCCATATCGGCCAAAAATCTGTTGACTGATTCATGTAAAAAATAATTACTTATTGCTATTTCAACAGTTTACTTTTGAATTATTGGATAACATTCATCGAGAATAATAATAAATTGGACCATATATTTTTTCCCCTTAATTTTTGCATGCCTGTATCTAGTTAATAGGATAAAACTTTGTTATTGTTGTACCTTTTGGATGTCTATTGAATTCACACTTTTTATACCCTATCAACAATAAAATTGTTTCTCTTATTTCGATCATTATTATAGTCCTTACTCCTGAGACCTTAGCATCGACATTGTGCTACAAAAAACATACAGAAAGAAAACGTAGTTGGTTTTCTTTTTCAATTTTCTAACGTAAATTATCTTTGGTGAAACTGCAGCTGGAAATATAGGAACTTCGGAAGCATAACTAGTGATTCTGATCTTCCTAGAAGTCCAATCAAATCATAAGGCTCATTAGACTAGGTGTAAATCTCCTAGAAACTACATCATAACTACCCTTACAAGTTACAAGAACTTAACCTTGGTGGTGTGTAAATAAGAACTTTCATGTGTTTTTTAAATTTCTTGCTAATTGTCTTTTAATTATATTGAAAAGAAAATTGCAGAAAAATTTGACACAAATTCTATTATCGATGAATTTTATGAAACGAGGAATCGACCACTTCATTAATAAAAAGTACATATATATTTTTTGTACTTTAAATATATTCTCTATCAGTATATTTTTGTAATGCATTTTACATTATATAATTTTTTGTATAATTTTTTAATATTATATATGTTATTGCCCCCAATATACTATTTCTGGATCCGTCCCTGAGCAAGCGCCCCACTCCAATTCGAAATTTTTTGAATAATACATAATAATATTTATTTATTCCCATTAAATTATTAAATTTGACCACATGTTAATAATTATTTATTCAACTTTTGACATTTGATAGTCAATTTAAAAATTTTATATTAAATGTGCATTATAATGATAAATTCTCAAATTTAAATGAGATTAGTGTTCTTTTTAAAAAATTAACTTCAAAAAATATTATCTATCTATTGGTGTTTTTTAAATTAGTTTTAATTTTTTCATAATGATTACACTAATTGAATAAACTTTTTTAACTGTGAATATCATTAAGATTAGAGCTAATTATATGAAAGGTGGATTTTAAATATTTTTAAATAATTGTTTAACAACATATATATAAAAAAGAGAGATTTTGTTTACATTATCAATAAAAAATTATTCCATCTTTTCAAAATATGAAATATAAAAAAAAAAGTTTAACTTATATGTTATTATTTAAATTATTATTTAAATTTTTTAATTTGTACAATTATGTTACGTGTACATAAAAAGTAATTATTTGAACAATATAAATTTTGAAATACAAAATATACATTGAAAATAAATTAAATAATATATATATTTATACATATAATTTATAATAGATAATTTGATGACTAATTTTTTATGTAAACACAACTAGAAAATTGCTTAATACAGACAGATTTACAGACAGATTTGGTCTTTATTACAGACAGATTTTTGATTACCGACGAAATTACCAACGGATTTTGTCCCTCTATAAAATCCTCGTCGGAAATTATTTACCGACGGATTTTTTTCCATCGGAAAATTACCGACGGATTTTTACCAGTTACCGACGGATTTTTCCTCGGTAAATCCACCCCTCCATTTCCCTGAAACGACGAATTTTTCGATGGATTTTCCGTTGGTAATTACAGACGGATTTTTCGAAGGATTTTTCGTCGGTAATTACAGACAGATTTTCCGACGGATTTTCCGTCGGTAATTGGCAACAAATTTTCCGACAGATTTTTCGTCTGTAATTGAAACCTTGGAAAATCATCCCACACTTTGAATACAGACAGAAAATCCGTCTGTAAATCTGTCAGTAAGATAAAATATAATTTTTTTTAGATTTTTACATTGCAAAATAAACTTGTTTTCATACAAAATAAATATAAATTTAAACAAGTTCATATTATCAAGCGAAAAATGAAATACTATAAACAAGTAAGTCAATATAATTCATTTACGTCATATAATTAAAAAAAAGTTGAAGCAGAAGTAATGAATATTGATATGGTCGTCGTTATTTGTGATATGGTCGTCATTATTGCACGTTATAACTCGGCTTCATAACCGTTATCAACATATGATATAACTCGTCATTATCCGATTACTACTCGGAATTTATGAGCCATAGCTCGGTGACATCAATACTCCTATCATAACCGACATCCCAAACAGTAAAATAAGGTCGGTTACAATATCAATTATTTGACGATTATTACCGACAATGTAACGGACGAGGAATTCATCATATAAAGGGAAGTAGAACATTTCTTGAAAACCAAGTTTTTGAACAAGAATATACATTGACTTAAGCTTTGGAGTGCCTTTGCAGGTACACTCCACCTCCTTTTCATTGCTCGCGCTTTCACACAACAACACAAATAAAGAAGCTCGGATTCAAAGAGTCGGACGTTCAGCCTCCCAGTACATAGCTTGGCTGATTCCAAGCAGTTGAAGCCGATCTATTTTCCAGGCAAGATCAATTGGCGCCCACCGTGGGCCCAGGAAGTCAATTTTTTTCTTTTGGTCCCATTACCTTCGTTTACACCCATGGCTGACGTACCGCCTCCTTCACTGTCCGAACTCATGCGAATGGTAGCTGAGCTACAACAAGCCAATCAACGAATGGCCGACGAGAATCAAATAATGGCTGCCCAAATAGCTGAACTAAATCATGCTCGGATTGAGCACAACGATACTCACCGCCAGCAGCCAGAAGATGAGGAACATCATTTCCAGCCCTCTCATGTCTCGGAGACCGCCCGAGCTGAAGAACCCCAACCTGAAGATGAAAAGGAAGAGTCCGACGACCTTGTAGGACCCTTCACAGAAGAAGTAACGAACTTCGAATTGCCAAAGGGATTCACCCTGCCGCTAACCCTCACACCTTATGATGGGCTCGGAGACCCAAAGAAATTTCTCAAGAAGTTCCGATCAATAATGATCGTCAATGGTGCATCAGATACAGTTTTATGCCGTTGTTTTCCAAATTATTTAGACGGTCCTGCACTTGATTGGTTGTGTGCTTTGCCTGCAGGTTCCATCTCGCAGTTTCAACAGCTGGCGAAGTTATTTGAAGAGCACTTTGCCGGGTCCACAATTTACTTGCACGACTCCGATTACTTGAATACGATCAAACAGGGACCGAACGAAAGCTTGAAGGACTACATGACCCGCTTCACCAAAGTCGCAATCAGTATACCTGACCTCCACCCCGAGGTCCACCTACACGCAATCAAAAGCGGACTCCGACCTGGAAAGTTCCATGAGACAATCGCAGTAGCCAAGCCGAGGACCCTTGCAGAATTTCGCGAGAAAGCAAAAGGCCAAATTGATATCGAAGAGCTCAGACAAGCTCAGAAAATTGAGAAGTCACACTACCGAGAAGACGATAAGAGCTCAAGCACTAAGAAAAATTTTAAACTAACCCCTCGATTTGATTCTTATACGTAGTTCAATACTAAGAGAGAGGACATAATCAAAGAGATATTGAATTCAAAACTGATCAAGCCACCAAGAAAGGCCGGCACCTATCAAGATACAAAGAATGTGGACAAGTCTAAATATTGCGCTTTCCACCAGAAACACGGCTACAACACTGATGACTGTGTAGTGGCCAAGGACCTTCTAGAACGCCTGGCCAGGCAGGGACACCTCAACAAGTACATTAGGGGTCACATCCAAAAGCGCATCACACCTTCCACAACAAACGATTCCTCCGAGCAACAAAACCGAGGAAAGGAGAAGGCACCTTCAAGCCAATACGAAAAACCACGAGGTATAATTAATTGCATTTCAGGAGGGTACGCAAGTGGAGGATCCTCAAATTCGGCAAGAAAAAGATCGTTCCGAGCAATATGCTCGGTAAACGGACCACAACAAGATGCTGAAATAACCAATCAACAACCACAAGTTACTTTTACACACGCCGACTTCAATTCCAGCATACAAAATTTGGACGATCATGTGGTAGTCACTCTTCAGCTAGGGGATTTGTTGGTAAGAAAAGTACTCTTAGACCCCGGGAGCAGCGCCGACATTCTGTTCAATTCCACATTCCAAAAAATGAAGCTCAGCGACAACATGCTACAGTCAACAGGAGGAGACTTGGTCGGATTCTCAGGAGAGCGAGTTCCAATACTGGGTTCAGTGTGGTTACAAACCACACTAGGTGAGCATCCTCTTTCAAAAACATACGATATTCAATATTTAGTAGTTGATTGTTTTAGTCCATATAATCTTATCCTTGGCCGACCTTTTCTGAACAAGTTCGGCGCAATTGTTTCTACAGTTCATCTGTGTGTTAAGTTTCCCCTGCAGAACGATCAAGTTGTAACAATCCATGGAGATCATAAAGAAGCACACCAGTGTTACAACATCAGCATGAAACTCCAAAATCGTCCCAGGCAACAAGTCAACAATGTCGACCTTCCGCACAACAGCCACGCACAAGCCGACCTTGATCCAAGAGCTGATTTCCTTGAACGCCCAAAACCATCCGACGACCTACAGAAAGTATATTTTAATAATGACCCTAACAAATTTACTTATGTAGGTACGTCAATCAACACATCAGAACTACAGGCCATCACGACCTTCCTACAAAATCAAGCCGACCTTTTTACATGGACACCTTCAGACATGCCCGGCATCGACCCACAAATCATCAACCACAAACTAGCAATAAACTCGACAGTCCGACCAGTACAACAAAAGAAAAAGAAACTCGGCGAAGAAAAGAAAAGAGCGTCACTAGAGGAAACCCAAAAGCTCATCAACGCAGAATTTATCAAAGAAATCATATTTACTACCTGGTTAGCCAATGTGGTAATGGTAAGAAAACAAAACGGTAAGTGGCGCATGTGCGTCGACTTCACTGACTTAAACAAAGCATGCCCTAAGATTCTTACCCTTTACCATCCATAGACTATTTAGTAGATAACGCCTCAGGTTATGCTACCTTAAGTTTTATGGATGTGTATTCAGGGTATAATCAAATCCTCATGCACCCCTCCGATCAAAGTAAAACGGCATTTATTACTGATTTCGGTAACTATTGTTATAAAGTTATGCCATTTGGATTAAAGAACGTAGGTGCAACTTACCAACGTCTTATGGACAAAGTCTTCGCCAAACAGATCAGCAGAAATATCGAAGTCTATGTCGATGATATGGTCGCCAAGACACAAATCGGAAACAACCATATCGACGACCTTACAGAAATATTCGGCCAAGTTCGCCACTACAACATGCGCCTCAATCCCGAGAAATGTGCATTCGCCGTTCAAGGGGGTAAGTTTTTAGGATTTCTACTAACACACAAGGGAATAGAGGCAAATTCAGACAAATACCGAGCAGTACTGGACATAGCCAGCCCAAAAACAGTCAAAGAAGTTCAGCGCCTTACAAGAAGACTTACCGCGCTCTCGAGATTTGTTCCTTGCCTAGCTTCAACATCTATCCCTTTTTTCAAACAATAAAAAAGAAAACCAAATTTCATTGGAATGACGATTGTGAGAAAGCCTTTTCCAAACTAAAAACAACTCTCTCACAACCGCTGATTTTGCAAAAACCCCTCCAAGGAGAAGATTTATTTCTATATCTATCAGTTACTGATTGGTTGATAAGCTCGGCTCTTGTTACAGAAAGGAACAAAGTTCAACATCCGATATATTTTGTCAGTAAAACTCTCCAGTACGCTGAGCTCAACTATCCGAGGATAGAGAAGCTCGCATTAGCTCTGATATTTTCGGCGCGACGTCTCCGACCTTATTTCCAGAGCCACGTTATACACGTCAGAACAGATCACCCATTAAGACAAGTATTACACAAACCAGAAATTGCAGGAAGGCTTATAAAATGGGTAGTCGAGTTGTCTGAGTTCGACATCAGGTATCAATCCAGAGGACCAATTAAGTCCCAATTCCTGGCAGATTTCATCTCCGAGCTTACAATACCATCAGAAGAGGACCATACCAAACAATGGACTTTGTATGTGGATGGGTCTTCCAATAATGAGGGCTGTGGAGCTGGAATCCGTCTGGAGGCCGAGGACGGCTTCATATTGGAACATTCCATACACTTAGCTTTCAAAGCTAGCAACAATCAATCGGAGTATGAAGCACTAATTGCCGGACTCCGACTTTGTTTGGATCTCCAAATCTCGGCGATAAAGGTATATTGTGACTCTCTACTGGTAGTACAACAGGTAAACGACCTTTTTCAGGTAAAAGATCCTCTTCTATCTAAATATCTAATATTAGTAAAGAAATTATCTACAAAATTTGCCAAATTTGAAACACAACATATACCACGGGAAGAAAATCAAAGGGCAGGCATTTTATTTAAGCTCGGTAGTACACAATCCGAATTATCTACACTACATCAATTTACCATAACATCTCCAACTGTTACTCTAACAAACGTGTTAAGTGTTACACAGGAAAAAGATTGGAGGAACGACTTCATACAATATTTACAAACAGGTGATATACCAGAAGGGGTCGAGAATACCAAAAAGTTCCGACGACAAGCATCTTCCTTCACAATACTTAACGGAACACTGTATTGACGAGGATACACTCGCCCATTGCTAAAATGTCTTAATAACTCAGAAGCCAACATAGCATTAGCTGAGGCACATGAAGGCATCTACAGAACACACACCGGTGCTCGGAGCTTAGCATCAAAAGTCCTCTGAGCTGGCTTCTTCTGGCCGACTTTAAACCAGGATAGCCAACACAAAATCCAGACCTGCAACAATTGCCAGAAACATGCACCACTGATACACATTCCCGCCAAGCAACTACATCACTCTGACATCAGTTGGCCTTTCAACCAATGGGGTTTAGATATACTCGGTCCGTTCCCTACGGCACCGGGCCAGGTAAAATTTCTCATCGTAGGCATCGATTATTTCTCAAAATGGGTGGAAGCCCAACCTTTGGCAAAAATAACATCTCAACAAATGATTTCGTTCATTTGGAAAAATATTATTTGCCATTTCGGCATACCTCACCATATTATTACTGACAATGGTCGCCAGTTCGCGGATCAGAAATTTCACTCTTTTTTGCAGAATCTCAAAATTAGGCAACATTTTACCTCCGTTGAACATCATCAAACGAATGGACTAGCCGAGGCTGCAAATAAGGTCATGCTACATGCACTAAAGAAAAAGCTAGATGACGCCAAAGGTCTCTGGGCCGAACTGATACCTGAAGTCCTTTGGGGGGTATAACACCACCCCACAATCATCAACAAAAGAAACACCATTCAAGCTAGTATATGGCTCAGAGGCTATGATACCACTGGAGATCTCTCAAAGTTCAGTCCGAACACAACTCGGTAATCAGGAAGAAGTTTGGAGATCCGAACTCGATACCATAGAAGAAATAAGAGACCTCGCCACATTACGGCAACGTGCGGCACAACACGCACTGATCGCCAATACAACAAAGCGGTCAAGAGAAGATCATTTGCAAAAGGCGACTTAATACTTCGGAAAATAGAAATTGCTCGAAAACCACCATCACACAAAAAGCTTGCAGCTAACTGGGACGGTCCATACCGAATATCAGAAATACTCGGCAAAGGAGCGTACAAACTAGAATCAATAGATGGTAAACTCTTGCCTAATACATGGAATGTTTCTTCCCTAAAAAAAATTTATAGTTAAAAAGCAGGGACAGGCTTGTACTCTTTTTCCTACTACCAAGATTTTATCCCAAAGGGTTTTGCTTGGAGAGGTTTTAACGAGGCTAGCCTACCTGCGCCTTTGTATTTAGAGGTTCAAAAACTTCCCATATATAAGAAACAAAAATTATCTTGCTCTCTATCAAGTAACTATGCGAATGATATTGTCAATCAAATACAATTCTATCCATACAGCTCAGACAACTAAAACACTCGTCTAGCTATAAACTGCCAATACTCGGCAGTCATATCAACTGCAACTGAAATATACTCGGAATAATTTTCGATCAATCAAGCACAGCTTTTTCTTAAATAAAAAGCACTACCATTAAACGCAAACAAACAAGTGCCATAACCAACAAACTTAAAGTTCAACAATACCACAAGTTACTACCTATTACATATGACAAAGCAAAAAATTCAACGAGCTTTCGAAATAACACATTAGACATTATTAGCCTCATCTTCCGCATCACCATCATCCTCGATTAGCTGGCCATCACGCACGATCTTTCCAGGATCCATACCGGAGAGATCAGCCTCTGGTGCCAAAAACTTCACCTGTAACCTTGCTCTTTCAAACCCTTCCACAAAAGAGTCCAAGATTTTATCAGCCTTTTTCTTCTCCATATCCTTAAATTGAGCAGTAACCTCAATTAGGCGAGAATGCATGCTCGCCAGATCACTTTCCTTTTTCTTCAAATCCTCGACATCTCTGACATAACTTTCTTTTGTTTCCTTCAACAACTTCTCGGTATCAGTTAACCGAGTCTGAAGCTCGGCAGCAGCAGCTTTGCTCTTGCTCAACTCTTCCTTTAACAAAGAAACCTCACCCTTTTCTACTGAAAACTTCTTATACTTCAACTCTTGGCTACGCCCAAGACTGGCAAGACGCAATCCAACAACCTAAGAAATAACAATATAAAAAGTTCACACAAATTCCCAAAACAAACAAAAAATAAACAAGGTCGGCTACTACCTGCATATACTGTCCGATCGTCATATCACCAACTTCCTTTGCAAGAGACACATCAGCCGAGGATTGGCAATACTCGTCCACCACAGCCATATAAGGATACTCCTATCCCCACATAGAAAAGCACTCACTATGCTCAGTGATGAGCGGATATTTTATACGCTTTTTGAGGGTAATTTCATGTAGTTTTTAGTATGTTTTAGTTAGTTTTTAGTATATTTTTATTAATTTATAGGCAAAATTCATATTTCTGGACTTTACTATGAGTTTGTGTGTTTTTTTGAAATTTCAGGTATTTTCTGGCTGAAATTGAGGGAGCTGGGTAAAAATTTGATTCAGGCTGAAAAAGGACTGCAGATGGTGTTGTATTCTGACCTCCCTACACTCGAAATGGACTTTTTGGAGCTACAAGAGTCCAAATGGTGCGCTTTCAATTGCGTTGGAAAGTAGACATCCAGGGCTTTCCAGAAATATATAATAGTCTATACTTTGCTTAAGGATAAATGACGTAAAATGGCGTTCAACGCCAGTTCCATGTTGCATTCTGGCGTTAAACGCCAGAAACAGATTACAAGTTGGAGTTAAACGCCCAAAACAGGTTACAAGCTGGCGTTTAACTCCAAAAACAGCCTAGGCACATGTAAAGCTCAAGTCTCAGCCCCAGCACACACCAAGTGGGCCCCAGAAGTGGATTTCTGCACTATCTATCATAGCTTATTCATTTTCTGTAAACCTAGGTTACTAGTTTATAGAATCCATTGGCAGCATTCTTGAGAATCCGGAAAGTCTAAACCTTGTCTGTGGTATTCTGAGTAGGATTTAGGGATTGAATGACTATGACGAGCTTCAAACTCACAAGGGTTGGTAGTGCGCGGAAATCGTGACGGTTCATTCCTTGGTAACGGCGCTGAAAACTTAATACGCACGTTCATAATCTTAGTTCTTTGTCACAACTTCACACAACTAACCAGCAAGTGCACTGGGTCATCCAAGTAATAAACCATACGTGAGTAAGGGTCGATCCCACGGAGATTGTCGGCTTGAAGCAAGCTATGGTCACCTTGTAAATCTCAGTCAGGCGGATTCAATTGATTATGGTGAATTGATAATTAAAATATAAATAAAACGTAAAATAAAGATAGTGATACTTATGTAATTTATTGGTGAGAATTTCAGATAAGCGTACAGAGATGCGTTCATTCCTCCTGAACCTCTGCTTTCCTATTGTCTTCATCCAATCATTCATACTCCTTTCTATGGCAAGCTGTATGTTAGGCATCACCGTTGTCAATGACTACATCCTGTCCTCTCAGTGAAAATGGTCCAATGCACTGTCACTGCATGGCTAATCATCTGTCGGTTCTCGATCATACTGGAACAGGATCCATTGATCCTTTTGCGTCTGTCACTACGCCCAGCACTCGAGAGTTTGAAGCTTGTCGCAGCCATCCCTTCCCAGATCCTACTCGGAATACCACAGATAAGGTTTAGACTTTCCGGATCTCAAGAATGGCTGTCCATGGATTCTAACTTATACCACGAAGATTCTGATTAAGGAATCCCAGAGATACTCATTCAATCTAAGGTAGAACGAAAGTGGTTGTCAGGCATCCGTTCATAGGTTGGGAATGATGATGACTGTCATGATCATCACATTCATATTGAGGTGCGAATGAATATCTTAGAATCGGAATAAGCTTGAATTGAATAGAAAAACAATAGTACTTTGTATTAATTCATGAGGAACAGCAGAGCTCCACACCTTAATCTATGGTGTGTAGAAACTCTACTGTTGAAAATACATAAGAACAACGTCCAGGCATGGCCGAATGGCCAGCCTCCCGAATGGCCAGCCTCCCAAGGAGGGTTCAATCATCAAAACATGATCAAAAGATGTAAATACAATAGTAAAAAGTCCTATTTATACTAAACTAGTTACTATGGTTTACAGAAATGAGTAAATGATGCAGAAATCCACTTCTGGGGCCCACTTGGTGTGTGCTTGGGCTGAGCATTGAGCTTTACACATGTAGAGGCTTCTCTTGGAGTTGAACGCCAGTTTGTAACCTGTTTCTGGCGTTCAACTCCACTTTGCAACCTGTTTCTGGCGTTTAACTCCAGAATGCAACATGGAACTGGCGTTGAACGCCAATTTGCGTCGTCTAAACTAGGGAAAAGTATGAACTATTATATATTGCTGGAAAGCCTTGGATGTCTACTTTCCAACGCAATTGAGAGCGCGCCATTTAAAGTTCTGTAGCTCCAGAAAATCTACTTTGAGTGCAGGGAGGTCAGAATCTAACAGCATCCGCAGTCCTTCTTCAACCTCTGAATCTGATTTTTGCTCAAGTCCCTCAATTTCAGCCAGAAAATACCTGAAATCACAGAAAAACACACAAACTCATAGTAAAGTCCAGAAATGTGATTTTTTATTAAAAACTAATAAAAATTTACTAAAAACTAACTAAATCATACTAAAAACTATGTAAAAACAATGCCAAAAAGCGTATAAATTATCCGCTCATCAGTTGGGCATAATCAATGGATCCTATTCCAGTATGAGTGAGAACCGACAGATGATTAGCCGTGCGGTGACAGCGCACCTAGACAATTTTCACTGAGAGGACGGATGGTAGCCATTGACAACTGTGATCCACCAACACACAGCTTGCCATAGGAGGAGCCTTGCGTGCGTGAAGAAGACAGGGGGAAAGCAGAGATTCAGAAGACAAAGCATCTCTAAAACTCCAACATATTCTCCATTACTGCATAACAAGTATTCAATTCATGTTCTTTTATTTTTCAGAATCCAAACTGATAATCATAATTGATATCCTGACTAAGAATTACAAGATAACCATAGATTGCTTCAAGCCAACAATCTCCGTGGGATCGACCCTTACTCACGTAAGGTATTACTTGGACGACTCAGTGCACTTGCTGGTTAGTTGTGCAGAGTTGTGAAAAGTGTGAATCACAATTTCGTGCACCAAGTTTTTGGTGCCGTTGCCGGGGATTGTTCGAGTTTGGACAACTGACGGTTTATTTTGTTGCTTAGATTAGGAAAATTTTTCTTTTTCGTTTAGAGTCTTCTATTATTATTTTTGGTTGAATTTTTTTTCCTTATTTTCTCTTTTTAATTGTTTTCGAAAATTTTTATAAGCTAAAAATTGAGTTTTTCTATTTGAGTTTAGTTTCATATTTTAAGTTTGGTGTCAATTGCATGTTTTTATTTTCTTTTAAATTTTCAAATTTGTGTTCATTGTTCTTTCTTAATCTTCAAGTTATTCTTATTTATTTTTCTTGTTTGATCTTTAGTTTTTCTTGTTCTGTGTCTTTTCTTGTTTTTCTTGTGCTTTTTCAAAATATCATTTTTCAAAAAAATCTTTATTTATTAAATACCTTATTAAAACACATTAAATTTATAGCTCAATTGGCTAGAGCGTTGTGCTTATGTTCTTGGTAATTGGCTATCTTCCATTTAAATTTTTTTTCAAAAATAATTTTTCTTTGAATAAATCTTGTGCCAAACTTTAAGTTTGGTATTTTCTTGTTGATTTTTCTTTAGTTTTTGAAAATTTTATTTTGGCTTTCTAAAAATTTTAAGTTTGGTGTTCTTTCTTCATGTTTTAGTTGTTCTTGTGAGTCTTCAAAGTATTCTTGAGTCTTCCTTGTGTTTTGATCTTAAAATATTTAAGTTTGGTGTTCCTTGGTGTTTTCCCTCGAAAATTTTCGAAAATAAGGAGCATTGGATCTAAAAAATTTTAAGTTTTGTATCTTTTTATTGTTTTTTTCTTTCCTCATTGAATTCAAAAATATCTTCTTCCCTTATTTTAATTGATTTTTCGAAAATCACCTTTAAAAATTCAGATTTTTATTTTAAAAATCAAATCTTTTCAAAATTCAAAATCTTATTCAAAAATCATATTCAAAAATTTTCAAATCTTTTCAATTAATTAGTCAATTCAACATTCAAATTTCTTTTTATTTTCTTTTCCTTTTAATTTTCAAAATCTATATTTTATTTTCTAATTATTTCACTTTATTTTATTTTATTTCTTTTGGATATTTTTAATTAAATAAAACAAAAAAATAATAAAAATATATTTTACTTGCAATTCACATCATCTCCCTTTCTCCGTCATGGATCTAAGTGGAAATGAACAGTCCAGAAGGACTTTGGGGTCATATGGTAATCCCACTACTGCTGCATATGGGAGTAGTATCTGTATACTCTCCATCAAAGCAGGAAATTTTGAGCTAAATCCTCAGCTCATTATCATGGTGCAGCAAAACTGCCAGTATTTCGGTCTTCCACAAGAAGAACCTACTGAGTTTCTGGCACAATTCTTGTAAATTGCTGACACAGTACGTGACAAGGAGGTAGATCAAGATGTATACAGACTGTTACTATTTCCGTTTGCTCTAAAAGATCAAGCTAAAAGGTGGTTAAATAACCAACTCACAGCAAGCATAAGGACATGGAAACAGTTATCAGACAAATTCCTGAATCAATATTTCCCTCCAAAAAGGATGACTGGTGCACGAAATTGTGATGTCCAGGCTCAAACTATTCCTGGCACATGAGCAACTTGGTACGTGTAATCGTGATTACACATTCATAATTTGTCACAACTTCGATACAACTGACCAGCAAGTGCACTGGGTCGTCCAAGTAATACCTTACGTGAGTAAGGGTCGAATCCCACGGAGATTGTTGGTATGAAGCAAGCTATGGTCACCTTGTAGACAACAGTAGTACTTTGCATTAATCTTTGAGGAATAGCAGAGCTCCACACCTTAATCTATGGAGTGTAGAAACTCTACCGTATGAAAATACATAAGTGAAGGTTCAGGCATGGCCGAGATGGCCTGCCCCCTAAAACGTGATCAATAATATCCTAAGATGAACAATGGATTAAAACTGAGACCAAAGATGTCTAATACAATAATAAGAGGTCCTATTTATAATAAACTAGTCACTAGGGTTTACATGAGTAGGTAATTGATGCATAAATCCACTTCCTGGGCCCACTTGGTGTGTGTTTGGGCTGAGCCTGAGTGTTGCACGTGCAGAGGTCCTTCTTGGAGTTGAACGCCAGTTTTTGTGCCAGTTTGAGCGTTCAACTCTGGTTTTGGCTCCTTTTCTGGCGCTGGACGCCAGATTTGGGTAGAAAGCTGGCGTTGAACGCCAGTTTACGTCGTCTATTCTTGGCCAAAGTATGGACTATTATATATTGCTGGAAAGCCCTGGATGTCTACTTTCCAACGCAATTGGAAGCGCGCCATTTTGAGTTCTGTAGCTCCAGAAAATCCACTTTGAGTGCAGGGAGGTCAGAATCCAACAACATCAGCAGTCCTTCTTCAACCTCTGAATCTGATTTCTGCTCAAGTCCCTCAATTTCAGCTAGAAAATACCTGAAATCACAGAAAAATACAAAAACTCATAGTAAAGTCCAGAAATGTAAATTTAACATAAAAACTAATGAAAACATCCCTAAAAGTAACTAGATCCTACTAAAAACATACTAAAAACAATGCCAAAAAGCGTATAAATTATCCGCTCATCAATGACACAGCTAAGGCTGGACATCCAAGGCTTTAAACAAGAGGATGATGAATCCCTTTATAATGCCTGGGAGAGGTACAGAGGGATGCTAAGGAAATGCCCCTCTGAAATGTTTTCAGAGTGGGTGCAGTTAGACATCTTCTACTATGGGCTTACAGAAGGAGCTCAGATGTCCCTAGATCACTCAGCTGGTGGATCTATACACATGAGGAAAACTATTGAAAAGGCTCAAGAGCTTATTGATATAGTTGCCAGAAATCAGTATCTGTACATAAGCAGTGAGTCCTCCATAAAAGAAGAAGCCAAAGCAGTGTCTACTGAACTTGGTCCTCCAGAACAAGTTGCTGAACTCAATCAACAATTGTGCTTTCTAATAAAACAGCTAGCAGAATTCAAGGAGATGCTACAAGACACTAAAAATGCTAATAAAAATATGAAGGCACAATTGAATCAGACAAAACAGCAGTTATCAAGACAGATAACAGAAGAGTGCCAGGCAGTTCAATTAAGAAGTGAGAAAACATTAAATACTTCGCTTCAGAATAACAGAAAGCCAAGGAAAGAACAACTGACAGAGGATGAGCAGAATATCATCCAGAATCCCTCTGAGGACAGTAAGAGCCCAGAGAGGAATGATTCTGGCGTTCAAACTTCAAAAAAGGATGGAGAGCTGGCGTTAAACGCCCAACCCATGCTCAGTTCTGGCGTTCAAACGCCACAAACAAGCAAGGAGTTGGCGTTAAACGCCCAAAGGAAGCTCAGTTCTGGCGTTCAAACGCTAGGAACAGGTAAGGAGTTGGCGTCCAACGCCAATCCAGCTTCCACCCCTGGCATTCAAACACCAGCGAGGGATCAGACACACACAAGTGCTGATAACAACCCCTCTAAAAAGGCTTTCCCAACCACCTCTGTAGAAAATAAACCTGTAGCAACCAAGGTTGAGGAATATAAAGCCAAGATGCCTTATCCTCAAAAACTCCGCCAAGAGGAGCAGGATAAGCAATTTGCTCGCTTTGCAGACTATCTCAGGACTCTTAAAATAAAGATTCTGTTTGCAGAGGCACTTGAGCAAATACCCTCTTATGCCAAGTTCATGAAAGAGATCTTGAGTCATAAGAAGGATTGGAGAGAAACTGAGAGAGTTCTCCTCACTGAAGAATGCAGTACAGTCATTCTGAAAAGCTTTCCAGAAAAGCTTAAAGATCCCGGGAGCAGAGGACAGAGGAAAGCAGGGATTCAGAAGACAAAGCATCTCCAAAACTCCAACATATTCTCCATTAATGCATAACAAGTAACCTTTAACCCATGCTCTCTTGTTTATTCGCAATTCAGCTGATAAATACAATTGACTTCCTGACTAAGAATTGCAAGATAACCATAGATTGCTTCAAACCAACAATCTCCGTGGGATTCGACCCTTACTCACGTAAGGTATTACTTGGACGACCCAGTGCACTTGCTGGTTAGTGGTACGAGTTGTGAAAAGTGTGATTCATAATTCGTGCACCAAGTTTTTGGCGCCGTTGCCGGGGATTGTTCGTGTTTGGACAACTAACGGTTTATTTTGTTGCTTAGATTAGGAAAAATTTCTCTTTTTAGTTTAGAGTCTCTTATTATTGTCGTGTTAAAACTTTAGAATCCTTAATTTTTTTAAAAATCTTTTTCAAAAATAATTTTTCTATTAAATCCTGTGACAAACTTTAAGTTTGGTGTTTTCTTGTTGATTTTTCTGTGTTTTTCGAAAATTTTAGTGTGGTTTTCTAAAAATTTTAAGTTTGGTGTTCTTCCTTCATATTCTTGTGTTCTTGTGAGTCTTCAAAGTGTTCTTGAGTTTTCCTTGAGTCTTGATCTTAAAATTTTTAAGTTTGGTGTTCTTCCTTCATATTCTTGTGTTCTTGTGAGTCTTCAAAGTGTTCTTGAGTTTTCCTTGAGTCTTGATCTTAAAATTTTTAAGTTTGGTGTTCCTTGGTGTTTTCCCTCCAAAATTTTCGAAAACTAGGAGCATTAGATCTAAAAATTTTAAATCTTGTGCTATTTTATTGTTTTTCTCTTTCCTCACTAAATTCAAAAATATCTTTTCTCTCTATTTCTAAAACAAATTTTCGAAATTTATTTCAAAAATTCAGATTTTTTTAAAAAAATTTAAAATCTTTTCCATATCATACCTTTTTCAAAACTTCCTAATCACTTTCTCTCTCCTCATTTTTTCGAAAATCTTTCACTCATTTTTATTTATTTTATTTTGATTTATTTTGTTTTCGAAATAAATAAATAAATAAATAAATAAAAATATTTTTTCTCTATCTTACATCATCTCCCTTTCTCCATCATGGACCTAAGCGAAAATGAACAGTCCAAGAGGACTCTGGGGTCATATTTGTAACCCCTCTACTACTTCATATGGGAGTAGCATCTGCATACCCTCCATTGGAGTCAGTAGCTTTGAGTTGAATCCTCAGCTCATTATCATGGTGCAGCAAAATTGCCAGTATTCCGGTCTTCTACAGGAAGAACCTACAGAGTTTCTGGCACAGTTTCTACAGATTGCTGACACAGTACATGATAAAAAAATAGATCAGGATGTCTACAGACTATTACTATTTCCATTTGCTGTAAAAGATCAAGCTAAGAGGTGGTTGAATAACCAACCTAAGGCCAGCATAAGGACATGGAAACAACTGACAGAAAAATTCCTGAATCAATACTTTCCCCCAAAACGGATGACACAGCTAAGGCTGGACATCCAAGGCTTTAAACAAGGAGATAGTGAATCTCTTTATGATGCCTGGGAGAGATACAGAGAGATGCTACGAAAATGCCCTTCTGAAATATTTTCAGAGTGGGTTCAGTTAGACATCTTCTATTATGGGCTTGCTGAAGGAGCTCAGATGTCTCTAAATTACTCAGCTGGTGGATCTATCCATATGAGAAAGACAATTGAAGAGGCTCAAGAGATCATTGATACAGTTGCCAGGAATCAGCATCTGTACCTAAGCAGTGACCCTTCCATGAAAGAAGAGGTTAAAACAGCAACTGCTGAACTCAGTCCTGTAAAACAAGCTGCTGAATTCAATCAGCAATTGGACTTTCTAACAAAGCAGTTAGCCGAATTCAAAGAGAGACTACAAGAGACAAGGATGGCTAATATACATATGGACGAACAGTTTAAGCAAATAAAGCAGCAGCTATCAAGGCAAATAACAGAAGAATGCCAAGCAGTCCAACTAAGAAGTGGGAAAACATTAAATACCCCACCTCAAGGTAGCAAAAAGCTAAGAAATGAGCAAACCACCCAAAATTCACCTGAGGACAGTAAGAGCCCAGGGAAAAGTAATTCTGGAACTAAAACGCCAGAAATTTGGTGGAAGGCTGGCGCTGAACGCCCAGACCATGCTCAGGACTGGCGTTCAACGCCAGAAACAAGGCAGGACTGGCGTTCAATGCCAGAAATAGGCAAGGATCTGGCGTTGAATGCCCAAAATGGGCAAGATCTGGCGCTGAACGCCCAAAATAGGCACATTTCTGGCGTTCAGACGCCAGGAACAGACAAGGAGTTGGCATCTAACGTCACTCCAGTTTCTAACCCTGGCACTCAATTGCAGTGAGGGATCAGACACACACAAACGCTGATAACAACCCCTCTAAAAAGGCTTCTTCAACCATTTTTGCAGGCAATAAACCTGCAGCAACTAAGGTTGAGGAATATAAAGCCAAGATACCTTATCCTCAAAAACTCCGGAAAGAGGAGCAGGATAAGCAATTTGCTCGCTTTGCAGATTACCTCAGGACTCTTGAAATAAAGATTCCATTCGCAGAAGCACTTGAGCAAATACCTTCTTATGCCAAGTTCATGAAAGAGATCTTGAGTCATTAAAAGGATTGGAGAGAAACAGAAAGAGTTCTCCTCACTGAAGAATGTAGTGCAGTCATTCTGAAGATCTTTCCTGAAAAGCTTAAAGACCCTGAGAGTTTTCTGATACCATGCATATTAGAAGGCAATTGCACCAAGACAGCTTTATGCGATCTCGGGGCAAGCATCAACTTAATACCTGCAAGGCATAAAGAAAGAAGCATGTAACCGAGTGCAGAAATTAAAATTCAACAAGTATCTTGAACAGAATTAACAAAGCAAGAGAAAATTGCTCAATCTAGTTAGCTTCCAATTTGAGAATTGTCAATCGAAAACCAATCCCCGGCAACGGCGCCATAACACTCATGGTTCAACAGTGATTCATAATGAAAAAAATGAACTGGTTCCTACAAGGCTTCTGCAAGAGTTTGATATAGAAATAAGAGACAGAAAAGGGATAGAGAACCAAGTGGCTGATCATCTGTCCCGGATAGAGCCAGTGGAAGGTACGTCCCTCCCCTTTCTTGAGATCTCTGAGACTTTTCCGGGTGAGCATTTATTTGCCATTCAGGAAACACCATGGTTTGCCGATATTGCAAACTATAAAGCTGCAAGGTTCATACCCAAGGAGTACAACAGGATACAAAAGAGGAAATTAATTACTGATGCAAAGTACTACTTGTGGGATGAACCTTATCTCTTTAAGAGATGTGCAGAGGAAATAATTCGTAGGTGTGTGCCTAGAGAAGAAGCACAGAGGATCCTGTGGCATTGCCATGGATCTCAATATGGAGGTCATTTCGGAGGTGAGCGAACAGCCACCAAGGTCCTCCAATGTGGCTTCTATTGGCCCACACTCTATAAAGATTCCCGAGAGTTTGTACGTAACTGTGACAGTTGCCAAAGAGCTGGTAATCTGCCTCATGGTTATGCCATGCCTCTACAAGGAATCTTGGAAATTGAGTTGTTTGACGTATAGGGAATTGATTTCATGGGACCTTTCCCACCATCATACTCAAACACTTATATTCTGGTGGCAGTTGACTATGTATCAAAATGGGTTGAGGCCATTGCCACACCCACCAATGATACTAAAACAGTGCTGAAGTTCCTCTAGAAATATATCTTTAGCAGGTTTGGTGTCCCTAGAGTACTAATCAGTGATGGGGGCACTCACTTCTGCAATAAACAGCTTTACTCTGCCATGGTTCGGTATGGAATTCGCCATAAGGTGGCTACTCCATATCATCCACAAACTAATGGGCAAGCTGAAGTCTCTAACAGAGAATTAAAGAGAATCCTAGAACGGACAGTAAGTACCCGTAGAAAGGATTGGGCAAGGAGCTTGGATGATGCTCTGTGGGCTTACAGAACAGCATTTAAGGCCCTTATAGGGACCTCTCCATACCAACTTGTGTATGGTAAGGCATGTCACCTGTCCGTGGAACTGGAACATAAAGCCTACTGGGCAACCAGATTCCTAAACTTTGATGCCAAATTAGCTGGAGAAAAAAGATTGCTCCAGCTAAATGAGCTAGAGGAATTCAAATTCAAGGCTTTCAAAAATGCCAAGCTTTATAAAGAGAAATAAAAAAAGTGGCATGACAGAAAGCTGTCATCTAGAATCTTTGAGCCAGGACAGAAGGTTCTGCTGTTCAACTCTAAACTCAGGCTATTCCCGGGAAATTGAAATCCCGGTGGAGGGGACCATACGTGATTACAAGTGTATCACCATATGGTTATGTGGAGCTTCAAGATATTGATTCTGATAAGAGGTTCATTGTCAATGGACAGAGAATCAAACACTATCTTGAAGGCAACATTGAGCAAGAGTGCTCAAGGCTGAAGCTAGACTAAAAGCTCAGCAAGGTCCAGCTAAAGACAATAAAGAAGCGCTTGCTGGGAGGCAACCCAGCCATGGGGCATCAATCCTCTAAGAATTTTGCCCTATTTCTATTTTTATTTTTATTTGTTTATATAGAGTTCATTGATGACAAGGTAAAGAATCAATTGCATAAGTTCACAGGGTTACAGAAGGAATTCGCACACAAAACAGAGAAAAAGAGCTCACTGGCAAGAAAACGCCAGTAAGAGCCTATTTTGGGCGTTCAGCGCCCAAAAGGGGCAGCCAGTGGGCGCTGAACGCCAGTAAGGGTAGCAATCTGGCGTTCAACACCAGAAAAGGGCAACAACTGGGCGTTAAACGCCCAGGAGATCAGCATTTGGGCATTGAACGCCCAAAACAGGCAGTGTTTGGGCGTTCAAACGCCAGGATGGCAGGCAGGAGGCAAACTCATTTTTCTTCATATTTTTTCATTCTAATCTTGATTTTCATACTTCAATTCATGATTTCTTGCATAAACATGTTAAGAACCCTGATTTCTAAAATTCCTAATTTCTAAAAATTCTACTTTAAAAATATCAAATGTATCTTAATCCATAAGCACCAAGCCTCTTTGCAAATTCAATCCAACTCTTTTCAAATCCTATTTTCAAAACAAATCTAATTTTTTCCAACTAATGTCTTTTTCAAATCTCCACATTATCTTTTTCAAAATCTAGATTTATCTTTTTCAAAAATCTTTCATATCTTTTCAATTTTAAACTATATCCTCTCTTATCATATCTTCTATCTTATCTTTTCCAAATCAATCTTTTTATCATATCTTTATCTCTTTTTTCGAAAACCCATCCTCCCTCCCTTTAAATTTGAGTTCGGCCTCCCTCCCCTCCCATCAACAATTGCACCTAGCTCTCCTTCTTTCCCTCTCCTTTATTTTCTTTTGCTTGAGGACAAGCAAACCTCTAAGTTTGGTGTGTTTATCCGCGATCACTAAGATCATGGCTCCTAAAGGAAAACAACCCACTCCAAGAGGCAAGAAAGAGAGCGTTCCAAAACCACTTTGGACTCAAGGGAAGTTCTTATCTAAAGAACATTCAGACCATTATAACAAAATAATGAGTCTGAGATCAGTGATCCCGGAAGTTAGATTCGATCTGAAAGAAGATGAATATCCGGAGATCCAGGAGCAAATTCGAATCAGGAACTGGGAAGTCCTAGCTAATCCTGAAATGAAAGTGGGAAGGAATATGGTCCAGGCGTTCTATGCTAATATGTGGCAGACTGACAAGCAAAAACTATCTGGAACTGCTTTCTATGAATATCGGACCATGGTCAGAGGAAAGATTATCCACACCACCCCTGACAAGATCAGAGAGATCTTAAAGCTACCTCAGCTGAAAGATGATCCAGACTCCTTCAACAGGAGAATGATGAGAACAGACAAGGGCCTGGATAAGATTCTAGAGGACATATGTATCCCTGGAGCCAGGTGGACCACCAACACAAAGGGTGTCCCAAATCAACTCAAGAGAGAAGATCTCAAACCAGTCGCCAGAGGATGGCTGGACTTCATTGGGCATTCTCTGTTGCCTACTAGCAACCGTTCTGAAGTCACAGTTAAAAGAGCAGTGATGATCCATTGCATCATGATGGGAAAAGAAGTGGAAGTTCATCAGCTGATCTTAGCTGAACTCTACAAAATTGCTAACAAAAATTCTAAAGAAGCCAGGTTAGCCTATCCAAACGTGGTTTCTCTGCTCTGCAAGGACGCCGAGGTAAGGATGGGAATAACTGAGTATATCTCAGTCGAGAAACCAATCACCA
>NC_029787.2:71776936-71789258 GCF_000816755.2 Arachis ipaensis
TTCAGGTATTTTTCTGGCTGAAATTGAGGGAGCTGAGCAAAAATCTGATTCAGGCTAAAAAAGGACTGCTGATGTTGTTGGATTCTGACCTCCCTGCACTCAAAGTAAATTTTCTGGAGGTACATAACTCGAAATGACGTGCTTCCAATTGCGTTGGAAAGTAGACATCCAGGGCTTTCCAGCAATATATAATAGTCCATACTTTGCTCAAGGATAGATGACGTAAACTGGTGTTCAACGCCAGTTCTCTGCCCAATTCTGGCGTCCAGCGCCAGTAAATACAATTGACTTCCTGACTAAGAATTGTAAGATAACCATAGATTGCTTCAAACCAACAATCTCCGTGGGATTCGACCCTTACTCACGTAAGGTATTACTTGGACGACCCAGTGCACTTTCTGGTTAGTGGTACGAGTTGTGAAAAGTGTGATTCATAATTCGTGCACCAATGATACCATGCACATTAGAGGGTAATTGCACCAAGACAGCTCTATGTGATCTTAGGGCAAGTATCAATCTAATACCTGCATCCACTATCAGAAAGCTTGGTTTAACTAAAGAAGTCAAACCAACCCGGATATGTCTCCAACTTGCTGATGGCTCCATTAAATACTCATCAGGCGTGATTGAAGACATGATTGTCAGGGATGGGCCATTCGCCTTCCCCACTGATTTTGTAGTGCTGGAAATGGAGGAACACAAGAGTGCTACTCTCATTCTAGGAAGACCTTTCCTAGCAACTGGACGAATTCTCATTGATGTCCAAAATGGGAAAGTAACCCTGAGAGTCAATGAGGATGAGTTTAAATTGAATGCTGTCAAAGCCATGCAGCATCCAGACACACCAAAAGACTGCATGAAAGTTGATCTTATTGACTCTTTGGTAGAGGAGATCAACATGGCTGAGAGTCTCAAATCAGAGTTGGAAGACATCTTTAAAGATGTTCAGCCTGATCTGGAGGATTCAGAGGAATTGAAAGAGCCTCTGAAAATTCCTCAGGAAGAGGAAAAAACTACTAAACACGAGCTCAAACCATTACCACCATCCCTGAAATATGCATTTCTGGGAGAAGGTGACACTTTTCCAGTGATCATAAGCTCTGCTTTGAATTCACAGGAAGAGGAAGCACTACTTCAGGTGCTAAGGACACACAAGACAACTCTTGGGCGGTCCATAAGTGACCTTAAGGGCATAAGCCCAGCTAGATGCATGCACAAGATCCTATTGGAGGATGATGCTAAGCTATGGTTCAACCACAAAGGCGGTTAAATCCAGCCATGAAAGAAGTAGTGCAGAAAGAGGTCACCAAGTTACTGGAGGCTGGGATTATTTATCCTATTTCTGATAGCCCCTGGGTGAGCCCTGTTCAAGTTGTCCCCAAAAAGGGAGGTATGACAGTGGTTCATAATGAAAAAAATGAACTAGTTCCTACAAGAACAGTTACAGGGTGGCGCATGTGTATTGACTACAGAAGGCTCAATACAGCCACCAGAAATGATCATTTTCCTTTACCATTCATAGACCAGATGCTAGAGAGACTAGCAGGTCATGATTTTTACTGCTTTTTGGATGGCTATTGAGGTTACAACCAAATTACAGTAGATCTCCAGGATCAAGAGAAAACTGCATTTACATGTCCATCTGGAGTATTTGCCTACAGAAGGATGCCATTTGGGCTGTGTAATGCACCTGCAACCTACAGAAGGATGCCATTTGATCCGTGACACTCATCACCATTCTCAATCTATGAACGCGTGCCTGACAACCACCTCCATTCTACCTTCAATTGAATGAGTATCTATTGGATTCCTTAATCAGAATCTTCGTGGTATAAGCTAGAATCCATTGGCAGCATTCTTGAGAATCCGAAAAGTCTAAACCTTGTCTGTGGTATTTTGAGTAGGATTCAGGGATTGAATGACTATGACAAGCTTCAAACTCACAAGGTTTGGGCGTAGTGATAGATGCAAAAGGATCAATGCATCCTATTCCAGCATGAGTGAGAACCGACAGATGATTAGCCGTGCGGTGACAACGCACCTGGACAATTTTCACTGAGAGGACGGATGGTAGCCATTGACAACGGTGATCCACCAACACACAGCTTGCCATAGGAGGAACCTTGCGTGCGTGAAGAAGAAGACAAGGGGAAAGCAGAGATTCAGAAGACAAAGCATCTCCAAAACTCCAACATATTCTCCATTACTGCATAACAAGTATTCAATTCATGCTCTTTTATTTTTCGCAATCCAAACTGATAATCATAATTGATATCCTGACTAAGAATTACAAGATAACCATAGATTGCTTTAAGCCAACAATCTATGTGGGATCGACCTTTACTCACGTAAGGTATTACTTGGACGACCCAGTGCACTTGCTGGTTAGTTGTGCGGAGTTGTGAAAAGTGTGAATCACAATTTCGTGCACCATTCAGAAATTTCATGAAGCTTTTTATGGTTACCCATGAAAGCTTGTATTTCTTCCAAAGGGACTCCATGTTCCTTTTCATCAGAATTCTCGGACGGCTCGACAACATCAGACTTCCTCTTTTTTACAATTACCTTTGTCTGACCTCGAGGAGGTTGAGTAACTTCTCCATTCGCAGCTCCTTTTTCAGCATTAGAGGACGACACTTCTTTCTCCAAATTCTTATTCTTAAAACGTGACCTTAGAGACGCAGCTGAAACACCGGGATATTTGCCACCTGCCAAAAACAGATCATGTTAGATATCCTTGGCAGATTAATAAACACATCAGAAAAAACCCTAACACTCACCCAAATACTCTAAAACAGCATCTTTATCCTCCTCCCGCTTCAGCAACTCATACATCGAAATTAGATTTCTGTGATCAATATTTTCCACCAAAAACTCAATCAAACATACATTCCTCGGCGATATCACCTCCGGCCCGAGTATATTTTGGGGTTCCGAGCACCAAAACAGTGGAAATTTCTCAGCCAGATTTTCATCAATGAAAAAAGGGAAATCTTTTTCCAACCCTCTAACTTTGAAATACATCTCCTTAAAATCTTTAAAAGAAGATTTATAGAGCCTGAAAATCCCAAAATCCGGGGTGCTATTAAAGTTTATCCAACCCCCCTTCCACACCCCATTGGCTTGGAATAAGGAAAAGAACAGATCAACGGATGGCACCTCTTCAAGAAATTCCATCAGAATTTCAAAGGATCGAAGGAATGCCCACCCATTTGGATGAAGCTGTGATGGAGCACAGTTTAACTGCTTCAGAATCTGACACTCAAACTCTGTAAAAGGCAACCTCACCTACAACTCTTCAAGGACACAACTGTGCATGTAGAAAAACTCAAACCCCCTTCCCCAGTGGTAGACCTATCATCAACACTGCATGGCAACAACTCAACTTGAACTCCAGAGCTAACCCTCACTACCTTAGTTACATCAACCTCTTTCACTGCTGCTTCATCAGAGAACAACGAAACCCGAGACTTCACATCCTCCCCTACCCAATCATAGGACCAATCTATCTTATCCTTTTTCTCCTTTTCAAACCCCATCAGCCCACAAAAACAGAATACAAACAAAGAAAGAAAAGCGAAGAGAGAGAAGAATGAAGAAACAGATCAGAAACAAAGAGACAAAGCCATACCTCTCTTACTCATTCTTCACAAGGAAGCAGAAAATCAAACGCCAAAAATAGCCAAGTTAAACTCCAAACATCAAAGTTAATAAAGCCACAAACGTTCCAAGTGATAAAATCCACTCTCAAAGTCACGTCAAATGGCGAAACCAACATTGGAAACCAGCAACACTTTAATGCAACCATTACTCTTTCTCTCTCCTCAGAAACAAATGGACACGACTTCCCACGTAAAGAAAAAACAAACCACTTTTAATGAAGTATGTTGATCTGGGGGCTCACCCAATAACCCATGGAGCCGAGTTATAACTCATCACAAAGCTCAACCTGCTTCATTAAAAAATTCTCCTCAGGCTAAGCTTGGGGCTGTGATATGGTCGTCGTTATTTGTGATATGGTCGTCATTATTGCACGTTATAACTCGGCTTCATAACCGTTATCAACATATGATATAACTCGTCATTATCCGATTACTACTCGGAATTTATGAGCCATAGCTCGGTGACATCAATACTCCTATCATAACCGACATCCCAAACGGTAAAATAAGGTCGGTTACAATATCAATTATTTGACGATTATTACCGAGAATATAACAGACGAGGAATTCATCATATAAAGGGAAGTAGAACATTTCTTGAAAACCAAGTTTTTGAACAAGAATATACACTGACTTAAGCTTCAGAATGCCTTTGTAGGTACACTCCACCTCCTTTTCATTGCTCGCGCTTTCACACAACAACACAAATAAAGAAGCTCGGATTCAAAGAGTCGGACGTTCAGCCTCCCAGTACATAGCTCGGCTGATTCCAAGCAGTTGAAGCCGATCTATTTCCCAGGCAAGATCAAATATCATTTACATCATATATGAACATCATTTACATCATTCCACTCTCATACAACTTCATTCATCAAATTAATCTAATTACTTTATAAAACTAACTTACTCACATGAAATGGAACAATAAAGTTATAAGTATTATGAAATTATGTGTCAGTTGTTGAAGTAGAAGTAATGCGCTATCATGCTCTGCAACATTCACAATCCAAGAGGAATTACCCTTCTTTAAAGAATGGGAATTGGAATGGTAGTTCACATTGTGAATATGGTAATTGTATTTTTAACTGAAAGGTATAGGCTTAGTGTTGCAAAAGAACATGGGTTGGTCCAAAATGGAGGACAAGTTCTACTAAGCATATTCATATTGCTACCTCAATTTGTGTTTATGGGAACTGCTGATGCATTTTTAGAGGTTGCAAAGATTGAGTTTTTTTATGACCAAGCACCAGAGAGCATGAAGAGTTTAGGCACTTCTTATTCCATGACATCCTTAGGAATTAGGAATTTCCTTAGCACTTTTGTTCTCTCAACAGTTTCACACATCACCAAGGAATATAGCAGTGAACACTAAGGAACCATCTTGATTATTATTATGCACTTCTTGCAGTGCTCAACTTGAATACTTCGTCCATAAACAAGATCCGGCTTTGCTTAAGCATAACCCGCCCCGAACAAAGCAACTGCCTCTGCCCCACACTCCAATTCTCTCCATTATCTACCACTGATAGGTCAAGAACAAGAGCATTATTTCCATTAGTACAAATGTAAAATGATGAATTTCAAGTAGTTCAAGCAAAACGGTTTTCACAAAAAAAATGTACCTAAAGAGTCAAGCTTTTCAGGCTTAGCAGACACTGCCTCTTTTAGTTGACACCTTTCCAAACTCTACAACAATATAGAAACTTAGTTTAACATGAATTTTAGGCCACATAAGGATAGAACCAAACCAGAAATAAAGGTGTGTCCGTGTGTGTTTTACCTTCCATATATCTTCATTTGTGTATTGTCCAGTTAGATCAATATTGCTTCTGACAGTTCCTTCGAAAAGGACAGGCTCCTGAGGAATGATACCAAAGCAAGATCTAAGATCATGAAGCCCCAACACTGATATGTCAGTGCCATCAATAATTATTTTGCCTCCTGAAGGTTCCACCAGCCTAAAGAAAACTTGAATCAGAGTTGATTTTCCACTTCCAGTTCGGCCTGCAACACCAATCTTTTCTCCTCCATAAATGCTTAAGGTAATGCCCTTGAGAACTAGAGGAGTGTTCGGACGATACCGGACCTGTTTTCCAAAAGTTCAGTCATCACAACAAAGTACAATCAATGTTGATCAATGCATAGGGAAGTCTAAACCCTCTCCAACATACATATTATGCACTGTCATGCTCTGCAACATTCATAATCTCAATTACTATCAACATAATCTCATAATTAGCATATAATTAGAGACATGAATCCTATAATCCTTCTATTTTGTTTAAGAATTAGGCAAGTAGAACTAAATTATATGCAAGGATGTAGATCTTTAATCAGCAATCAGCATTTATCTCATCTAAGTGACATTTATAAAAAATTATATCCCTCCCCAAATGAAAAAATGACAACTTTCTACTGTACTCCCTCTCATTTTCATTAAAACAAACACGTAGTCTTAAAACTAAGAGACACAATTTTATTTTCAAAAGACAAAAAAGAATCACTTGCTAGGAACAAGGTTATCAAGTGATTCAACTGAAATAGGAGCCGCTGTGTTTGCACTAAGAATTTCTTTTGTCGCTTAACTTGCTTCTTCAATTTTGCCATAGCCTTGGGAAATTTCCTCACATCTATTCCACCACCAACTTGTTTATTGAACTCATCTGCAAAATGCTCCACTAACCGTAGTTTCATATTCTGGCCACCCAGCTCTGCGTTCCAACGTACATCCTTAACCTACACAAATTACAAAGTGAGTGAGGAAGTTAAGAGGATTAAATTTTATATTTGAATTTCTCTTCTTTGATTGGTTCAGCCATGAAAATAGTATGTAATGATGTGCAGTTAAAAGCAATTAACCCCAAAATGGACGATGGAAGCTCTGGTATAGATTGAAGCCTCTCGCAATTACTCAAGTTGAGGTATTTCAGCCGTGACAGATGCTTAATGCTTTCGGGCAAGCTTCTCACACTGCTGTGACACATTGATAAGTCCTTCAATGATGAAAGAATGCTTATATTCTCTGGAAGCAGAGAAAGATTGGAACAGTAATTCAGTTTTAACCGTTCAAGCGGAGCTGATAACACCAATTTGTCTGTGCTGTGGTTAAGCTGTGTCAGCGAGAACTCTCTGAGACCAATGCAGCTATAGAACGAGAATGTCTTAAGAGATTGATAATGAATGTTGTGCTGGAAACTTCTTAGTTCATTACAATCATTTAGAAAGAGATAACTCAGCCTTTGAGAAGATAAAACAGATAGGGGAACTTGCTGCAGACGCTTGCAGTTGGAAACATTTACTTCTTCAAGATTTGGGGCCTTGGAGAAACCTAGGAGCTCGACTAGGTGCGATAAATAATTAAGATCTACTAAATTCAGATTTACAAGATTCTGAAGAAGAATTAAAATAAATGCATGAGCCCAATCTTTTTAAAACGATATACATGTGTTTAAGCAAAAAAGAAGTTGCACTGCATACCTGGACACCTTCGCAAAGCTTCTGCCTCCTCATGTGTTCTCTTCCAGTCAAGATTCCCAAACCCCAGTCACATAGCCCTTCACATCAAACCTTCGAACCAAACAAAAAAAACCAAGAAAGGTCAACTCTTTTATATAAACCATTAGAAAACCTGAACCAAAGGCAACATAAACATTAGCTGAAACAAGAATGGCCTTCACAACAAATAGCTATTAGGTAATTTTTCAAATGAAAGGGGAACTAAAAAATATAAAAAAAAATACTGAAATCGAAGCAAAGCTAAAAACTATGATGTGTAGAGACAAACATATCACTGATGGCAAAAGTTAGAGAAGAAAGCATTTGTTTGGCAGCAGGAGGTGGAGGCTGAGGAAATGGTAGAAGCTCGAAATTTATCACAAGGAAATTAATATGAGTTCGAGTAGAAATAAGAACAAATAGTGCGCACGAAAGAGAGCTTAAACCCTAACCTTGAGTAGAGGCGTTACAGATCCATCGTTAAGAGTGAAGATATGCATAATGTCAACAAGATCTTGAGCTGTAACACTGGATAACAAGAAAATGATTATCAAACAATGAAAGTTGTAAATAATTATCAAACAAATAGCTCAAATTGAATTACAAATTACTTGAACAATGCAGAACAGAATAGATTCAATGTTCGTCCAAGCAAATGATTCAAACAAAAAGCTTCGATTGCAGAAAAAATTCATCAAAATCAAAGTAAACCCGCAAATTCAAACGAAGCACAAAAGTAGAGTATGATAAACCTGAAACTGGTATAGAAAAATTGAGCCATAAGGTTTATCACGAAGAACAGAATCACAAAATTAAGATATATATACCTGAAATTTGAGATGGTTACGAGAAGAACTGAGAGTGTGAGTTGAGATTAGATGGAAGAGGCACCAGAGGGAGAAGATGCGATGAGAGCGGCGGCAGAGAGCTCTGCGACGATGGGAGTAGACGCGATGAGAGCAACGATGAAACTAGTGGTATACTAGAATAAGGTTAGGTTCCCATTATTTAGCAACAATGAATTTTAATCCCATTTTAGAAGTAGTCTCTTTGCTTTTATCCTTTAACAAACCTTTAGTGAAAGGGTATATTAAATTTTCTTGAGATCCTACATAGGTAAAGGTAATTACACCATCCTCTATTAATTGTCTCGCAAACTCATGTCTCAAGCGTATATGTCCAGACTTTCCATTATAATTTTTATTATATGCTCAAAATATAGTTGATTCATTATCGCAGAAGATTAAAATAGTTGTCATTTACTATGGCCACAACTTTATATCATTGGTGTGAGAAATTAGAACTCACACAACTTTACCAGCAAGTGCATCGGGTCATCCAAGTAATAACTCAGGTGAGTGAGGATCGATCCCACAAGGATTATTGGATTGAGCAAGCAATAGTTATCTTGCTGGGCTTAGTCAGGTAAACAGTGAAAGATGGTTGTTGGTGTAAAATGCATAAGTAGTAAAAAGCAAGTAAATAAAGCAATTGTAAAAAGCAAGTAAATAAAGCAATTAAACAGAGTTGGAGTAAAACATTTATGAGAAAACAGTTAAGGTCTCGGAGATGTTTACTTTTCTGGATTAAAACATCTCACCAACTATTTTAACAATAGGTGATTCATTCTATGGTAAACCATAAGTGATTAAAACTTAATCTCTTAGCAATTTAATCTCCTCTAATCCTACTAAAATGCCACAGACAAGGTTAGTTAATTCAGATCAGAGGGTAAAGTTCAGAAAACTAGTTTGGCGCCACAAAAACCTCAATTACCCAAAGCTAACAGGATTTTATGTCACATATCCGGTTAGTTCACACAATTAGCAGTTTAAAAGGACTGTTTTCAAGATGTAGCTCAAGCGAGATAGCTCTCTCAAGAATCACAAGAGCTCATGTAGAATAAGGGTCATACTCTCGTTCCACCCAGATTCATAAGATTAAGAACGAAAACAACACCTTAGAATTGAATCAAACATTAATTAAAATAGAAGATAATATTTCTAATCCATAGAAATAAACAGAGCTCCTAACATTAACCAGGAGGTTTAGTTGCTCATAACTTTACAAAAAAAAAATAGGTTTCTGAAAAAATGTGGAAACAGAAAGATTCCAAAACCTAGGTGGTCTCCTCCTTAAATACTAACTTAATAATAAATGCTAAACCTAAAAGATACTTTTTTTGGTCAAGTGGATTGGACAACCCCCAATCTTAGGTATCACAACACACCCACACTACACACTCACCCACACAACCCTTAAGGGTTCATATTCAACACTTGGTGCACTCACCAAGGTTTGAACCCGGGTGCAGCATATTAAGAGGCATATAATTTAACCAATTGAGCTAGGCCTCAACTGCTAAGATATTATTTAAAAGATATTATTTAAAAAAATTACAATGATAAAATAAGATAATCCTAAGAAGTTCTAAATCCACTTTGGAGGCCCAATAGATGTGAAATGGACAGCAAGCTGGAGTTTAATGCCAAGATTGGGCATTGAACGCCCAAAGAGGAGTGTGAGCTTCTAACTCTAGCCCCCTTGCTGGCGTTGAATGCCAGGTTGGGCGTTCAGTGCCCAAGGGAGAGCTGATAGCTTTTTCATTTTTTGCTCCAAGCTTCTCCAAACTACTCCGAATTTCACCTAAAATCATAAAAACACAAGAAATTCAAAGGTGAATTTTGCACTAAAATATACTAAAACTTAATAAAATCTAAATAAAAATATAAAAACAACTAGAAAAAAGGTATAAGATGCTCACGCATCACAACACCAAACTTGAACTCTTGCTTATCCTCAAGCAACCAAAAATAAAATAGGACTAAGGAAGAGAAAAATACACAAGATTAGAGTTATCAATCATGCTCAGATCTAATTACTGATCGGAGCTATTAACACTCTATTTCTAAATAGCTTTGGCATCTCACTATCCTTTGAAACTCAGAAACATTGGCATCCCTTAGAACTAGAACTCGGATGATATTATTGATTCTCTTCTTTAGGTTCTTGTTGATTCTTGAACACAGCTTTTATTTCTTTTGGTGCTTTGCACTTTTGAGCCTAGCCGTGACTCTAAGTATTTTGTTTTCAAGCTTAACTTGATATATAAACACCACAAGCACTTAATTGGGAGAACCCTTTGGATTCAACTTCTACTTTGCATTTATTCCTAGATAGTGGTGCTCAAAGCCTTAGGCGTACTCTTTACAGTATCGAGTCACGACTTTAAGTGTTCAGTTTCAAGGGTTTCTTGACACTTTCACACCACAAGCATTTAATTAGGGAAAACCACTCTTTTGAGCTTTTAGATCAATTTTGACCCTCCTAACCATTAATGCTCAAAGCCTTGGACATTTTTATTTATTTTTCTTTTTTTTATTTCAAATTTTCTTTTTGCTATTTCTTTTGCTTCAAGAATCAATCTTTTTAGTATTGCAGAGAATCAATAATATTTCTCTAATTTTTCATTCCTCAAGAACCAATATACTCAACTTCAATATCACATATGCACAGTTAATTCATACATTCAGAAAATAGAGATAAGGCCACAACATCAAAGTAAATAGAATAACTCATAATATAACTCAAGATCTTATGCATCTTACTACTTCTTTTTCAATAGATTTTTCTTTTTAAGCTTGATGTGGAATACATGAGACATCTTTAAATAAAAGAAAAATAAACTACTACTAAAAAACAAAGAAATCCTAAGAGTGATCATGCAACTAGAATAGAAAACAGATAAAAATGAAATACTAGAGAAACAGAGATAAAATAAAGATAGGGAGAATGGAACTAGACCACCTCAATGATGGCGGCTACTGTTCCTTCCGGGGAATCCTCTGGAGTGTTTAAGCTCCTCAATGTCATGCCTCTTCCTCCTCTGCTCCTCCACAGTCTCCTTTGATCTTCCATCATCTGATGGAGGATAGCAGATTGGTCCTGATAATCCAGCCTCAGCTAATCAACTGATGAAGTCAGCTCCCCTAGAGATATGGTCAACTGCTCTAAGTAGTCTCGGGGAGGAAAGTACATCCCTTGAGGCATCTCCAGAATATCCTGTGGAGGTAGTGGAATGGCTTCTTACTGTGGTCCTTGTGTGGGCTCCCTAGCATGCTCCATACCCTTTCTTGTGATAGGTCTCTCCTTGTCTCTCAGGGTATCTCCCTCTATGTAAGCTCCAGATGCTGCACATAAGTGGTGAATGAGATGAGAGAACGCCAGCCTTGCTTGAGTGAAGGGCTTGTCAGCTACTTTGTAAATCTCTTGAGGGATCACCTCATGTACCTCTACCTTGCTGCTAAGCATGATACAGTGGACCATCACTTCTCTCTCGACTGTAACCTTAGAGTGGTTACTCATAGGGATGATCGAATGCTGGATGAACTCCAACCATCTCCTAGCCATTGGCTTAAGGTTAAGCCTACCTAGTTGGTAAGGCCGGCCTTGAGCATCCCTCCTCCACTGAGCTCCAGGCACGCAGATGTCAGCAAGAACTTGCTCCAACCTTTGGTCAGTATTGACCCTTCGAGTGTATGAGTGAAGGTCATTTCATGGCTCTGGCAACTATAGCGCCACCCTCACACTCTCGGGGCTGAAATCTATGATATGTCCTCTGACCATAGTGCGCCAATTTTTCGGCTCTGAGTTCACACTTGAATCATGCTTCTTTGTGACCTAGGTATTGGCATAGAATTCCTACACCATCAGTACTCCCACCTCGATTACGAGATTGGCTAGAACTTTCCAATCTCGTCTTAGAACTTGGTATAGGATCTTCGAGTACTCATAAACCTTCAGCTTGAAGGGGACCTCGGGAATAACCCTCTTCTTCCTCACCACATCATAGAAATGGTCTTGATGGGTCTTGGTGAGGAATCTTGTAGTCTCCCATGGCTCGAAAGCAGAAGCAGGGGCTTTTTATTTTCTTTTCCTTGAGGACTCTCCGATTTTTGGTACCATGGAGGTAAGAAATAAGAAGCAAAAAGCGGAGCTTCCAACACCAAACTTAAAAATTTTGCTCGTCCTCAACAAAAATAGAAATAAAAGAACAGAAAAAATGGAGAAGATAGAAGAAAAAGATAGAGGGGATAAGGATAGACGCTTCGGCCTTTGGGTGAAGAAAAGGGAAGAAGGAAGAAAGGGAATGTGTATAGAGAAGA
>NC_029787.2:71789264-71795918 GCF_000816755.2 Arachis ipaensis
AGAGTAGTGAAGGTGTGTTGAAGGTGGAAGAAGTGAGGGGCATTTATAGGAGTGGGGTGGGGGTAGGTTCGGTCATGGGAGGGAACATTGGGAGAGAAATTTGAATTTGAATGTGAATGGAGTTTGCGGGAAGAAAAATTGATGGGATTGATGAGAAGTTATTGGGTAGAGTGAAAGGTGGGGTGAGGGAATCAAAGGAATTAATGGGTGATGTGATGGATGAATGTGGATGGAGAAGTGGGTGAGAGGGGAGAGAGAAGGGATAAGAGTGAATTAATGGTGAAGTGGTGGATGTTTGGGAAGTATCCATTGGCCCAATAGCTTTAAAAATTGAATCTGATGCCTCCCCCCTGGGCGTTCAGCGCCGGACTAGGCGTTGAACGGCAAAGGGGATCCCCTTTTTCTTCTGGCATTCAATGCCAAGGATGGGTGTTGAACGCCCTACGGGGCTAAAAGTTGGTCCTGTACTGCTCCTGTCTGGACGTTAAATGCCCAAGCTTCCATCCCCCTTTTGGCACTGAATGCCAGTTCTGGCGTTCAACGCCAGCAAGCGGCATCTTCCAAGGTGTTCTATTTTCCTGCTACGCGTTTTTATTTTTATTCTAAGTGCTACACATGATCACAAACGTTAGAAATATGAGGAAAACTATGAAAATCAACAGAAATTAAAAGGATATAAAGTCAAACTCAAATAAACTAAAATAACATAAAAGAAAGTAAAAGTAAACTATAGGATATGTATGGTTGGGTTGCCTCCCAACAAACGCTTCTTTACTGTCATTAGTTTGACGGGCAGCTCCTTTTACAGAGGTTCATAGGGGCTCAGATCTTCACCCCTCAAGGTGAACTTCCTTTCTGTGCTCTCATGAATCAGTTCAGTATGCTCCAGAGATAGGATCTGGTTCACAGTGTGTGGTATTACTGGACTTCTGGTGAAGAAAAATCTCATGCCAGGTGAGAAGTCTTCAGTAGGAATTTTCTTGTTCCTCCAGCCTTTGGGTACTTTCTTCTTGGTGCATCCGTTTTCAATGGTTGGTGGTGAGTGTCCAACACTAAACTTAGGTTTGATGTCAAGGGGTTCTGTATGGCTTTCCACTGAAAGAGAAAGTTGAAACACCAAGTGTTGTATTGTAGTACCTCCTTTATTAGAGAGAGAGTGAGGGTTGGGCATCTTAAACATTATATGGTCCTCCCATAATCTCAGAAGTAACTCTCCTCTCTGGACATCAATCAAGGCCTTTCCAGTGGCTAGGAAGGGCCTTCATAGGATGATGGAGTTATTCTTGTCCTCTCCAGTGTCAAGGATCATGAAGTCGGCAGGGAGGTAAAGGTTTTCA
Organism: Arachis ipaensis; assembly: GCF_000816755.2. Lineage (NCBI taxonomy): Eukaryota > Viridiplantae > Streptophyta > Magnoliopsida > Fabales > Fabaceae > Arachis > Arachis ipaensis. The sequence continues at coordinate 71,790,602 of NC_029787.2, forward strand.
AACTTTACAAGGACGTTCTCCACCATTTCATATGCCTGCTTCAGGGACTTGTCTGTCATCTCTAGTGAGATCCTTGTGGGCTATACCTCTTGGATTCCCAGCTTTTTCATCACAGAGAGAGGCATCAGATTTATGCTTCATCCAAAGTCGCATAATGCCTTCTCAAATGTAATGGTCCCTATAGTGCAGGGAATCAGGAAGCTTTCGGGATCTGGCATTTTCAGAGGTAGCTTCTTTTGCACTATTGCACTACACTCGTTGGTCAGCACCACAGTTTCATCTCCCCTCAGGACCGTCTTCTCAGAAATTACACTTTTTAAACAGGCCATAGAGGGGGGTTTCTTCTCCAACACCTCAGCAAAAGAAATATTAACTTGTAGCATCTTGAGGACTGCCAAGAATTGAGCAATTTGCTCATCCTCAGTTTCCTTTTGCACGTTCAGGGGGTGTTGTGCTTCAGGCTCCTTCATCTCTATAGGGGAGTGTACAAGTGCATTCCCAGTCTCATCTTGAGCCTTGTTTTCCATCAAATCCTCAGCATCTTTCTCCTCCTTGGGTTTGGCCTCCTTGTCCACAGTGAGGACCTTGCACTCTTCTGTTGGATTTACCTCTATGTTACTAGGGAGAGTGTTGGGAGGTCTATTGATAAATCCCAATTTTGTGGTTTATATTGTGCTTATTTTAGGGAATTTTATCACCTTTTTCACATTTATTCAATGAAATAGCATGGTTTTGTAATTCTCCCTTAATTTGTGCTTAAGTGTAAAAACATGCTTTTTAGGCCCTTAAATTGGTGATTTTAATTCACTTTAATTCCATTTGATGCCTTGATGTGTTTGTTGAGTGATTTCAGGTTCATAAGGAAACTATTGGATGAAAGAAATGAAGAGAAAAGCATACAAAGTGGAGAATGCATGAGGAAATAAGGATTTGGAGTACATCAATCCACGCGCACACACAGCAGACGCGCTCGCGTGGAAGTGAAGCTTGGCAAAGGAGGAGCACTTAGTTGTAGCTTGGCATCATGTAGTTTAGTTTCTAGAGAGAGAAGATCCCTCTTCTCTCTAGAATTAGGGTTCTTAGGCTTATTTTTCATCTTAGATCTAGGTTTTTATTGTTGTTCTCATCTTGTTCTATTTACAATTTCATGCTTCTACACTTTGATTCTCTTAGTTCTTATGTTAATTTTACTTTTATGTCTCTTTTATGTTGATGAATACTCTTGTTGGATTTGGATCTACTTTAATGCAATTTGATGATTAATGTTCTTCTATTGATGATTTGAGTTGTTGATTTACTTTTCTTACAATTGGTAGTTGGTAGATTTATATTTCTTGCTCTTGTTGGTTATGGTTGTTATTAATTCTTGCATTTGATGATGTTTACTTTTATTGCACACTAGATGTTTGATAGAATGTTTCCTCTAGCTTTAGAGTAGACTTTGAGCATTCTTGGCTTGGAAGAGGAAGTAAGGAGTCTTGAATCATGAATACCCAATTTAGATTGGTGATCTAGAGTTGTTAGCTAGTATTATTTTCATTAACTCTAATCTCTTGCTAATTCACTTAGTGAGTTGATTAGGACATTTGGATTGAGATTAGCTAGTCTTATTAGACTTTCTTCGAGTGTGAAGATAACATGATACCTTCTTCCATCATCGGGAATGACGTAATGAGATAAATTCTTGTTTATTATTGTGACATGATCAATTAGTCTTGTTTGACTTTCTCCCTATGTGAAGATGACATGATACCTTCTTTCATTTGTTGGAGTTGACTAAATAAGATGAATTAATCATTGTATGACTAGGATAGAAAGCCTATATTCTCAAACCTTGCCATGAATGTCTTTCTCTTTATTACTTGCTTTCTTTAGTCACTTGCTTGATTTACTCTTCTTGTCATTTAAATTCTTGCCCATTTAATTTCTTGTCATTTTATCAATCAAACCCGTTGTCCCTTCATAGCCAATAATTGACCACTTCATTGCAATTTCTTGTGAGACGACCCGGAGTCTAAATACTTCGGTTAATTTTCATTGGAGTTTGTACTCGTGACAAAACCAAAATTTAATTTGATGCAAGAGTTGTTTGTTGGTTTGGAGCTATGCTTACAACGAAGTAATTCTTTTCTATAAGAAGAAAATCTAAACCGACGACGGTTCTTGATATCAAATTAATGGCGCCGTTGCCAGGTAGTTGCAATGGTGTTATATTATTGGCTATTGTAAATATTGTGAATATGTTTGCCTTTTTCTTCTTTGTTAGTTTTTGCTAGTTTTAGGATTTGGTTTTCTTTGTTCCTGTTAAAATTTCTTTTTGTTTCCTCTTATCACCATGAATTCTCATCACTTTGGCTATGAGTGTGGTTCAAACTATGTTGTAGAAAATGGAAGCCTTAATGAGGATTTGCATCAAGGATTTGGAGATCAAAGGTGGGAGGAGCCCCAAGCTTATAAACAACCTTCTTGGTAACAACCTCCTTCCGAATCAAGTTTGACAAGAGTGCTTGGGAATATGACTACTCTCCTCATGGAGATGCACAAGGACTAAAGGGCATTTTATGCCATCCAAGCCATTCAAGCGCCACCCCAACATGATTACTCTTCGGATTCTTATGGGTACAATCCAATTCCTAATGCGTACCAATCTAATGTATGTCATGACCCTTATTGTGATTGTCAACCACAACCACCACATACATATGAACCCCCTCCTCAATATAGCCCTCCACCATACTCACAAGCCTCATACCACCATTCACCTTCACATGATCCTAACTCATACACACCATACCAACCACCATATGAACCATCTCTAGAACCACCACCATTCCAACACCAATACTCCCAAGAGCCACAAATTCCATGTACACCACCTCAAGACTCTCACCAATATGAACCACCTTCCAACAATAACACATTTCCCTCAAACAATGAACCTTCTCTTCCACCACCGCCCCCCAATGAAGCCTTCACGCAAGAACTAAGAGATCTTGAATCTCATATCCTAAGGCAACAAGAAGGGACGAAAAAGGAGTTTAAGGAGATAGAAGCCAAGATGGCTATCATAGTAGAAGCCATGGGTCACATAACCTCCCACCTAAGCTCATACATTCCAAGTACTCCCATTGTTGAATGTGGAGAAGCAAGCAAGGAGCCTAGCGAGGGAGTGGACTTGAAGCTCCAAGGTGAGAAAGAGGAGTTAGAGCAAGAAGTACAACAAGAGGAGGAGGTAGAGATTATTGAACAAAAGGAACTAGTGGTTGGGTACTTAGGATATGTTGAGTACATAGAGGAATCTCAAATTGAAGAGCCCTCTTCCACGGAGTTTGGAAGGGATGTTAAGGAGGGGAGTGATGTTAAGGAAGTGGATAGAGAGTTGAGGGATATTGATCAAGAAGTGGATTCCATCATTAGTGATTTTTTGTCCACATTGATCAATCCCCTTGATGATCTTGTTGAGCCTTTTTCCATTGGATTAGGAAGCAATGTTGAGGAGGATGCGCAACCTCCAAGGCATATTGTGAGTGAAGAATTGGAAGAAGTGTTCCAAGCAACAAGCCCTCCTATTTATGATGATTCCGCATCAACATATGATCCTTTTGAGCTTGATGAGTCCTTCCTCGCTATGTTTAGAATTGATGTTGAGGTAGACTTCACTAAACCTCCTATCTATGATGAGAGTGATGGGGAAGAGATAGAAGAATTTGGTGAAGAAGAATGTGAACTTGAGGAAGCTTGGCAAGAGGTAGAGCTTGAAGAACCTTGCCAAGTGGTGGACGCCTCTAGAAGAGGATGGACGGGAGTAGAGCGTATTTTGTCAAGACAGTTGGGAACTCCTCCACCTAGGTTTTCATCTAATCCTTCATTTGAGTGGGTAAAACTTCTAACTCTTAGCTTTATTATCCCACTTGAATTTGGTTTGCTTGAAACAGATGGCCAACTTAGGGCGCTTTGTGGAATCAAGCGTAAGAGGAGAATGTTTAGTAGTTGGCGGTATAAATCTAGGTTCATTATGGTTGGAAGCTCGAAATTGAAGAGCATGAATTGGTGTAGTGCTCAATTGGATGGGTCTAGGAGGGTAGTTTGGTGCCTTCCAGAGAATTCGTCTTCTCTACCACCCGGACGGAATCAAAGTGATCAAATTGAAGATGGGTGTGAAAACAAAGTATGGGATCCCGGCTTACAAAAGGAGGATCAACTTTGGGAGCCCATGGTTTGTGAAGAACTCCATCAAAACTTGGAGTTATTAACTTTGAATGATGAAGCACAATGGAATTCCAAACATTGGTGGATGTTCAAGGATGGATTCAAGCACAAGCCACCTTGATGAAGAGCTTCCCATAAGTCCAACTTAAGGACAATAAACAAAAGTGCTAGGTGGGAGACACCCCACCATGGTAAACTTTTTTCATTTTCTCTTTTGTAAATATTGGTAAAATAAGTTTAATTTCATGATTTGTTTAGTTTTTTGAGTTTAATTGGGAGTCTAGTAGGTTAAATAAGGTTTTATGATGTTTTGGTAGCTGGTTGGAGGTTTGGAATGCTTGGTTTGGTGCAAAAACATAGAAAAATTTTGAAAAATAGAGCACCATCCATGCGTACGTGACGATTGGATTTTTGACGGTTTAGAATTTCACTAATGAAATCTCGTTGTAAAGTATAGTTTCTAAACCAATCACTAATCCTTTCATACAAAAAGTTGTTTGTCACAAGTACAAACCCCTAAAATTTATAAACCGAAGTATTGGACCTCGGGTCGTTCTCCCTAGGACGTACAATGAAGTGTCTTGTTATCGGTTATGAGTTATTTTGGGGTTTTGGATAAGAAGCATGAAAAGTAAATGGCAATGAAAATAAACTAACAACTATAGAAGGCTCTTGGCAAGGTATGAAAATTAGAAGTCCTATCCTAGTTATCCTTTTCAATTGTGATGAGATTTGTTCATTACTACCACTTAGTTAACCCTTACTAATTAAAGGAAAGTCAAGTGGGTGAATCAATTTGATTTCTCAAGTCCTAATCAACTCCTAAAGGAATGACTAGCTTTGGAGGCTTTCAAATCAATTAGCAATCTCTCCAATTATCAATCAACAAAGGAATTAGATGACTCAAGTGTCACTAATTACTCTACCTAGGCCAAGAGGAACAAAATCTACACTAAAATCCAACCAAGCATTTCATCAAACACTTGGAAGGCACAAAAGAAAAGTATAGTAAATCAACAACAAGAATGAAGTCTAATCAACATTATTGAAAGGAATTAACAACAACAATCAAGGAAATCACAATTATCATGAATTACCTCAAATTGCA
>NC_029787.2:71803280-71825639 GCF_000816755.2 Arachis ipaensis
TGTTTTCCGCTTTAAGGCTTGTAATGTGCTAAAATAAGAACAAGTGGGTTAAGCGTAGGCTCAAAATCGGCTAACAAAGGAGAGTAAAAGGTAAGGCTATTTGGATAAGTGAGCTAATGAAATGATGGCCTCAATCATATAAATGCATGAATACAAGGAATAATGGGACATATAGATTCAAACAAATCAAAGATTACAATCATAGAAAGAGAACAATTACACGCAAGAAGGAAAATAAGTGGTTATAAGATGTAACCACGCAATTAGGCACAAATCTCACTTGCTTATGTTCTTAGCTCAAAAACCATGTTCCAAAATAGATTCTTTCAAGCAAGTTCAACAAAAATTTTCAAATTGGTAGGTTACCCTAAAACGGTTTCTTGGAAAGAAAATCATCACCATAACCAAGTAGTCCTACTATGAAAGAAGTGGTAAGAATATGTATAAATTCTAACTAACATGCAACCTATCATGCAATGCAATAGCTACTCTAACAAAGAAAGATAGAAAAATTTGGTGTTGAAGAGGAAATTGTTACCCATGGAGATCGGTCGAATGACCTCCCCACATTTGAAGATTGCACCGCCCTCGGTGCATACAAAGGAGAGCAAGGTGGATGGGTTGCTACAATTGATGAGCTTCTTCGAAAGGTTGTGCGGATGACTTGTTCGTTACCCTTTTCTTCTAACAATCAACAATTATTCAATGCATCCATACATGTATCATGAGGTCTTTTCTTTAGGTTGTAATGGGGCTAGGGTCAAGGTAGGATCATATATGGCTAGTGGACTTAGGATTTGAATCTTTGATCAACTTAAACTTTCCCACCTAACCTATATAATGACCTATACAATTAAGTACTAATCTAACTACCCATTCCTCACTTTTTCACATACTCATGCATTTTCTTTTCATTTCACAACACTTATGCATTGATTCTTGTTGAGCTTCACTTTGGGGCATTTTGTCCCCCTTTTTATTATTTTTCTTCTTTTTTTTTTCTTTCTTTTTCTATTTTTTTCTTTTCTTTTCCATATTGTTTTTCTTTTTCTTTTGTTCTTTTGTTTTTCTCATTTTTTTTTCTATATACAAGAGCATCAATGCATAAGGTTTTACATTTGATCAATACATGAGTATGTACCAATTCCCCAATATAAAAATACAAAACACAAACACCCTTTTATCCCAACCAATGTCCCAAAGTTTTCCCACTCTGTCATCTCTTGATCAACCTCTTCATATTCTTCAATTTCAATATACACCATGCCCTTCTCATCTTCCTTGGGAGGTTGTGCATACTCTTCTATAATTTCAACTCCATGTCCAATGGGTGAGGATTCCATTGTAGAGAGCAATTCATCTATGATTGAATCCATTTCTTGTTTTCACTCTTAAGCACAATTAAAGGAGAATATACCAAACCATGCTATTTCATTGAATAAATGTGGGTAAAAGGTGATAAAATCCCCTAAATTCAATACAAGATAAACCGTCAAATTGGGGTTTGTCAGTACGCGTGACCCAAGTAATTTCAACCATCCACGCGCGTGCGTCATGCACGCGTACACGTGGATTGCATATTTTCACCTCCAAGCCATTCTCCCGAGAGTTGTCCGAAACGCGCGCGCACACTGTGCGAAACGCATAAGCCAAGTCACACATACGCGTACCTCACGCGTACGCGTCTCTCTCGAAATAAGCCATCGACGCGCACGCGTGCCTCACGCGTACGCGTCACTCCCATTTCTCCATTCTACGCGCATGCGTCACTGACGCGCACGCGTGGGCTACCCTGCATCAACCATCTTCTTTTCTCATATTCTTTCTATTTCTTTCCCTCTTTTCTTTTCTCTTCTTTTCTTTCCACCCTTCAAACATCATCCAACACTACCAAACACCATGTAACACCATTTCTTTTTGTTAGTTAGTTAGTTTGATTTTTGCTTAACTTTTGTTTTCCATTATAAGTGTTGGATTACTAATCTTGTTTACTATCTATTGCTGCTGATTACTAATAAGATGTTATCTTAACATCAATTTTTTTTATATTTATTGTTGGATTCTTTGTTGAGGTTATATTTGGTTACTTGGTTTGAAACTTTTCATGCTTAACATTTTTGAACACCAAGTACATGTTACATTGCCTTCATGCATCTTAACTCTTTGAATTGCATGTTTTGGCCACCATGCACTCATCATCCATCATTAGAAAATTGTACATTATCAATGCATTTTTTTAGGTGTTGCTTATTTCTGATTAACCCTTATTTATATCACCTATTTCATGCATTGAGATTGTGGAATTGTGCGGTTGAGGAATTTGATCGAAAGCTTACCTAGTGACATATTTTTGAGCTTTTCAAGCTTTGTGGATCATGCTTGCTATGTGATTGATTTTCACTTCTATATTCTTTTCTCTAAGTTCCATAGCACTCATGTGTTCCACCTCTATGTCACTTAGGTATTGCAACCACTTCAATAGGTGTCATTGATTGTTGTGAAAGTTTCATATACCATTATGTTCACCAAGTTTACTTACACATCAATCAATGTCCATTTATTATCCAATTTTACAATTGCTTAATTTTTGCTTGAATGCTTTTATGCTTCTTCACTACTTGTTTGGTTGCCTTAACTTACAAGTCTTTTAAAGTATCTCAAGCACACTAGAATGAGTGATGTGTATACTTTCTTTTGTGTAATTGTGACATAACTTTTTATGCCAATGTGTGTGTATTCTAAAGGGCGCCTAATTTAGAACCCACACACCTATTTTTCTTCAATGTCACACTAATTCACTCACTCTATTCTAGTGGTTCTTACCTCATTCCAACAATTCACGCTTCCTTGATTTTGTATGTTTTTATCTTATAGTGTTTATTTTGTGTTTCATGATTGATGCACTACAAGCAAAAAACGGAAGCGGGAGAAAGAACACGCAGCAACCGGTTGACCTACCAGCTGAAGGTGGCAATTCGGAGAATCGCCGTACCCCCTTTCTCATCTTTGAGTGCACCGAGGACGGTGCAAACTTTTAAGTGTGGGGAGGTCGTCCGACCATTCGGCGCTTTTGGGTGACAAGTTTCTAATCCCAACATTTTTGCATTCCATTCTTAAGTCTTGTAGGATTTTTAGTTGCATTTTCTTATTTTGCATATGTATATAATAAGCTTAGTCAAATAATGAGATTCTCCAAGGATTTTTATGTATAGGGCACCCCAATTGATTGAAAAAAAAAATTTTAGAACTTGCTTGAATTATACACATTGTGGATCATGTTTTGAGCTAAGAACACAAGCATGTGAGTTTTGAGCCTTAATTGTGTGGTTACATCATATATAACTACTTATTTTCATTCTTGTGTGCATTATTCTCTTCTGTGATTTTAATCTTTGATTTGTTTGATTCTTTATATCCATTCTTTTGTGTATACATGCACTTATATGATTGAGGCCATTGTTTCAAATAGCTCCCTTACCCAAATAGCCTGCCTTTTATCTTCCATTGTTAGCCGATTTTGATCCTATGCTTAACCCATTTGTTCTTAATTTTAGCACATTACAAGCCTAAAGCAAAAAATAATAAATGTCCCTTGTTTGGATCTTTGATTAGCTTACGCTAGTGAAAGTGTTTATCATTTGATTTTGGGAAAGTTGAGAACATTGGGTAGAGATAAAAGGGTATTTTTGTATTTTTGTTGAAAATCATGGGAATCAGGTGCATACTCATGCATTAAATATAAAATCATATGCATTGGTACTTGTATATATACTTTATTGCAAAAAGAAAAAAATATATATATATATATACAAAATAAAGAAAAAAATATATATATAGAAAAAGAAAAAGAAAGAAAAAAAACAATAAAAAGGGGACAAAATGGACCAAGTAAAGCGCAATAAAAATCAATGCATATGTGTGGTAACCAAAAATAGAATGCATGAGTGTGTGAAAAGTGAAGAATGGTAGTTAGGTCTGTTTAGAATTGTATAGGTTGTCGTAGGTTAGGTGGGAAGTTTAAGTCAATCAAAGATTCAAATTTCAAGCTCACTTGACCATATGCATCCTACCTTAACCCTAGCCCTATTACGACCCATGGGAAAGTCCTCATGATATTTGTATACATGCATGAAGTAATTGTTGATTGTTAGATGAAAAACAAATCTTGGAAAGCATGATTAGGGAAGAATTGAGTGAATCAACCCTATACACTTGAGTGCCTAGAGCAGATACACATCCGGTGAGGGTTCGATTGCTCAATTACATGTTTCCACCCATGATCATCTTTTCTTGAAAATTTGTAAAATCTTTCAATGCTTCAATCCAATTGTGGGTTTGCTTTGATTGTTATTGCTTTAGCCCTTGTACTTGTACATGTATTCTTGGAAATTGATTTGTTTTGACCAAGTAGATGTATTCATGTAGATAGATTGCATGTAGGTAGATTGCATATAGATAGGTTGAATGTAGTTAGTTTGCATTGAATAAATGTTGATACCCTTTGCTTCTTTCTTGATTTTAGCATGAGGACATGCTTAGTTTAAGTGTGGGGAGGTTTGATAAACCCAATTTTGTGGTTTATCTTGTGCTTATTTTAGGAGATTTTATCACCTTTTCCCACATTTATTCAATGAAATAGCATGGTTTTGTAATTTTCCCTTAATTTACGCTTAAGTGTAAAAACATGCTTTTTAGGCCCTTAAATTGGTGATTTTAATTCACTTTAATTCCATTTGATGCCTTGATGTGTTTGTTGAGTGATTTCAGGTTCATAAGGCAAGTATTGGATGGAAGAAACGAAGAGATAAGCATACAAAGTGGAGAATATATGAGGAAACAAGGATTTAGAGTACATCAATCCACGCGCACGTGCAGCAGACGCGCATGTGTGGAAGTGAAGTTGCATGGCGACGTGTACGCGTACATGACACGTACACGTGGATAGGAAAATTGCCAAGCGACGCGCACGCGTGACCCACGCGTATGCGTCGATGCTTGCACGTGACTCACTTAAGGGTAACACACTGAGGGCGATTTCTGAGTTGCCCAGGCCCAAATCCAACTTGTTTATGAGGGTATTTGATGCAGAATTGAAGATTGAGCAAATGAGGAGCACTTAGTTGTAGCTTGGCATCATGTAGTTTAGTTTCTAGAGAGAGAAGCTCCCTCTTCTCTCTAGAATTAGGGTTCTTATGCTTATTTCCATCTTAGATCTAGGTTTTTATTGTTGTTCTCATATTGTTCTATTTACAATTTCATGCTTCTACACTTTGATTCTCTTAGTTTTTATATTAATTTTACTTTTATGTCTCTTTTATGTTGATGAATACTCTTGTTGGATTTGGATCTACTTTAATGTAATTTGATTATTAATGTTCTTCTATTGATGATTTGAGTTGTTGATTAACTTTTCTTACAATTGGTAGTTGGTAGATTTATATTTCTTGCTCTTGTTGGTTATGGTTGTTATTAATTCTTGCATTTGATGATGTTTACTTTTATTGCACACTAGATGTTTGATAGAATGTTTCCTCTAGCTTTAGAGTAGACTTTGAGCATTCTTGGCTTGGAAGAGGAAGTAAGGAATCTTGAGTCATGAATACGCAATTTAGATTGGTGATCTAGAGTTGTTAGCTAGTATTGTTTCCATTAACTCTAATCTCTTGCTAATTCACTTAGTGAGTTGATTAGGACATTTGGATTGAGATTAGCTAGTCTTATTAGACTTTCTTCGAGTGTGAAGATAACATGATACCTTCTTCCATCGTCGGGGATGACGTAATGAGATAAATTCTTGTTTATTATTGTGACATGATCAATTAGTCTTATTTGACTTTCTCCCTATGTGAAGATGACATGATACCTTCTTCCATTTGTTGGAGTTGACTAAATAAGATAAATTAATCATTGTATGACTAGGATAGAAAGCCTATATTCTCAAACCTTGCCATGAATGTCTCTCTCTTTATTACTTGCTTTCTTTAGTCACTTGCTTGATTTACTCTTCTTGTCATTTAAATTCTTGTCCTTTTATCAATCAAACCTCTTGTCCCTTCATAGCCAATAATTGACCACTTCATTACAATTCCTTGTGAGACGACCCGGAGTCTAAATACTTAGGTTAATTTTTATTGGGGTTTGTACTCGTGACAAAACTAAAATTTAATTTGATGCAAGAGTTGTTTGTTGGTTTGGAGCTATGCTTACAACGAAGTAACTCTTTTCTATAAGAAGAAAATCTAAACCGACGACGATTCTTGCTATCATCTATCAAGTATCTTGCTTCTCAACTGACCCACTTGTATCTTCAAGTTTTGAATCGAGGACCGATTTTTTGCCATAAAGCTATGAGTGGTCTTGAAGAAGTTAGAAACTATTCTGGCTAAGTCAGAGAGCCTTTGCTGAAGCATCTCCATCTGCTGCTGAGAGGGTTGGAGCTGTTTGTTGTTGAACCTGTTTTAATTGGTTCCACCCTGATCATTCTTGAAGCCTTGTTGAGGCCTCTAGTGATCTCTCCACCCAAAGTTAGGGTGATTCCTCCATCCCTGATTAAAAGTGTTTGCATAGGGATTATTATTGGTATTTCTGGAGGAATTCCCCATGTAATTCACTTCCTCCATGGTGGACGAAGCAATGTCATAGGATACTTTTTGTGTGTTTATAGCTAAAACCTGCATCCCACTTAAGTGTTGAGAGATCATGTTAATCTGCCGGGACATAAGCTTGTTTTCAGCTAAAATGGTGTCCAGTGTGTCCACTTCCATGACCTTTCTTCTGAGTATTTTCAATGTTCACAAGGTTCCTCTGAGACGTGTACATGTATTGGTTGTTGGCAACCATCACAATGAGCTCATGTGCTTCCTCAGACATCTTCTTCATGTGCAGTGATCTACCTACAGAGTGATCCAGTGACATCTTGGCCATTTCAGAGAGGTGACGATCGGATTTCTGATGGTAAAGAATTTCACAAATAAATTCTCATTGCTAGTATAGTTTCTAAACCGACAGAGAATTCTTTCGTACAAAAGTTTTGGTTGTCACTTAAACAAACCCAATAAAAATAATAACTGAAGTATTTAAACCTCGGGTCGTCTCTCAAGGAATTGCAGGGATGAATAGATGGATTCCCCCACTTTATAGCCTCTAATATGTGTTTTATGGGCCAAAAACTGGGTCAAAAACAGCCCAGAAATCACCCCCAGCGATTTCTGATACATCCAGCACGCGGCAAAGTCACGCGTACGCGTCGTCCACGCGTACGCGTGGATTGAATTTTCTCCAGGTCATGCGTACACGTAATCTACGCGTGCGCGTCACCTATCTTCGGGGCAACTATGGCAAATTATATATCATTGCGAAGCCCCGGATGTTAGCTTTCCAACACAACTGAAACTGCTTCATTTGGATCTCTGTAGCTTAAGTTATGATCGATTGAGTGCAAAGAGGTCAGGGTTGACAGCTTTTCAGTCCCTTCAGCTTCTTGTATTCCTTCCACTTTTGCATGCTTTCTTTCCATCCTCTAAGCCATTCCTGCCCTATAAACCCTGAAATTACTTAACACACATATCAAGGCATCGAATAGTAATAAGAGAGGATTAAACATAGCAAATTTAAGGCCAAAGAAGCATGTTTTCAATCATAGCACAAATTTAGGAAGGAAAATGTAAAACCAGGCAAATTGTATGAGTAAGTGTGCAAAGAATTGATAAAAACCACTCAATTGAACACAAGATAAATCATAAAATCTTGGTTTATCAATCTTCCTACACTTAAACATTAGGATGTCCTCATGCTAAGCTCAAGGAGATAAAAGGAATGAATGGGGGAAAGTAAGATTCATGAGATGCAACCTATATATGAATGCAACTGTATGCTAAGATGTTTCTATCTACTTAGTTAAAAGTAAACAAGTTCTCCAAGACAAACATAAATCTGGTTTCACTAATTGAAATCATGCAATAAGAAGCAAGTAAACTTGTAAGAAGATAGCTCATGAAAGCAGGGAATACAGAATCAAGCATTGAACCCTCACTGGTAGTGTATATGCACTCTAATCTCTCAAGTGTTTAGGGTTGATCACTCTACTCTTCTCTAGTCATGCTTTCTAAAACTTTGTTCTTCATCTAACCAATCAACAAATATTTAATATACACAGGCAAACATCATGAGGTCTTTTCAAGGTTGTAATGGGGCTAAGGTAAGGGTGAGGATATATGTATAGCCAAGTGAGCTAAAATATGAATCTTTGACTAACCTAAGCTCTCACCTAAACACAAACATTCTATATAATTCTAAAATCATGCCTAGCTACCATATTTTCCACTTTTGCATTACATACTCATGCATCAACTTTTATTTAATTTTCTTAATTTCACCACATATGCAATGATCTTTTATCAAACTTAGCATTGGGGGTAATTTTATCCCCTATTTATTTATTTATATTATATTATATATATATATATTTTTTTCTTTTTCTTTTTCTCTCTCTCTTTTTTTTTATAAATATAAAAGTAAATATAACATATCAATGCACATAGATTTTTAATTTTTCTGGTCTCACATGAGTAGGTACCCAAATTTCCAATATTTTGTCAATGAAACACTGTACACTTTTACCAACCCAAGTTTCCACAGTTCCCCACACTTAATTAATACACAATCTCTAACTTAAGCTAACCAAAGATTCCAATAAGGTAATTACTTGTTTTTCCGCTTAAGGCTAGTGATGTGGTAGAATATAGAACAAATAGGGATTAAAAAGCTCAAGGTGGGTAACAAAGGTGATTGAAAGGGTAGGCTATTTGGGATAAGTGAGCTAATAATAAATTATGGCCTCAATCATATGCAAGCATGTAAATACACTAAACAATGGACATATAGAATGGAACAAAATATAGATTGCAGTCATAGATAAGAAAACACACAAGAATAAAATGTTATGGCTAAATAATGTAACCATATAAATAAGCTCAAAATCTCATAGGTTGTGTGTTCTTAGCTCAAAAACCATGTTCCAATTTACAATCTTCAAACAAGTTAACATAAATTTTCAATTCGAATTAGTGAAATTTTTCAAAGATAGGGTAACTAAAAAGAAACACTGTACACTTTTAACCAAGTAGAACATGCATGCAAACACTTATTACTATGCAATCTATCCTATATGACACAAGAAAAGTCAAATTGTTGGTGTTAAGAGAGAAAAATTACCTCCGGAAGTTAGGTACTGACCGACTCCCCACACTTAAAGCTTGGCACCGTCCTCGGTGCCATCAATCAGGAACAAAGGGGGCTGGTAACAGCATCTCCACAGTTGGGGCCTCATGACTCCCGGTGTTGGTAGGTAAGGTGGAGTCCGGAGTGTCTAGATCTTCTTCAGATGGGTAGTTGCCAACAATCAGCTCCTTGAGGTATGTAAATCGGCGCTTGTTACAGCGCTCCATTCGCTTTGCCTGCCGGTGTAGCCGGTCCAACCTCTGAAGTAACTGAAAGAGGAGTGGATTTGTTGAAGGTGCTTGTGCTATTTTTTCCTCTCCTCACCAGTGGTTTGTTAGAGGCTTTCTCTGTACCCTTCTTCGTGGCCATCCTGAAAAGGGAGAAGAGAAAGGGGCATGAATTCAAAGGGATAGAGTAAGGAAGAGGGTAGTACGAGTGATAATCATGCCAAGGTAAAGAAGGATGTCGTTAACACATGGTCGCGACTCCATGCAATTAGGACATCAATGGAAATATAGCATGATAAATTGAGGCAATTAAATGCAAGATGTTTATTGGCATGCTGGCAAAGGCATGAGTAGCATAAGTCAAGCATTAAAGGCCAAAATGTATTATCAGTCGTAACAAACTAACAATAACATTTGTATTGATAATTATATTTAATTAATAAAATATTAAAAGGATTTTGTGAAAAACAGGCATTAGAGTAGAAGGATAGAATAATTAAAAATTCACAATGCCATACGGACTTTTCACAAACACTTGGTATGCATGTAAAATATGTTAAGGAAAGTAAGAACTCCAACATGCATGTAATCCAAAAATTAATATTAATTGTCAAATCACTCTTGATGATATCCACAAGCTCGAGTATAATAATATAAGACCCAAATAAAGTTCCAACACCAACATAAAAAAATGCATGAAGAAAAAGAAAAGAATGAAAAAGAAACCATAAATAACTAAGCATGAAAGAGAAAATTGAAGAAAGAAAAGTAATTAAATGCAATAAGAAGAATGAAGGAATAAAGGAGAAGGGGATGAAAAGTTGGGATGCGACGCGCGTGCGCAAGGCACTCGTGCGCGTGAGAACTGCATTCGCCATGCGACGCGTACGCGTGGGTGGTCTTGGAAGCAAAAGGACGCGCACACGTCAGGGATGCGTACACGTGGATGACCTTGTGCCTCTAGCACAGTTCCAGCGTGGGGATAGCACAACTTTCTGTCCAACATGCTATTTACGCCGATTTCCCTATCCACGCGTGCACGTGCTTGACGCGTACGCGTGGATTTCTCTTGTGGCAGATGACGCGCACGCGTCATAGACGCGTACGCGTGGGTCAAATTATGCGCAGAGCACACAAATCGCACAATAGCGAAATTGCTATCGACGCCCACGCGTGGCCTGCGCGCACGCGTGGTTTGCCCCTTTTTTATGCAGAATGCAAAAATGCAGAATGTAGGTGAATATGCAGAAATTATGAATGAACATTAATAAAAATAAAATAAAATAAGACTAAGAATAAAAAGGAACGATTATACCATGGTGGGTTGTCTCCCACCCATCACTTTTAGTTAAAGTCCTTAAGTTGGACATTTGGTGAGCTCCTTGTCATGGTAGCTTGTGCTTGAACTCATCCCGGAATCTCCACCAATGTTTGCAATTCCAGTAGCCTCTGGGATCCCAAACTAGGCACATAAAGCCTTCAAGCAAGCTAAAGCAAGTGACAAGGTCCAAAGAGTGTTGATTGCTAGACTGAATTCCGGGGTCCCAAACCTTGCTTTTGCACCAGTCTTCTTGTTGACCATCTTTGTTCCAACCGAGCGATAAGCAATTCGAATTCTCACTAAGGTATCCAAACAGCTTCTTAGACCCATACAATTTAGTATTCTTCCAACCATGATAATTCAGCCGTGAGCTTCCTACCACAATGAATCTGGGATTATATTGCCAACCACTAACCATCTCCCTCTTACTCTTAAAGCCACAAAGAGCTCTAAGCTGACCATCTGTCTCAAGTAGCCCATATTCAAGTGGGAAGGTAAAGGTTAAGGATAAGTATTTTACCCACTTGAATGTTGTATTGGATGGTAATGGCTTTGAGGAAGAGGTCTCTAACAACTTTGGCAATGTGATTTCAAGCTCCATTCCCTTGTGCTCTTCCTTGACAACTTCCACCTCTTCAGTTTCAACCTCTTCCTCTTGGTAGCTTTCTTCCAATTCAAACTCTTCTTCATGGCTTACCAAGGGCATGGGGGGTTGTTCTTCTTTTTCTTTAATCTCCATCTCTTGATCAAACTCTTCAAAGTCTTCAACCAGGATATGCTTTGGAGGTTGTACACCCTTCTCAACATCAACATCAAACATCTTGGAAGGAGGCTCTATGACTGGACTTTCCCATGGAGGTTCAGCATCTCCTAAGTCTACAACCTCTTCTTCCTCTTCAATAATTGCTGCTTTGTCCAGTTGTTTTAGTATAAAATCATACTCCTCCTTGATGATTTCCTTTCCATGACAACTCCCTTCAACTACTCTTTCATCTACAAGGGTCTCTCCTACCTCTACATTTTGGGCCTCTTCTTGCTCTAAGACAAAATCAGACTCCTCCTTGATGTCTTCCTTCACTAATTCTTCAACCACTCCTTCGACTTCAAGGGTCTCCACTACCTCCACCTGTAGGAACTCCTCTAACTTCTTATGAAGTATGAATTCGCGAAGATGATCCCTTTTCTCTTGTTTCTTGTTAATAGCATAGCTGGGATCATCTTGCTCTTGGATTGATGGATGTGGGTGCTCTTCATGAAGGGTGGTGATGGGATGGGAAGATTATTATGTGGTTAAAAAGGAAGCGCACTAGAGTTTGAGGGTTGAATATTGGAGGTGGAGGGTTGGTCTCTACGGGATATAAGATTTTGGATTTTAGAGGTGAGACCAATGAGATTAGAGATAAGTGTGTTGTTATGCAATGGAGGTTGGGGTGGATAGGAGGGTTCATTTGTTGGGAGAAAGGGCTCATAATACGGAGGTGGTTCTTCTTGATAAGGATATAGAGATGGTGTGTATTGAGGTGTTGGTTCTTGAGAGTAATTGTGTTGGGATTGGGGTGGTTCTAAGTATGGCTTATAAGGTTCTTGGCATGGTGGGTAAGAATTAGGGTCATATGGGGTGTTTGGTGGTAAGGGGCTTGTTGGTATGGTGGTTCAAAGTTATGTTGAGGAGGGGGTTCATAGGCATATGGTGGGGCTTGTTGGTAACTACAACGGGGTCCACCATGTTCATCATCTTGATATACACCCTGGAATGGCTCTTGACCATAGTAATTTGGTGGAGGTTAGTTGTCACGAAAAGGTCCACCATAACTATTGTCTTGGTATGCATTATATAATGGTTGTTGGTTATAGCGCATTGGAGGGGGTTGTTGCCAAGAGGGTTGATCAAATCCTTGTGCCTCCTCCCATCTTTGATTCTTCCAATCTTGATGCCTGTTCTCATTATAGCTTCCATTCCTTACAACAACATTGGAACCAAACTTAAAGCCAGAGGGGTGAGAATTCATAGTAGCAAGTAAAAATAAAAACTAATAAAAATTAAAGAAAATAAACTTCTAAAACTAGAAACACTAACAAAGAAACGAAAAAGCAAATATTTACAATAACCAACAATAAGACACACGTTTGTAACTCCCCGGCAATGGCGCCATTTTGACGAACGGATTTCCTGATGGTAAGAATTTCACAAATAAATTCTTGTTGCTAGTATAGTTTCTAAATCAACAGAGAATTCTTTCGTACAAAAGTTTTGGTTGTCACTTAAACAAACCCAATAAAAATAATAACCGAAGTATTTAAACCTTGGGTCATCTCTCAAGGAATTGCAGGGAGGTGTGTTTATTATTGGTTATGGAATATTATCTTTTTGGGGTTTTTGAATAAGGAACAAGAAAAATAAATTGCAAGAATTAAATTAATAACTAATAAAGCTCTTAGCAAGGTATGAAAACTGGACGTCCTATCCTAGTTATCCTTATCAATTGTGATGAGAATTTTTTGTTGCTCCCACTTAGTTAACCCTTACTAAATAAAGGAAAGTCAAGTGGACTAATCAATTTGATTCCTCAAGTCCTAGTCAACTCCTAAGGAAAGACTAGCTTTAGAGGGATCCAAATCAACCAGCAAACTTCAAATATTAATCAACAAAGGAGTTTGATAACTCAAGAGTCTCCAATTACTCAACCAAAGTTAAGAATGTAAAAAGCTAAATTAAAATCATAAATATGAAATACCTCAAATTGCATTAAATAAATAAAATCAAATCTAACATGGAGTTCATAAATCAAAGTAGCAACATAAAGTGATCAATAAAGGGAATAAATAAACTGGAATGCTTAGAATAAATAAAAGTAGAAGAGAAACAAAATTAAAGGAACATTGAACCTGGAATTGAGAAGAAGTAATCCTAAAACTAAGAGAAATCCTAAATCCTAAAACCTAAATTGTGAATAATGAAAAGTGTATGAAAGTTGTGTCAATGAATGGATGGATTCTCCCACTTTATAGCCTCTAATCTATATTTTCTAGGCCAAAAACTGGGTCAAAAATAGCCCAGAAATCACGCCCAGCGATTTCTGATATGTCCAGCACGCGGCAAAGTCACGCGTACGCGTTGTCCACGCGTATGCGTGGATTGAATTTTCTCCAGGTCACGCGTACGCATGATCCACGCGTGCGCGTCGCCTATCTTCAGGGCAGCTATGGCAAATTATATATCGTTGCGAAGCCCCGGATGTTAGCTTTCCAACGCAACTGAAACTGCCTCATTTGGACCTCTGTAGCTCAAGTTATGATCGATTGAGTGTGAAGAGGTCAGGGCTGACAGCTTTTCAGTTCCTTCAGCTTCTTGTATTTCTTCCACTTTTGCATGCTTTCTTTCCATCCTCTAAGCCATTCCTGCCCTATAAATCCTGAAATTACTTAACACACATATCAAGGCATCGAATGGTAATAAGAGAGGATTAAACATAGCAAATTTAAGGCCAAAGAAGCATGTTTTCAATCATAGCACAAATTTAGGAAGGAAAATGTAAAACCATGCAAATTATATGAGTAAGTGTGCAAAGAATTGATAAAAACCACTCAATTGAGCACAAGATAAACCATAAAATAGTGGTTTATCAAGAGGCCATCATAAAAGATCTCTAGCATGGTCCAGTATGAGATCATGTCGGAAGGGCATCACCTGATCAGCTGCTTGTACCTCTCCCAGGCCTCATAGAAGGATTCTCTCTCTTTCTGTCTGAATGTCTGGTGTTCCACTCTAAGCTTACTCAACTTCTGGGGTAGAAAGAATTTGGCCAAAAATTCGGTGACCACGTTGTCCCATGTGTCCAGGCTCTCCTTAGGTTGATAATCCAGCCATAGCTTTGCTCTATCCCTTACAACAAAAGGAAAGATCATGAGCTTGTAAACCTCGGGGTTCACTCCATTTGTCTTGACCGTATCACAGATCTGCATAAAATCATATATAAACTTGTTGGGGTCCTCCTGCGGGAGTCCATGAAACTGAAAATTCTGTTACACCAGAGTGACCTGTTGAGGCTTGAGCTCAAAATTGTTGGCACCAATGGCAGGGACTGATATGCTGCGCCCATAGAAGTCAGCAGTGGGTGCAGTGTATGAGCCAGGCACTTTCCTAGCGTGCTCCTCAGCGTTCGGATTTCCTCTAGCCATATTGGTCTCTTCAGCTTCCTTCTCAAAACTTTTCGTGAGATTCTCTCCGGTTTTGCAAGCTTTAGCTTGTTGCAAATGCCGCCTTAAGCTCCTCTCAGGTTCAGGATCAGGATCAAGAAGGGGTTCTTTATCCCTATTCTTGCTCATAAACAACAAGAAACAAAGAAGAGGTGGAAATCTCTATTTCAGAGTATAGAGGACTTCCAGTGTGGTATCCTAATAAAGAAATAAAGTAAGATAAAGTAAAGAATTAACAAAAAGATTAAAAAATTAAGATAGAAGATTTAGCTTAAGAATTTTCGAAAATTAGAAAGAAAGGGATTCAAAAGTTTTTTAATTTCAAAAAGAAAGAAAAAGAAAAATTAAAAAAACACCAAACTCAAAAATGGAATAAAACAAGATAAAGTAAACAATTGACTAAGAAAGATTTGAAAATATAGATGGAATATTTAATTTGAAAATTTTTTAAAATTTAGAAAGAAAAGGTTTTAAAAATTTTTGAAATTCAAAAAAAAGAGAAAAAAATTAAAGAAACACCAACCTTAAAATTTGAAAATAACTAACACAAAATTCAAAAATCAAGGAGAAGATAAATAAGATAAAGATCAAAAATCAAGAAAAATAAACTAGATATGATTCAAAAATCAAAAAGAAAGATAAATATAAGATAACTAGAACAAAATTCAAAAATCAAGGAAAAGATAAATAAGACAAAGATTGAAAATCAAGAAAGATAACAAGATAATATTTGAAAATTAAAAAGAAAATTAATTAAACCAGAAAAATCACTAAAGAGACACTAAACTTAAAATTTGAATTTAAATAAAAAGAAGATAACAAAAGTTCAAAAGAAAAAAAGGATAAGATAAACAAGATAAAAACCGAAAATTCAAGATAACAAACAAGATAAAAAGAAACACAAAACTTAAAATTTGAAATCAAATAAAATTAAGATAGCCAAAACAAAAGAAAAACATTTCAAAATTAAGGGAAAGATTAAATAAGATAACAATCGAAAATTAAGAAAAATGAATAAGCAAGATTTTGAAAATCAAAAGAAAGATAATTAAATAAAAACTAATAAAAATACTTAATCTAAGCAACAAGACAACCTGTAGTTGTCAATCACGAACAATCTCCGGCAACGGCGCTAAAAACTTGGTGCGTGAAACTAGAACTCGCACAACTTTACCGGCAAGTGCACCGGGTCATCCATGTAATACCTCAGGTGAGTGAGGGTCGATCCCACGAGGATTGTTGGATTGAGCAATCAATAGTTATCTTGCTGGGATTAGTCAGGTAAACAGTGAAAGATGGTTGTTGGTGTAAAACGCATAAGTAGTAAAAAGCAAATAAATAAAGCAATTAAACAGAATTGGAGTAAAACAATGATGAGAAAACAGTTAAGGTCTCGAAGATGTTTATTTTTCTGGATTAAAACGTGTCACTAACTATTTTAACAATGGGTGATTCATTCTATGGCAAATCATAAGTGATTAAAACCTAATCTCTTAGCGATTTAATCTCCTCTAATCCTACTAAAACGCCACAGACAAGGTTATTAATTCAGATCAGAGGGTGAAGTTCAAAAAACTAGTTTGGGGCCACAAAATTCTCAATTACCCAAAGCTAACAGGATTTTATGTCACATATCCGGTTAGTTCACATAATTAGCAGTTTAGGAGGAGTGCTTTCAAGATGTAGCTCAAGTGAGATAGCTCTCTCGAGAATCACAAGAGCTCATGTAGAGTAAGGGTTATACTCTTGTTCCACCCAAATTCATAAGATTAAGAATGAAAACAACACCTTAGAATAATTGAATCAAACATTAATTAAAATAGAAGAATAATAGTTCTAATCCATAGAAATAAATAGAGCTCCTAACCTTAACCAGGAGGTTTAGTTGCTCATAACTTTACAAAGAAAAATAGGTTTCTGAAAAAGATGTGGAAACAGAAGGATTCCAAAACCTAGGTGGTCTCCTCCTTAAATACTAACTTAATAATAAATGCTAAACTTAAAAGATATTATTTTAAAAAATTACAAAGATAAAATAAGATAAGCTTAAGAAGTGCTAAATCTTCTTTGGAGGCCCAATAGATGTGAAACGGACAGCAAGCTGGCGTTCAACGCCAGGATTGGGCGTTGAATTCCCAAAGAGGAGTGTGCGCTTCTAACTCTAGCCCCGTTGCTGGCGTTGAACGCCAGGTTGGGTGTTCAGCGCCCAAGGAAGAGCTGACAGCTTTTTCGTTTCTTGCTCCAGACTTTTTCAAACTGATCCGAATTTTACCTAAATCTATAAAAACACAAGAAAAACTCAAAGTAATATCCAAAAGTGAATTTTTCACTAAAATATACTAAAACTTAATAAAATCTAACTAAAAACAATATAAAAACAACTTGAAAAGGGGTATAAGATGCTCACGCATCAATCATATAACAAATTCCTAAGCCATTCTATTTTCTTACAGCGACTGATAATGCTACAAACTCATCCTCCATAGTAAAATGTGAAATACACATTTCTTTTTTTGAGGTCCAGCTGATTGCTCCACCACCATGGTGAAAATCATCCTGATGTAGATTTATATTACTAAGATTTGCAATGCAACTTAAGTTGGAATAACCTTCCAAAACTACGAAATAATCACTATAATATAATCCAAAATTTATTGTTTTCTTGAGATAACTAACAAGAACTCTTGTTATGACTTTTCAATGTTAGTTGTTGCTAGGTTTCCTATAAGCCTTAATAATTTGTACACAACAAATGCGATATAAGGCCTAGCTTAATGCATCGCATACATAAATTTTTTTTCTAACACTAGCATATTTAAATTGTGCTATAGGTCTTCTCGTATTTTTTCTAATTTAAAATTAGGATCATAGGGTGAATTTTATTCATTAATCATGAGATGATCAAATTTTTTCAAGAAGCATTATTTGATAATATTGAACTCATTTCATCATTTGTTATTTCTTTTCAAAAATTAAAGTCTCTAGAAGTCATGGCCTCTTTGAATATTTGAGAATTTTTTTCTAAGTTCAACACAATAGAAATCTTATTTGTTATATAATCTCTAGTTCCTTCTACCAAAAAAGATAGCTTAAGAAGAAACAAAATTTGGGCCCAAGTCATTTTTTTCTCACCCTCAATCCTTTTTTTTTTTGGTATGATCAATTTTTTGTCACTTAAACATTTATTATTTTGATCATTTATTTGTTGGGAGGCGTTATCATTCTTTTTTAGAATATTCTGAGTTAGAAATTAAATTATAAATAATTTTTTTTAATAAATTTTACTTCTCTTGATTCAACAACTACTTTATATACTAAGTCTAATATTTTATATTCTTTAAAATTTTGAACATATCTTGTGAAAGTGTCTTTTATGACTCTTGGCCCTCAACTTGGTTCTCTTTTGATCAAGAACTCAATCAAAGGCTAACCACCCTCCACACTTTCAAATAATTCAAGTTAGGTTTTCTTCTTTTATTTCTATATTTCATAAGAAGAAACTTTTTTATGTCTTAATGGTATGCTGTCAATAATGCCTCACTCTATAAATTATAAGACAACTTTGTATTTAGTAACATTGAATTAACCATATCAACTAAAGTACGATTTTTTCTTTCCACTAAACTATTTTGTTGTGTGGTATATGGAGCAGAAGAATCATGCACAATACCATGTAATTTCTTAGAAAATATTTTTTGCCTTTATCACTACGAAGAACTTTTATTTTTTTATCATGCATATTCTCTACTTCCATTTTATATTTCTTAAACATTTCAAATGCTTCATCTTTATTTCTAAATAAATACACATATATGTAAATCTAAAACAATCATAAATAAAGGTTGTAAAATACATTTTTTCTCCTCTAGTAATACTGCTATTTAATTCACAAATAAATAATAAAATTTAATAATTTAATATTTAGTAATTTTAATGTTTATTTTAATAATTTTGTACAATTAAAAAAATCAAGTACATTTATTAAATCTAATTTCTTTTCAGATATTAAGTTTAATTCCACAGTTCTTTGACCATAAATTTTAGCTGAGTTATCATTGTCCAACAAGATCTCTCTGTTGTTCACTTCTTCAGATATTTTATAACCATTCAAGTGATTTCTCATGTGTTGTCATGTTGAATTTTGTAACCATGTCAATATGTATATTTTATATTTTTTTTTGCGCCATAGTAATAACTAGGTCATTTTCTTTCACTAAGTTAGCATTTGGTACTTTTTTTTTTAAAAGTCTACATTCTTTAATATAATGTCCTTTTTTGGGATAATGATCACACTCTCTTTGTCTCTTCTTATCTTGCTTTGGATTTTTTGAGAACTTTCTTTTCTTCTTATTGGTTTTGTTTTCACCAATATGATTCACTTAGAACTTTCAGAAAGATATACAACATCATGTTTTCGAGTTTCTTTCTTTTCACGCATATGCCTTAGTAATTTCTCAATTGTGAAGTTCTCACCAAGATGTAAAAATTTTCTCTATAATCATTTCAAGATGAAGATAATTTTAAAATAATTGCTCCAATTTGTAATGATTTAGATATCACTACTTGTAGATTACGAAATCTACTTACCAGGATTTTTAATTTATAAATTTGATCTATAACAGGCATAGTATTAACTATGATAAATTCAAAATACTTTAATATAATGAACTTATCTATTTCATGTAGCTCAATGTTGTACTTTTCTTTCGAATTCCAAATCTTTCATCGTGATTCAATTGACATGTAGAGATCATAGAATCCATCGGATTAAGTATTGAGATTGCTTTTTCGATTGAGTGATGCAATCTCTAGTAGTTTTTTTTAGCATTTTATTTTAATAAATATTAGTAGTTCTCTTAAGTAAATTGAGGTTTTCACAGCAAATCTATTTTATTTGGTGTTGTCTTAAAGTTGTTGTGTGTTCAAGATATTTTTAAGGAAATTCAGACAATGAGAAGAAAATCCAGAAGCAATTAGGGAAGGCGGCACCTAACGCCCACACATTGACACCGAGCGCCCAGGAGAGACAAAAGAGGGGTGCCCAGCACCCACGCAGTGACACTCAGTACCTTCCTCTAGCGCCTAATGCCACTTCCACATTCCCAAGTGCCCAAGAGTTTCTTCACGTCTAGGTCACCAAAGCCAAGCACCCAACCTTGACACCTAACGCCTTTGAAGAAGAACAAAGCAATAACCACAATTGGCGCTCAGTGCCTATGATCAGAAACACATCAAAAAGCGCTGGCGCCTAGCGCCACGGGCCAGCGCCCATCGCCTGTCCATTCATTCAAGGCCCAGTATTCTTTCAGCAAAAATAGCATGGTCATTTGACACGACCCACACACTAAAAATTTATCAAGATTTGATTTCAGTTAATTTAAATTAGAAAGATTATGTTTAGTTTATTTTATTTTTCTAGGAAAGATAAGATTTGGTTTAGTTTTAAATTTAAAAATTAGGTTAGGATATATGATATAAATAAGCTAGAAAAGAGAGGTTTTAGTATACGGTAGTCATCAGCGTATTTTCATCTTTTGTTTTTGTTTATTTTTATGACTCACTAATTCCTTTGTGTTAGGCTTAGGAGTTCTGTTTAGTTTTATGGATTGATAATGATTGGTTTTTTATCTTTATTAATGCATTGATACTTTCAAGAACTTGGGTTTTATTTTATTCTAAATGATTAGAGGTATTGAAAAATATTTATAGTCTGTTTTGGATTCCTTTATTATATTGGGAAAGCTATTATTGGGACTAGTTTGAAACTCATTCTCGTAAGGTTTCAATTGTTTAGGAATAGCTTTGAATGTATATTATATTAAATCAGAATTGTACTTTAACCCTCTTATTGCAAACTAATTGATCACACTACAAGAAAAATGGCGATTAGCTACCACAAAAATAGTCGTTAAATTATTGATAATCTGATGCAAAATATAATTTGTGACGGATTAGCTGCTGCCTAGCAACTATATTAGCTGCTGCCTAGCAACTAATGCTTTCCTCGCTAATTACAAGTCGCAGATCAATGAGGCAAACACAACAGTCGCTAATTCATCGGAAATTCTTTTAGCTACCGAATATAGTTACAAATCCATCACTAAAGTAAAAGCTAATTCCATAGAAGGAATAGACAAAACGGTAGTCGTTAATTGGCAACAAACTCTACTGTAGTAGACTCATCGCTAAATCCAAGTTAACTTCGTAGACGAAATGGAATGCTTAGTTGATGCTAATTAGAGAGAAATTTTTTCGAACCTAACTCGTCGCAAGTTGTCCGCTAATATGATCGCAAATCTATCATATTTTGTAGCAAATCTATAGCTAATCTTTAAAAATCCTTAATCAAATTTGTAGGTATTTTGTCACTAAACCAAAGCTATTCTAAATGAGAAAGCAAAATTACAAAGTAGTCGCTAATTTTCTAGAAAATAATATGTAGTCAATTAGTTGCAACACTATCGCAAATGTCATCACAAATTCCTTTTAAACGTAACAAATCGATAAGTATCTCATAAATATTTCAGTCGCAATGGAGTCTTTAATTTGTCACCATCATCAATAACGAGTATATCGCTAATGTTTTCCGAAATATTAGTTAGAATACCAATTTTGTTGCTATACTAAAATAAATCTCATATTATTTTTTTATTTTAGTTATTGAACTAAAATTATAACACATAAAAATAAAATTAGTTCATTAAAATTATACATATTTAAAAAATTTAAAATCATGTTTAAAGAAATTAGGTATTAAAACTTAACCTAATAATAACCAAGCCTTTGGGTTTGATCAAATGATATTCTATCTATTTAATAGATCTAAAAAACATGACTTAATTAGTAAACTAACAAAGAAAAAAGTTCAATCACAATATCATATAATAGTAAGTATTCACTCACTTCTGTAGAGATGTATCAATTTGGCTGCACAAATGTGATCATGTTTCTATAAAATTTATTATACATTACACATTTTTAAAAAATAAAAAATACAAACAATACCTAAGACTTGGCATATCAATTGCATAAAGAACATGTCTACCAGTTCTACCTTTAGTTTCACCAATGTTATTACTTATACTGTGATTAAACTGCAAAAATATCAAAAAAAGTAATATCAGTAAATAACATCCTAGAGAAAGGCTAATTAAAGAAAGACTCCAAATACATCTTAGAGTAATTACCTAACACCAATAATGTCACGAAATTCATCATCCATGCTTCGAAGCATATCGTTGTGAAAATCATGTCAGGGGAAGCTCAAGAATATGGCAATACTGTTCCCACTCTTTTTCCTTTTTAATCAGATTTTGGATATACTTTGACTGTATCATAAAATTTGCAGGATGATGATTAGTAATGTCAGTTGGCATTAAACTGAATTCTTTTTTT
>NC_029787.2:71826098-71841267 GCF_000816755.2 Arachis ipaensis
ATAATAATAATAATAATAATAATAATAATAATAATAATAATAATAATAATAATAATAATAATAATAACTAACAAAATTATAACACAAAAAATTAATTTTAACCATAAAACAAGAAGCAACTTTAAGTATTAAAACAAAGTGCTGATTACGAATCAACCTGCTTTAGAAAAGGGATGCATGTCATTGTGACAATTCAACTATCAATACCATATGGAATGTTAAAAAGG
The DNA here is from genome assembly GCF_000816755.2 of Arachis ipaensis. Taxonomy (NCBI): domain Eukaryota; kingdom Viridiplantae; phylum Streptophyta; class Magnoliopsida; order Fabales; family Fabaceae; genus Arachis; species Arachis ipaensis. The sequence goes on from NC_029787.2 coordinate 71,826,326, forward strand.
GCTGCATGTCATTGTGACAATTCAACTATCAATACCATAAGAAAAGGAAACAAACTATATTTATTAATCTTAAATATAGAGCTTCATATGCTACTTGCCTATTTGATATATATATAATTTTAGGTTATGTTGTTATATCTTTTATAAATTGGTCTTTTCTTGTGCCAATGTATCTATCTTCAATGTTATATTCATAATTCAAGCCACGAAACAAAGGGGATTTGAGAAGTAAAATTTGGCAAAAGATTATGTTGCATGAAGTATTGAAATTCTACATGCTGAAAATTAGTCCACAAAAATGATTTAATAGAACAAAAATCACGTCATTCTAAAAATAATTACCATACTCTTCTCTCTTCGCAATCTTGTATCAATGGGCGGGCAACTTTCTCTTTCATTTTGTCATAGACTCCATTATAATTAAATACAATTGGATCATCTTCCAAGGCTTTCTTTTGTGGCTCCTCAACCTTTAAGTTTAACAAACAACACCCACACCCACAAGGATGTGAGATTATATTTACTTAAACAAATAAACTAAAAAATATAATAACCATGTAATTCACATGTTCTATTATACTTGAGAAGCATCAACTTACGTCCTTAAAAGTCTTTTTCTTGCTAGTTTGGAGAGCGATTTCTCTCTTGACATCATTCTCTTCATCATTATTGAATCCAAAAGGTGATGCAAGGAGGGGCCTTTTTGGCTGCTGCTTCTGTTTTACTGGCCTAAGGTTTAAGTCGTGCTTGCTCATTCACCTACCTTATTTGCCTCTATTTGAACAAAGTAAAGAAAACACTCTTTTTATGAATCCAAATTAATTTGTATCAATCTGTAAGGCTTTAATCACCACAATTTACACGAAAAAATATTTTTAAAAAAGAAAAGCAATTGATATTACTCGAAGAACAAATAAAGACAAGTTCCTGTAGCTATCAAAGTCAAGTAAGACGAAGAGGTCAATCAACAATGGAAAATGGAATCATTGACAACCAAAAAGATTGAAGAATGAAACAGATGAAGTAGTGTATAGTGTATAACAATGCTTCTACACAAGTGTAGCATGCAATCACTAATTTTCTGTTAACTAATTTAAAGGGATATTAAGCATAACAAATGGGAATAGAAACATATAAAGATGGGAAATAACAGGAAGGCAACGAGCCAATTGCAGTACAGTTCACCTTACTTGTCAATCCTTAGTATGAATAACTATAATACTTGAACAAGATGACGCAGCGAACAGTGCAATATTGTTTGTGCTTGAGGAGAGGGCCCAAAACATAGAAATTCTAAAGTAGATGAAAATGACATTCTCTAAGAAACACCAACTACTACACCAGCATTTGAAAGAAGTCCTAGAGGATATACTTTCACGATCAAACTCCAGCTCGGGATCCAACTAAAATATTGAGTCCGAAATCAGCAAATTTAACTGATTCCAGAATAAAGGAATGGTTGAATTTTTTCAATAGCTAGAAGTATTGTTTATCTTGATAGTAAATATATTTAGCAAATATACTTAAGTTGATGAGAGTATCTTTCAATAAACATAAGTAGAAAGAAACAGAACAAAACAACACAACTTCCTAACCAAGTGAATAGCAGCCATTAGAACAGTAGTGAAGATTAAAAAAATTAAAATTAAGAACAAAAATAATAGAACCAATAAATTAAAATCAATAACAATTAATAAATTCAAAATAAAAATAATAGTAGCAGCAGCCAATAGTGATGAACAATAAATTAAAAATCAACAACAAAAATTAGCAACAGTGAAGAACAACAAATTAAGAACAAAAAATCAAGAACAACAAACAATAGCAAGAAACCAAGAACAACAAATAAATAGCAGTGAAGAACAACAAACCATAGCAAGAACAGAGATAATCAAGAAACAAAACACAATAGCAAGAACAGAGAAATCAAAAAGCAAAAATAGCAAGAGACTGAATCCGAAATTGAAGAACCAACCTGACTCATAGGCTCCATTCTTGATGAGTTGATGTTGGAGTGGTAGACTGCAAGGAGGACGATGGAGAGAGAGAGAGAGAGAGAGAGAGAGAGAGAGAGGCACTACGAGAATGACAACGTACTACACTGTTGCCGAAGAGTTACTGCGGCATGTGTGGAGTCGTAAAGGACGATGGCCTGTTGCTGGCCTTGCCGAGGAGGACGACAAAGACAGAAAGCCGCTACAAGAAAGGGAGAGGAAGAGGATAGGGTCGCAGGACGCAAGCCAGGGTTAGTGCTATCCGACAGCGACGATGGCGGAGCAGTGAGAGGACGATAGGGGATGCTGAGTCTCTGACTGTGGGTATGGGAGTCTGACGCAAAAAGTATTGAAGAGACAATATCAATGAGGGTTAGATCATTTGGAGTTGTTTCAAATAATAATTTTTATTTGTCTTTCTCTTTTTATGACGATGACTACAATGACAAAAGAAAAAGGTGCTATATGTAATTTTTTATTTTTTATTTTTTGGTGACATATGTAATAAAATCTCATAAATCTATTCAATTTAAATTTATATTATTGAATATTTTGTATATAATAAAATTTATTTAAAGTATAATTTATAGAATACTGTATATCATATAAACAAATAGTAAGCAGTATTCAGCATTCAAATCTCATCTCGTATATGCAATAATTCATTGACTAGTGACAAACTATTAAACAGAACTCCGATTCATAACAAATTAATTCTTGACTTGTCGAGTTTAGAAATATTATAAAAAAAACCAAGAATGGTTAGCTATATATATATATTGATTACTTCTTGTATCAATGTAGTTTAGTTATTGAAAATTGAGTTAATATTTAATTTGGTCCCTAAAATTTGAGGTCAAATTTAAATTGATCCCTAAAATTACAATTTACTCAATTTGAACCCTAAAATTTACAACAGTAACTCACATTAATCCCTGAACTAATTTTTGTGAATGACATGTTGATTTTGCATATTAATTTGTCAAGATTTAGGCTCCTCGTCTAAGTTTCATGTGATTGAGATCTACTAGACCTCCTATAAATTTAAAGGACTCCCAACATCCTCACGAAGACGACAATAACAAGTTCAATTTGAAAACTTTAGAACTTTAGAGCAACAATCAAGCTTCTGAAAGCTCTAATAGATCTTGATCACATGGAACCTGTAATACCCTAACTACCAAAGCTCACGCTTCCGGCTGCGCGACTCTGATAGCTCGGACATTACGACGACACTTATATTATTTAATACTAAAATATGAGCCTATTTAAAACTTTAAACCGTAATACCACTCCCAAAAATACTTTTGCTATACAACGTACATACATACATACCATACAACTTACAGAAACTCATAAAGAATACATCCATATACATACATACATGTATATAAATATTATTACAAGCATTAACCAATATAATCCCTATCCCTCTTACAGAATATATCAAGATAAAGGCGAAGGTACAATAAACCATAACTAGAACAATACAGAGCATCTCAACAACAACAAATAAACTCTTCGTAACTTCTGCGCCCATATCCTGAAAGGGGAAAAATATAAGGGGAGTGAGAACATCATCCTTGAAAGGGTTCTCAGTAGAGGGTTTTTGGGAATTACTGTAATAGGATACATGAAGATAACCGCACCAGTGATTAATAACCGTCTCATGCCTCTTTTCAAAAACAACGATTTACAATGAAAGTACAGTCAGAAATCTTTTCTAAAAGAGGAACTATTCAATTCTCAAAGACTCAAAAGCCTTTCAAAAAGGTTTAACCATGCTGAACCAAATTAGCATTTCATACTTCTCCAAACCAAAAACACAAAACCGAAACCAATCATTGGTCCATCTCATTTCAACCATGGCCCTAGGCCCAAACAATCCAACCATCAACCAATCACCACAAACCAACGGAGTCCCAGTTGCAAACACAGATAGGAAGTTCAAGCACAAACAAACAATTACAGCAAGTAGAACAATTAGCAGTTAATCACATAGGCAAACCAAGTATAATATGCACACCCAAACAATATCACATAGATGCATATGATGCATGCCTGTCCCTAGTGGCTGATGATATCATATGTCGGTTATATAGCCAACCCGACACGTCCTGGTAGCTAACCATGGACAGAAACACCCATCGCGGAGCAAGTAGGTTTGAGCTACAACCCCATTGCTACTACCCGCTCAACCCAGAGCCAGTGGAATAACCACTACTGCAGCTACTACCCAGGCGGGTGTTTAAAAGCTCAACCTGGAGCAAGTGGGACGAACCACAACCCTTGCTACTACCCAGGTATCTCAAGCATATATTCATTCAGTCCCAGCCATGGATCAACATCCATCTCAGCCATCCGGCTTAAATTCATAATTCATAGTCAGCCATACAGCCCATAACTCATTCGGCAATCAGCCATAAATCAATATCATACACAGCCATTCCGGCTCACGATTCAATCCAGAACCAGCCAATATTCATAATCATACACACCCATTTCGGCCCATAACAAAACAGCACTTCCACCATTCAACATCATCAAATTCATAAAACCGGCATTTAAGCCACAAATCACTTTTCTCAAGCCATTTTACTTTGAAATCAAATTTTAATTCTTTTCAGCCTTGGCTTTAAAGATCTCATTTCTCAAATCATCTCAGGCTCATAAGCCAAATTTACTCAAAGTGAGTTCCCTGTTTAAAACAAAGCCACTTTCGGCATTCTCTTTCCAAAACTTCCAGAACCATGACAAGTTAAGGATTTATTTCAAAGTATTCAAAACCACCCGTCCAACAATGGGATTTTATAATAAAAGCTTCTCGGCAGAGTCCCAAGTCTTTAGGGAAGGTCAACCTATATCAATTCCTTAAAATTCATTGAAACTCTTAAAATCATGGATTCTCGGTTCAAGTAAATAAAACTGAATTTATTATGAAACCGACCATACAAAATCACAAGTTTCAACCCGGTCCAAAAATCAACTCATTTGAAAAGGAACCGGTTTATTTGAATCAAACCACTTTCAGGTTTCTTTTTGGAACCCATTTTTCTAACTCTTCCAAAATGCCTCAAACTTAATTACTCAATCAAAAGTCTAGATTCCTTTGAAATCACTAAAAGCTCCTTTTTATATTGAAATCAATATTAGAGCATCATTCTTTCCTTTAGTGATTCAAACGGTAAAAATAGTTTATTTCTAATAAGTCAAACTCAAGGCATAAAGTTCACCAAATAAATTAAGCTTGAAAATATAAATATTCTCTTAATAAATCAAATAATACAACTTCTCAAATCCAACCTTTTTTAAATAAATTTTGAAACAAGACTAGGATTTTGTAGAAATTTCGGCAACACCTCCCCTAAAACTTGGACTTTTTCCACCCGGTTCGGGTCCCAACTAAACTATTTCTCATTCCTTTTCAACAGCTCAAAACCAGAAATCAATTCAAAGCAAGCTAAATCCAACAGTCACCTTAGTGGCATATCTCAAGAAAACCATTTCAAAATCAACCGATTTAACTCATTTCCAAAGCTTTAAAGAAACAGTTCAGTAACAAATCATTTGTCCAAGATCAAGTCAATTAAAGTAAACCAGGCTGAATTCAAAAGTGCATTCGACTTTTCACATCATCAAATAATTGACTCACATCAAATCAATCCTCAACGGATTAAACTCAGATTTCAAATCTTTAAAGAATCACTTCAAACATTGCATTTCACAAAGCCGCACAACAATTCAACCAAACCAACATCCATAATCACTCAAGTCAATCAAATAACACATAAGGCAGATACATTCACCAAATACACAATATCTCACAACAGTATCCATATGTAATAATTCCAATACTTAAAACATAGTTTTTGGAAAGCGCCCCTACCTCAAAACGTAAATTCCATAACTCAAACGCGTCACAGAGTCCTTTCCGCCTCAACCCAAAATCATCAACAACCGCAACCTCAGCTTCAAGCCACATCCGCAATAACCATAGCGACACTAATCGCAACATACAATAATCACGACTCGATCCCACGTTACCAAAACTCATATTCATTAACCAAACACAACGAAATACTAACGCGAAGCTTTTTGAAACATACTTACTTACCGAAACGAAGAAGGAACGGATGAATCGAACAACGGCGGTCTCCGAACCGGTTCGACGGCAGCTTTAATCGTGACCCGCAATAACCGGAGCTTGACCCTATGTTACAAAACCTCAGAATCTGTGCCCAAATATAACAGCATATTGATTTTTAAGAGCTCCGGAATGAAGATGCTTACCGCGAGAAAAGATTAAAGACTGAATCAAACTGCAGAAGTTCCGGTGATGGTGCCGGCGGCCGCAACAGCTTCTCCGGCAACCATACATGACATGAGACAACCTCTGTTGCAGCTGGTTGGGCAGCGGCAGCTTTCGACGACCATAGAAGCTCCGGCGGACAGAACAGCGGCACGACTTCTCCCTCCTTTCACGGTTTCCCATGACGGCAACCAATCCAGCTCCGGTGACGGTGCGCTCGCAGAAACAGTGCCCAGGCGCGCCGGCGACGACACAAGGCAGCGTCCCTTTCCCTCTTCTCGCGCGCCAGCTTCGGTGGGTTAGCAGTGACTGAGGTGCGGCGCGACTCTCTCTTCTCCGTGGTACAGTGGCGGAAATAGAGGCAGTAGACCGGCGACGGCGGTGGTGAAGCCCGACGCGTCGTCGCGGTTCTCCTCCCTCTCCTTGTCTTCTCCTCCTGGCGCGACACAGACTCCCTCTCCCTTCTCTGCTTCTGTTTCGGTTTCTTTCATGGGAGGAGGGGAAACTGTACGTGTGTGATGGCTGCGCAGCAAGACAGTGAAGAAGGGGTTTAGGGCTGCGCAGCGTTGAAGAGGAGGAATGGAGGCTGCTGCTTGGTTCCCTTTTCCCTAATGCTACTGCGCGTGAATGGAGAAAGGGGAAGAGGTGCGTTACTGCTGAGGCAAGGAAGGAGGGTTGGGGTGTGGCTGCTAAGGGCTAGGGTGATTAGGATTTCATTTCCAAAAGTTAGGGTTAGGGGTATTTTAGTAATTTCAGATGAAATTGGGAGTAATAATATAGTAATTGAAACCCAAATTAAATCCAACACTAATTGTATATAGAAAATACTATTTGCTCATCAATTTTACAAATTATTTTCCATAAAATGCCCAAATCAAAATAATTAGAAATAATATAATTAAACCCTTTATTTTCCAAAGTAGCAGTATTAATATTTAAAATATTACTTATCTAATCTAAGTCATATAAAATCCTTATTATTTCACAACTACCAACTTTATAATTTGAATATAGGAAATAATCCAATAATTATAAAATTGGATAATAAATCATAACTTGTCTCAAATTCAATAAATAACAACTTGCCTTAATTATCTTTAATAAAATAATCTCTGAAATTAAGGCTATAAATAACTATATGATTTGAGACTTGATCATAATAAGAATTTTCTAAAGTTATGGGTCTTACATTCTACCCACCTTATAAAAATTTTCGCCCTCGAAAATTGATACAAAACGAAAGAAATTTCATAACAGTTCATCCTTGAACACGTTTAAGAAAGAAACAAAAATATCTCATCGTATAAACATATATACGATTTTCAAATACTTTGATTATCATATGCATAAGGATGCAAAGGTAGGAGTGTGATTGCAAAGCAAACATTACAAGATAGGCTCAATGCACAAGGTCATATGATCTCAAAGCTTTACAAAAACTTGAAGTGCCAAAATAGGGTGCAAATCAAGATAGGCGTTCACAAAGCAAAGTGGTAATTAGTGTGGTAAAAGGCTGCAAAGCATGTTGGTATTTAAACAGTGGCATAACGTTCGCTGACAATTCTCGTTCCCACTTCAGAACTTCAATTTCCCAACTCCACCAATCATTTTACAACCTCATAGCCAATCATAAGCCTAACAACCGCAAACTCGTTCGCAAGGAACAGAACACCCACAACTCATAACGTTTTACACCTACCGCTTCACCTTCCATACACACATATCACGTCTTAAAGAACTAACGCATCGCGTTACTACTTCTACAAATCGCACGTGATATCAAACGATTCTCGAGTCTACTCAGAAGAATGAAAGATCTTAGAAAGGAGAGATAATTGTCAAGGATAATACTCGTAGATTTAAGAGAACGTATCCAATTCCGGATAAACAAGGATACTCAAGCAATGAAGCTTGCTAGACACAATTCAATTGACAACTTCAAAGATAACCCTTGAATCAAAGAAATCCAATAGGATCAATAAAAAGAAGGATCAGCGCATTAGTGTGAAACAAATCCAAGTTGAGTCGAAGTATGAGGTTTACAAAAGAGAATATTTCAAACCCAAGACAAAGCTCACAGAACTCAAAATCACGATTAAAATACTTCCGAATTCATTGTTCATAAAAGAATCGAAAACTTGCGGAAAAACCACTTCGCAGTCTGAAATAGAAGGTTAAGTAACAACATCCTTCAAGAGAGTAACAAAAGCATTATCGTGTCTTTGCTTTAATGCAAATTCATGTTAAAGTAGACTTTGTAGAGTTCTAAAACAAAATGCACACAAGTTTGACTAATAGCTAAAATATTTCCTCAAATATTTTAGAAAGATAGTTAGGTGCACAACCTAACCAAAACCAATTTATAAAACTCGGGAGAGAAATCAAATGCTTGTTCAAAAATTTCCAAAGTCCATATTTAACAAGCGTGTATAAAAGTTTTAGCAAGTACGAAAGAGGAAGTTAAACTCTTTTTAGAAAAGAAATTCCGAGGTAAAAATTTGCTTACAATTTGGTAAAGGAAATAAGTTGTGCATTACAAACGAATCGGTTTCCACTAAACAAGGAAGTTCTCCAAAACCTCATTTAAAATAGCACATGCTGATTTTTAAATTAACTTCATCAAAATTGAATAATGGTTTCAATCTCAATCAAGCAACAGAAAGTAAAATTCCGTTTAATATTTCTTCAAAGAGAATTCAAAACTTCTTTAAAAAGTTCAAAACAAGACTCCAAAAGTGTTCTTGAAATCACTATCTCAGAAGAACATTCAAGAAGTTTAAGATGTACTAAAAAGGAGTCAAGCCATACAAGAAAGGATCTTAAACCAAAGTAGTCCAAACAAGATTCACTAGGCATGAGTCATCAAACAAGCTTTCAATTGATCCAAAAGAATACAAAAGTCATAGGAAAAGACAACTTAATCATTAGTAATTTCTCAAGGATAAATCTTTAACTAAAAACTCTTGTAGAGAAAATGAGAGAATAAACAATGCACTAATTTGAAACGAATCAAACTGACTCACATACAGATGAGATTCACAAGAGAGGACAAACCAAGATCAATGGTAATTTCACAAGATGTAAAAGATTAGTTAAAAACAGAATCACGTATGACATTCATAGAGGTGAAAAACTTAAGAAGGAACGAGTCCGTTCATAAGAAGAAAGCTATGAGGCCAACATTTTCAAAAAAACAACAATGGCATAAACCATGTAGTATGCTAAATCAAACTCAAACCAAAATGAATTAAGTAAATTTTATCAAACGAAACTCAACCGGGATAAAAGCGAGAAATCCCCTTTCTTTCCAGAATTTTGAAAAACACCCCAAATACATAATCAAACGAAGATGTACATTGGAACTATAGTAAAATTACTAGAAAGTCAATTTACTTTTAAAGTAAGTGCAATTCCGTAAATCAGTAAAAGTACAGGCGAGGTATTAAAATAAGTAGTTGTTAAACTGTGTAAGAAATCTTCAAAGTTTCACATATAGATAAGTATACATCTATTCAACAGCAGTTTTCATAAAAATCTCAAAATTGGCTGTGATCACTATCAAATAAGAGAAAAAGTGAATCAACAATTTCTCTAAGAATGTACTCGAAATCAGGAGTCAAAAGGTACAGTGCATTAGGACCAGTTCAATACCATATCAAAGAATACAAGAATCAGGAAGAACTCAAACAGAGGAAGATAGATGCAACAAAGATTTCAAACAAGCATTTGCACTTAAGATCAATCAAGAAGGCATATGAATAGAGGAATAGAGTTGAAAAAAATCAAACTACTTCTCAAAAGAATTAGCAAACAAGAATTTCAAGTTAGGATATGAAGGAACAGGTCAACTCGAACAGAATTCAAGACACACAACTGAATAGCCTCGAGAAATAGTTTCCAACGTTGCCAAAATCCGCGATTCAATATACTCAAAACTCGTATATCATCTATGATAACCCATTAGTGCTTTCATGTACATAATTCACTAGTATTAAGCCGGCCAAACTTAATACCAAGAATTATACAATGCAAGACTAACGGCGTTAATTAATAGATCGTCGTGTGCATAAAGCTCTAATTCTCGTCATTCGACAAGACCTAGTACATGACAACGCTCAGAGTATGCAATCAAAGCATAGTCGGTCCATTCCTCAGGCTCTACAGCAAGGACTGCTCTGATACCATAATGTAATACCCTAACTACCAAAGCTCACGCTTCCGGCTGCGCGACTCTGATAGCTCGGACATTATGACGACACTTATATTATTTAATACTAAAATATGAGCCTGTTTAAAACTTTAAACCGTAATACCACTCCCAAAAATACTTTTGCTATACAACGTACATACATACATACCATACAACTTAGAGAAACTCATAAAGAGTACATCCATATACATACATACATGTATATAAATATTATTACAAGCATTAACCAATATAATCCCTATCCCTCTTACAGAATATATCAAGATAAAGGCGAGGGTACAATAAACCATAACTAGAACAATACAGAGCATCTCAACAACAACAAATAAACTCTTCGTAACTTCTGTGCCCATATCCTGAAAGGGAAAAAATGTAGGGGGGTGAAAACATCATCCTCGAAAGGATTCTCAATAGAGGATTTTTGGGAATTACTGTAATAGGATACATGAAGATAACCGCACCAGTGATTAATAACCGTCTCATGCCTCTTTTCAAAAACAACGGTTTACAATGAAAGTAAAGTCAGAAATCTTTTCTAAAAGAGGAACCATTCAATTCTTAAAGACTCAAAAGCCTTTCAAAAAGGTTTAACCATGCTGAACCAAATTAGCATTTCATACTTTTCCAAACCAAAAACACAAAACCAAAACCAATCATTGGTCCATCTCATTTCAACCATGGCCCTAGGCCCAAACAATCCAACCATCAACCAATCACCACAAACCAATGGAGTCCCAGTTGCAAACACAGATAGGAAGTTCAAGCACAAACAAACAATTACAGCAAGTAGAACAATTAGCAGTTAATCACATAGCCAAACCAAGTACAATATGCACACCCAAACAATGTCACATAGATGCATATGATGCATGCCTGTCCCTAGTGGATGATGATATCATCTGTCGGTTATATAGCCAACCCGACACGTCCTGGTAGCTAACCATGGACAGAAACACCCATCGCGGAGCAAGTAGGTTTGAGCTACAACCCCATTGCTACTACCCGCTCAACCCAGAGCCAGTGGAATAACCACTACTGCGGCTACTCCCCAGGCGGGTGTTTAAAAGCTCAACCTGGAGCGAGTGGAATCACCACTACTACCGCTACTACCCAGGCGTCACAGTCTCTGACCTGGAGCAACTCAAGCATATATTCATTCAGTCCCAGCCATGGATCAATATCCATCTCAGCCATCCGGCTTAAATTCATAATTCATAGTCAGCCATACGGCCCATAACTCATTCGGCAATCAGCCATAAATTAATATCACACACAGTCATTCCGGCTCATGGTTCAATCCAGAACCAGCCAATATTCATAATCATACACAGCCATTCCGGCCCATAACAAAATAGCACTTCCACCATTCAACATCATCAAATTCATAAAACCGACATTTAAGCCACAAATCACTTTTCTCAAGCCATTTTACTTTGAAATCAAATTTCAACTCTTTTCAGCCTTGGCTTTAAAGATCTCATTTCTCAAATCATCTCAGGCTCATAAGCCAAATTTACTCAAAATGAGTTTCCTGTTTAAAACAAAGCCACTCTCGACATTCTCTTTCCAAAACTTCCAAAACCATGGAAAGTTAAGGATTTATTTCAAAGTATTCAAAACCACCCGTCTAACAATGGGATTTTATAATAAAAGCTTCTCGGCAGAGTCCCAAGTCTTTAGGGAAGGTCAACCTATATCAATTCCTTAAAATTCATTGAAACTCTTAAAATCATGGATTCTCGGTTCAAGTAAATAAAACTGAATTTATTATGAAACCGACCATACAAAATCACAAGTTCCAACCCGGTCCAAAAATCAACTCATTTGAAAAGGAACCGGTTTATTTGAATCAAACCACTTTCAGGTTTCTTTTTGGAATCCATTTTTCTAACTCTTCCAAAATGCCTCAAACTTAATTACTCAATCAAAAGTCTAGATTCCTTTGAAATCACTAAAAGCTCCTTTTTATATTAAAATCAATATTAGAGCATCATTCTTTCCTTTAGTGATTCAAACGGTAAAAATAGTTCATTTCTAAATAAGTCAAACTCAAGGCATAAAGTTCACCAAATAAATTAAGCTTGAAAATATAAATATTCTCTTAATAAATCAAATAATACAACTTCTCAAATCCAATCCTTTTTAAATAACTTTTCAAACAAGACTAGGATTTTGTAGAAATTTCGGCAATACCTCCCTTAAAACTTGGACTTTTGCCACCCGGTTCGGGTCCCAACTAAACCGTTTCTCATTCCTTTTCAACAGCTCAAAACCAGAAATCAATTCAAAGCAAGCTAAATCCAACAGTCACCTCAGTGGTATATCTCAAGAAAACCATTTCAAAATCAACTCAATATCAACCGATTTAACTCATTTCCAAAGCTTTAAAGAAATGGTTCAGTAACAAATCATTTGTCCAAGATCAAGTCAATTAAAGTAAACCAGGCTGAATTCAAAAGTGCATTCGACTTTTCACATCATCAAATAATTGACTCAAATCAAATTAATCCTCAACGGATTAAACTCAGATTTTAAATCTTTAAAGAATCACTTCAAACATTACATTTCACAAAGCCGCACAACAATTCAACCAAACCAACATCCATAATCACTCGAGTCAATCAAATAACACATAAGGCAGATACAATCACCAAATACACAATATCTCACAATAGTATCTATATGTAATAATTTCAATACTTAAAACATAATTTTTGGAAAGCGCCCCTACCTCAAAACGCAAATTCCATAACTCAAACGCGTCACAGAGTCCTTTCCGCCTCAACCTGAAATCATCAACAACTGCAACCTCAGCTTCAAGCCACATCCGCAATAACCATAGCGACACTAATCGCAACATACAATAATCACGACTCGATCCCACGTTACCAAAACTCATATTCATTAACCAAACACAACGAAATACTAACGCGAAGTTTTTCGAAACATACTTACTTACCGAAACGAAGAAAGAACGGATGAACCGAACAACGGCGGTCTCCGAACCGGTTCGACGACAGCTTTAATCGTGACCCGCAATAACCGGAGCTTGACCCTATGTTACAAAACCTCAGAATATGTGCCCAAATATAACAGCATATTGATTTTCAAGAGCTCCGGAATGAAGAAGCTTACCGCGAGAAAGGATTAAAGACTGAATCAAACTGCAGAAGTTCCGGTGATGGTGCCGGCGGCCACAACAGCTTCTCCGGCAACCATACACGACATGAGACAACCTCTGTTGCAGCTGGTTGGGCAGCGGCAGCTTCCGACGGCCGTAGAAGCTCCGGCGGACAGAACAGCGGCACGACTTCTCCCTCCTATCACGGTTTCCCCCGGTGACGGTGCGCTCGCAGCAACAGTGCCCAGGCGCGCCGGCGACGACACAAGACAGCGTCCCTTTCCCTCTTCTCGCGCGCCAGCTTTGGTGGGTCAGCAGTGACTGAGGTGCGGCGCGACTCTCTCTTCTCCGTGGTACAGCGGCGGAAATAGAGGCAGTAGACCGGCGACTGGGTGGCGCGACGACACGGCTCCTCATGCGCGGCGATCCGGCGACGCGAAGCGACGGCGGTGGTGAAGCCCGACGCGTCGCCGCGGTTCTCCTCCCTCTCCTTGTCTTCTCCTCCTGGCGCGACACAGACTCCCTCTCCCTTCTCTGCTTCTGTTTCGGTTTCTTTCATGGGAGGAGGGGAAACCGTACGTGTGTGATGGCTACGCAGCAAGACAGTGAAGAATGGGGTTGGGGCTACGCAGCGTTGAAGAGGAGGAATGGAGGCTGCTGCTTGGTTCCCTTTTCCCTAATGCTACTGCGCGTGAATGGAGAAATGGGAAGAGGTGCGTTACTGTTGAGGCAAGGAAGGAGGGTTGGGGTGTGACTACTAAGGGCTAGGGTGATTAGGATTTCATTTCCAAAAGTTAGGGTTAGGGGCATTTTAGTAATTTTATATAAAATTGGGAGTAATAATATAGTAATTGAAACCTAAATTAAATCCAACACTAATTATATATAGAAAATACTATTTGCTCATCAATTTTACAAATTATTTTCCATAAAATGCCCAAATTAAAATAATTAAAAATAATATAATTAAGCCCTTTTATTTTCCAAAGTAGCAGTATTAATATTTAAAATATTACTTATCTAATCCAAGTCATATAAAATCCTTATTATTTCACAATTACCAACTTTATAATTTGAATATAGGAAATAATCCAATAATTATAAAATTGGATAATAAATCATAACTTGTCTCAAATTCAATAAATCACAACTTGCCTTAATTATCTTTAATAAAATAATCTCTGAAATTAAGGATATAAATAACTATATGATTTGAGACTTGATCATAATAAGAATTTTCTAAAGTTCTGAGTCTTACATTCTACCCACCTTATAAAAATTTTCGCCCTCGAAAATTGATACAAAACG
>NC_029787.2:71841402-71849683 GCF_000816755.2 Arachis ipaensis
TTTTTTTTAAAAAAAAAAAAAAGAGGCATCTGTTTGGCCTAGAAGTCGACCAGCTTAATTAGCTATTTTTTCTGGTTAATTGAGTTAAGTCGTTTAAGCTTGCATTTTTACGAGTTTGATTTTAGAGTAAAATATCAATCTATTTAAGTCAAGTAAACGAGCTAGTCCAACGGATTTGGCTCATTTTGACGATCCTAATTAATTCAAGATCTAGCTCAAATTAATCTTTATTGAATAAATTCCAAAATAATTCTAATTAATAACAAAACTTGTACGATCATATGCAAATAAATCCTCATATATAACAATTTAATTATCTTATCTATTATATATTTTTCTAGTATACTTTGTGATTGAAAATTATCAATATTATGCTCCCATTTTCTAAAAATATTGAATTTTTAAACTTGTCTTTCGATTATAACGACAAATTTATGATCTAATTAAAGAAAAATATTTTTTTAAGGAAAAGCTTTTGATTTGAGTTGTTTGTGAAATTTATGAGAATTGACATCTTGTAAAATATTGTAAGTTATTAGTTATTAAAAATTAGCTAGCTAATTATTAGTCATGACTTTCGGAGTTTAACTATTCTCTCATTTAAAATAGCTCTAAATTAGTGACAAAATTATGATAAATTATATTAGCGTGCTTAGCAAATTTGTTTCAAACTTTTCATGAATTTTCCATGAATTTATATAGAGGTTAACGATTAGTAGCAACATGAAGTAAGGACAGAATAAGGACTAATATTTTTCCTCACAAATTAGTAGCAACATGAAATAAGCGAAGAAAGTCTGTCTATGAGTTGTTAAGCGGTTGCTAATTTCTCAATAAATAAGCTTCTGATTAATGACTCAATTGCGACCAGTTACTTCTAAAATTTTCTCGGTTAACTTTGGATTTGTTATAACTCTGCGATGAATTTCTAACGAGATTAGTGAGTAATTTGCTAAAAAATAGGTAGGATATAGCTTTTGCTTTGCGAAAAGATTGTAGTTGCTAAGTCGCTTACTAAATTACAATTGTGACAATTTAGCGACTTGAAATTAGCGAATGAAGTGTGTCAGTTGTTAAAGGGTCGCAAATTTCTCGCTATGAGGTCCTCGGCACTCAATATCCATATTTTCGCTTTAGCGACAAATTAGCAAGAAATACTTTCCTAACTAAATGATTTATTTATTGTGACGAGTTAGCGACGACTGTTTTCCATCGCTAACCTCATTTATTTGAATTTTACAATATTATGCGACAAATTGGTGAGAAACTAGTTTCTCACTAAAAATAAAAACTTTGCTGACAAATTAGCTAGGAAATTGTCCATCACAAGATACATTTCAAGTCTTTGTGACGGATTAGCTAGGAACATTGTTCCTCACTAATTAGCCTTTTTGCACAAAGTTCATTTAGTGACCAACTAATGTGTGAATTATTTCTCACTAATTGTATATCAAACACTTGCAATAGTGACAACAATATCCCTCGCTACTTTACTTTTATTCGATTGAACTCCTAAGTGATTGATTTGCTAGAACATTGTCACTTGCTAATAATTTGTGACAAATTAGCGAGAAAATTTTTTTCGCTTTTTTTTTAGTTGCAAAACTCAATTTGAGAAAAACAAACTTACTCGTGAATCTCTCGCTAATCAGTTGCTTGTCTTAAGTTCGGATATTTTGTGACTGCTCATTAATTTTGTCGTTAGTGCCTCACTAATTTCTCGCTAGTTAGTGACAAAAAATATTTCTCGCAAAAGTTCATCGCTAATTTGTCAAATTCTTGTAGTTTTGGAGGGTTTTCATTGCAATTAACATGAATTAAAATACAAAGAAATTAAAAGTACAATTCATTAATTAAGTGGCAAGAAAATGAAGAAAAATTAAAGAAACTAACAAAATATCAAGCAACTCACAGTTGACAACAATTAAAGTAAGGGTTTTGGCTAGGGGTAAGAATCAAGGATCACTATCATTATCACAAAATTAGAAATTATGATCATTTTTAAGAGCAGCCCAATAATTTAACCTCTACACATTGAAAAAAGTGAATTAAACTCAATTATCCCAAATGATAAGTCCTAACCAATATACTAATTGAATTTAGTATAAATAAGGTTAATCAACATACAAATTTTATTTAGTAAAAAGTTAGCATTAGTAAAAATAAGAGTTAAATACGATTTTGGTCCCTATGGTTTAGCCTGAAAATTAAAATCATCCTTACCTTTTTTTGTTTCAAAATGGTCCCCAACATTTAATTTAATATTAAAATTGTCCTTTTGAAGACAATAAATTTTAAATAACAAAAATACCCTACCAGTATCCCTCCTTTATTCTTCATCCTGTCTCTCTATCACCTTTCTTTCTCTTCTTTTTCCTTCTCACAGAGGCAACAATATCAAGAGTTAAAGGGGTAGAACGAAGGAGAGAGATGGCAAGAGAGGGACGTGAAATTGGAAGGAGAAGAAGAAGGAAGGTACGACGACGAGAGAAGTCGTCGCTGCTATCGTTGGTTCACCGAAAAGAGAGAGGGGAAGGATGCAAACAGAGAGAGTGTTGTTGCCTCCGATGGTGTTGCTGCAATGGCTTCAGAAGGTGACTGTCACTAGCGGCTATCCTAGCCGCTCACCTCGCTCGCATCAATGGCCTCATCCGCCGTTGCCAACATTGTTCCTTCTCTGTAATCGAAGGAGGTTCCGCCATTGCCGATATCGTTGCTCGATTCGACCTCTCCTCCTGCATCACTACTCCGTTTCTGCATTGCCACCTGTGTCTCTACCGCTTGGGCACTACGACAACCTCTGCTCATGTGCTCCTTTTAGTATCTCTTCTCACCATCTCTCCCGTGTTTGTTTCTCCCTTTCAATATATTCAACAACACCAACAACATAACAATTTTAGAGAGGGATAGAGAGACGAAGGGAGGGAGAGAGACAGATTGCAAAGAAGGAGAATAGAGGAAGTAGGAAGAGATGTGGCGTAGAGAGAGTGAGATGATGATAGGGTAAGGTAAGGATATAATTATCTGAAGGATGATTTTAAAACCACATTGGACCTTAAGGACGAATTTGAATGCAAAAGCAGGTTGGAGATGAAAAAATTTTTCAGCCTCAACTTTGGGGACTAAAATCGTACTTAACCCTAAAAATAAGGTTAATCAACAACAACTCGCAATTACCAATCAATTAGAACAATGATAACTCAAGATCGGCTTAATTCTTAACTCCAAACCAAATGTAAAAATCTACTCCATAACTAATTCAAATAATTTGTCAATTTGGTGTGCATCATAAAATATAAACTTGCAACTAACTAAAATCTACTTTTAATCATCATCAAATTTACAATAAACATAACATCAACATCAAGAAGCATAAATAAATAAAAACCCAAAAGGAACGTTATTCATCATACTTAAATTAAATATTTAAAGTCTAACACTCATAAGTATTCACAATAACAAAATAAAAGAGAGCATGAAACTGAAAATGTAATACAAAAAGAATTAGAAGATGAATTTTAAGCTTGATGCTTGCAAGAATTATAAGAAATTAAAATAAAACTAACGTAAACTAACCCTAATTTTAGAGAAAGAGGAGAGCTTCTCTTTCTAAAAAACTTAACTAAAATATACTAAAACTAAGTAGTTCTTTTTTGTTCTTCTTTTCATTTCCTCCTTAAATGCATATAAAATCTGATATTTGGAGCATTTTTGGGCCCAAAATGCGATCTCATGTGCCACTTAAACCAAGAACGAGATGGCACTGTCGTGTTCGTGGCAATCTGCCGTATATGTAGCACAATCTCACGTACGCAAGGCCTCACCTGCATCGTTGGCAGTCCCCTGCACGATCTTAGGTTGGCTAAACTCCTTGCTTCTAGTTGACCATAATTCAACCTAATGAATTTGTCAAAGTACCAAGTGGATCGGATGATTTAAAATCCAAACAAATTCAAATTATAGATAAGAAACATACTATTTTGTCAATAATCGCAATTAAGAACAAGAATCACAAATATAGTCAGTTAAGCACAAAATGCATAGAGAAGCTTAATAAAATCCCTTAAAATATACATAATCTCATAAGAAATTGGACTTCATCAGGTGCAGCGGCAAGGGAAGTCATTGTTGTTGTCGCTGGGTTCATGAAAAAGAGAGGCTTAGACAAGTGATCGATGCTAAATACCGGTTTAAAAAATTTACAAATTTAAAAATTCAATTTTGTTGTAGTTCTAAACCGAAATCTAATACTCTTTAAAGTTTAGTTTAGAATGTCACAATTTAAATCAAATATTGGAGATTTTAATTCTGGATTATTCTCTTTTGGAATCACAATTGAGTGCATATTATTGGCTATGGGAGATCGGAGTTTTGATTGCAAGTAATGGAATTTAAATAGCAAAAAGTTAAAGAAACAAACAAGAAATTAAACTAAGCAATGAAGACAATTAACTAGTAAAAGAAAGTAAATTCAAATGCGAAAAAAGTCTTGGCAAGGATTGAGAGTCAAGAATCACTATCTTTGTCGCTGACCACAAACATGGCAATTATAAAGAGTTAATCCCTCTTCGTCAACCTCTACATATTAAGAAAAGTCAAGTAGGCATAATTAATCCTAATCCATAAGTCCTAACTAATTTACTAATTGAATTAGTAAAGGGTTAATATTCAAATTCGTCCATGAAAGATTATGCGATTTTCATTTTTGTCTCCGAATGATTTTTTTAATCAAATTAGTCCCTCAAAGATAAAATGTAAGTCAAATTAGTTCTTCCGTCAGTTGGATGATGACGTGTCACTTGACATGTAAAAGAGTTTTTTATAGTCAAAATAGTCCTTGAAAGTCCAGACGTAAGTCATTTTCATCCCTCAAATTTTAAAAATTAGTCAAACTAGTCCTTATATAATTTTTTTATTTTTTCTTCATAATATTAAATTTGAAATACTTTTTGATACTAATAATTTTAATAGAAATGTAATTAACAAATAAAACATTAGTAATTGTATCTTTTCTTCTTAAAAATTTTTTCAATAAAATTATCTATCTCCTTTAATTCTTCTCAAAATCTCTCTTATTCTTTTCTATTCTAAAACATTTTTCTTACATTATCACATTTTGCTGGAATATATATATATACTCAAAATTGAAATGTATGTATTTATTAACTTAAACAAAGTTATATGCTCAAAATCAAATTTATGTATGTTAACCTAAACAAAGTTAATACCACTATTTCATATGTTTGAGATAGATTATATAATTTTTCTTTTAATTTCACAAATCAATGAGATAACATGAAATAGGAAACATTATACCTATGCATAACACAGGCTATCTTCGCACTAATACATTATATAAATAGGTATGCTTCGTATTAAAATAAAATTTCTTTTGTTTTAAATAAAATATTTAAAAAATTATATTAGAATATTAAGATTCAAAAAGTGATTCCATAAATCAGTTTTTCAATTATTTGAATTTACTATATAAATTAAACAATAATAAAAATTATAATTTTAAAAATTTTAAAAATTTAAAGTTTAAAATAATTACTATATTATTTAGTAAAATTTAAAATATTAAATTTTTAAATATATAATCAACAATAATTTGATAAACTCATTTAAATAAAAAAATTTACATAAAAAATTACAATTTGAAAATGTAAAATTTTAAAATACAAATGACAAAATAGTTTTATAAAAATTTAATTATTTTTATTATTTTATGTAAAGAGAATTTTGTTTATTAAAGTTTAAAAAATAATATTAAAATTAGTAGTATCAAAAAATATTGTAAATTTAATATTATAAAAAAATTATATAAGGACTAGTTTGACTAATTTTTAAAATTTGAGGGATGAAAATGATTTACGTCTGGACTTTCAAGAATTATTTTGACTATAAAAAACTTTTTTATATGTCAAGTGTCACTAACCTGCCACGTGACATGCCACGTGTCACTGACCTCCCACGTGGCGTGCCACGTGTCACGTGACACGTCATCATCCAACTGACGGAAGGACTAATTTGACTTACATTTTATCTTTCAGTGACTAATTTGATTAAAAAAATTATTCGGGGACAAAAATGAATCGCGTGATCTTTCAGGGACGAATTTGAGTATTAACCCAATTAGTAAAATATTAGCGTCAATAGAAACAAGATCAACTAACAACCCTAAATTATCAATTAATATTGGACATCATTGACTCAAGACAACCTAATTCCTCAACCCCAACTACTTCATAACTAATGCAAATAATTTATCAAACAATTGATGTGCATAAACATAAAGCACCATAAATTGTAAGAATTAGTAAAATCTACAGCTATTAATTGCAAGAAATAGGCAATAGCAACTTAAGCATAAAAACATCAAATTCATTACAGAGAAAATGAGAATTCAACAACTGTTCATAAACTAAAAATAATAAAAATAAAAAACTAACAAGAGAAACCTAGCAAACTAAGATAATAGAACAAGATAATGTAAAGAAAACTAAACTAAAACAAGATTAAAACCTAAAACTAGAGAGAAATTAAACTAGAACTACAGAATTCTAGAGAAAAGTTAAAACTTCTCTCTCTAGAATTTTTCTAAACATGATAAAAATAACCTAAACTAAGGCTACTTGATTCATTCCCCTAGAATCCTTGTTTCAAATGCTTCGGATTGGGTTCAAAAAGGACTACAAATCGTGAGTCATGTACCATTTTAAGTGAGGTACAAGACTAGAGTGATGCGTATGCGCCTATGGTGGTACGCGCATCATGTGTATGCGTGGACCCTGCGAACGTACCACTGCAACTTTTCCAAATCTCCATTTCTTCATAAAATCTTCACTTTTGCATGTTTTTCCTCCATCTTTCTAAGCCATTTTTGCCTCTTAAACCTTAAATCACTAAAACAAACATATCAAGACATCAAATAGAGTAAAAGTGAATTAAATTTGATAATTAGAAGTATAAAAAGCATGTTTTTAACAATTGAGCATAATTAGAAAAAATTCACAAAAGAATGCACTTTTCATGAATAAATACAAGTTGATAAATTCTATTTTTTTCAACTCAAAAATATTGCAAAATATGAATTTATTAACGAGACAGAGAGAAAACCCGAAAAGAGAGACGAAGAGAGAAAGAATGCGAGCAGAGGGAGAGTGAAGGGGAGGGACGAGCAACGCTACTGTTGCTGGAGCTGGCTGCGGGAGCTATTGCTACCATGGTTGCCACCATTGGAGTCACTGGTGCCACCACCAAGTGTGGGTGCTATTGCGTGCTATTGCCATTGTTGTCTGAATGCAGTCGGGTGTGGTTGGTGTAGCGGTGGGGGTTTAAGTGTGGTGGATACAGTGTTGGGATTGAAGTTAAAGAAAGATAAATTTTTTTTAAAAGAGTTATAATTATTATTTTTGTTAAGAATAAATTTATCTCAAAATTATAATTATAATATTAAGGGTTATTTTGAAGAGAAAAATGATAGGAATAATTTTAATTTTAAGCAAAAAGCTTGATAATCAAAACAACGCTTCACCCTTAAGATAAAAATTCCTATTTTTTTTATACAAAAATCTGTTTGAACTTAATCCAAATGTCTAGAAAATTTCTAAAAATTATTGGTGATTGAGAAGTTGGGTTCACCATTATATCTACAATATGTTGATTGAACACAATGGTTCTATGTCTAAAATCACTATTTTCCTTTAATAAGATAGTTGATTATTATTTTCGGCGTGGTTACTTAAGATTAGAGCTGGAAGTGAGTCAAGGCAACTCATGAATCAGCTTGAACTCGACTCGTTAATAGTTCAATAAACTAAACTCGTGAGCTGGTGAGCCAAGCTTGAACCTGAAATTGCACTACAAAAAATATCGTTAAAATCAACGGCCAAATCGACGGCTAAGCCGTCGATAATATTAAAATTCGCGGTAAAATAGACGACGGAGGTGGTCGCTATTAAGCTTATCGATTTTTGAAAATTTTAATAAAATCGACAGCTTGTCTAGCCGTCGATAATAACTTAATAAAATAGACGCCATGTTCGTTGATTTTAAAATAAAAGTATTATCAACACCATCTCGTCGACAATATGACGATAGTTAAAAGGGGTTTAATGCATCATCAAAAAAATCGACGATCAGGCCGTTGATTTTATTATTTTATTTTTAATTATATTTTTTTTAAAATATCGACAGCAAGCTGTCGAAAAATATCGACGGGAGAGATAGCCGTCGATTTTTTGCGTCGATAAATACGCTTTTTCTTGTAGTGTTGAAC
>NC_029787.2:71850041-71852307 GCF_000816755.2 Arachis ipaensis
TTTTATATATAATTAGGACATAGGACATAAATAAAAAATTTACAATTTATTGATAGATAAACAATATATAAAATTGATCTTTTTAAATATTTTTAAAATATATAAGTTATAATTTATTGATATAGAATTATAGATTATGTTCTTATTATTTGAGCCAGCTCGTGAGCTTTCGACGAGTCAAACTTAAACTTAAGAAATAAGTTCAATTGTTAATGAGTCGAGTCGTGAGTCAAGCTCAATTTTTTTTAGTCGAATTTGAGCTTCGTCTAGCTCGACTCACTTCCAACCCTACTTAAAATTTAATTCTCATAAAATCAAAAATGGAAAAGAATGACCATTGATACTTATAGAAAAGTTGTGATGATTTTCTAGAATAAATAATTTCCAATTATTTAAGTACCAAAAGATTGCATTGTGTATGAAACACATACTAGGACCTTAACATGGATAGACACAAACACAATGTAGCTGAGAAGAAAGGCATTTTCCAACTGCTTGGGGCCCATATGTAGTCCTGCAATCATTGCAACACTTCACGTCTTCTGTGACTGCACAAGCTTCACTAGTAATTTTGTAGCACTTAAATCCATTTATAGCTTCCAGTAGTTGTTCCCGTCCCGCTGGAACACATGGATCTTTCTGTATCTCCTCATGTCCTACAACACACCAGCACATAATGAAGTACTCTTTACCCACCTAGAAAGAAAATAATTTAGGTATTTCTATTATATGATTGGAAAAACATACCTGAAGTCATGGATAGGGCAAGGGAACTAATCAAAATTAAAGTGACGGTGAACTTCATTCTAAACAAGCTATCCTTATCGATAAAATTGGTATCAACGTTATTATTTGGAAAAAAAATAGAAACGTATCTATCAATATATAATAGTGAAATTATTCTAGAAGACAATTAATCATCTTATCATCCTGCCGGTTATAAGGAGAATTTATGATATTTCTATTTGGTAATTATTATCTTTTGTTTTATTATACATTTCCTTTTTACTCTCTCTCACAAGTTCAAAATTGATTTGGCTCTTTGTCGAAAACCAACTCATCCTGCTAAATTCATATTTCATAAAGAGTCTTTGGGATGCTAAATGATTTAGAAAGAACTTAAATTATTTATCATGGTCAAATCGTTTTAAACATTGACATTAAATATTATACGAATTTAGTACAATATTAATATGCCCATCATAATATTACAAAATTATAATTTTTTTGAAATTACGTTAACTATGTCAACTTCGTTTTAACCTTATGGATTAGGACGAAAAACAAAAAACAAAGGGTTACTTTTACAAAAACGTTATGAGAAAAAACTCTATCGATCAAGGAGGCTAGGCTCTTGTAGCCAAAGGAGTCCAAGTGATAGGATTTTTAGTTATATTTTTTTTAAGAATTTTATTGACTTATTTAATTTGTTATTATGTGATCAAAAAATTTAATTTTTTATTAATAATTAATTTTAATATTTTCTAATCTTATTTTAGTTTAAAATGATGCTCAACATTCTATTTAATATTATAATATTTTTTTGCCATCATATTTAATCTTCCGAAGCAAATCTAGAATTTTCCATCTCTTTGCCAGTGACGAAGACAATCTTGTCAACTTGCTCTACTTGCATCTGTTTGGCGATGCTTGAATCAGATTCAGAATCCACACATAATACGTCTCCAGCTGAATTCTGTCCAGACTGTCGTTCACCTTTGACGAAGATGACAACGACGACAGAGAATTGCGGTTGCTTCAGTAATTCTTCGCATCTTTGCCGATCAATAACTCCTCCATCAAAAATCAAATGTTGTCGTCATTGCCATTAGATCCACCGCTGCACTCCGGTGGAGTTCTAGCAAGGACTTGGTTGAAGACTGGGAAAATATGACCACTGTAGAGATCAAAGAAAGCGCTATCAATGACCTTTGGAAACATTATGAACTCGAAATCAGTATCGCCGTTTTGGTGATGGTCTTGGTGGTTGTCATTTGGATAAAGATCCGAGTCATTTCAAGGAAGAGAGTAGTGCCCTCAAGAAACTTGATCAATGATGTGTATAAGTTTGGGAGAAGAATAAGTGTTAAAGCAGACTTGGTATGATTTGTTCATTCTTTGTTCTGATTCATTGTTTATTATGATTTTTAATTTTTTCAAGCCTTAGGATTTTCAAGCATTAGGATTTTTAATATGCATGAATTATATATTAATTTTTAAAAAATTTAAAATTTAAGTTTACCGTCAGATTTATTATTGGTTAAAT
>NC_029787.2:71852400-71861807 GCF_000816755.2 Arachis ipaensis
TCGGTAAACAATTATCGATGAGATATATACGATCGAATTTATTCCGACGGTAAACATACTACTGGCGAATATTTTTGGTAAATCCGCCGGTAAATTCGACGGTACTCAATATTTTTTTTGTAGTGTAATATGCTTTTAATTTAAGAGAATATGAGACTTAGTACATCTCTTTTTGTTAGATTTAGAATTGTGTATGTAGTAAGAATGATTCAATAATTTTTTTTTTTTTTTGAAAAAATTTCATACTAGAAATCAAATAGGTTTAACTTAACCTCAAAAATTAATTTGATTATAATATCTACTAATATTCCTTTTCTAATAAATACATAAAAAATTTAGTGAGTCATATCGAAAAATAAATGAAAAATTATTATATCTGACAGCAAAAAATATTAAAGATTGATCTATGTAATAATTTTTTTTAAAAAATTAAAATATCTATTTTTAAAATTTTTAGGACTTGATTCGGTTAATTACTCTAATTTCCAGTTATTCATGTACGTACCTCAATATTGGATTCTGTATAAAATAATACATACTAGAACCTTAACATGGATAGACACAAATACAATGTGTGACTTTTTGGAATTTATAATTTCGAATTATTTATGTAAGTACTACAACGTTGCATTGCGTATGAAATACACATACTAGAATCTTAACATGGAGTGAGACAAATACAGTGTAGCTTAGAAGAAAGACATTTTCCATATGCGGTGGATCCATACGTATTTTGGCAATCATGGCAACACTTCAAGTCTTCTGTGAGTTCACAAGCTTCACTAGTAATTTTGTAGCACCAATTATTTATAACTTTCTGTAGTTGTTCATCTCCTGGTGGAATACGACATAGATCTTTCTGTATCTCCTCATGTCCTACAACACAATTACACCATCATATAAAAATACTCTTTACCTAGGCCACCTATAAAGAAAATATGACTTAGATTTTTCTATTACATGATTGGAAAAACATACCTGAAGTCAGGGACATGGCAAGAAAACTAATCAAAATTAAAGCGATGATGAACTTCATTCTAATAAACAATATATCCTTATCAACAAAGTTGATATCGAGGTTATTTGAAAAAAATACAAACATATCTATCAATATATAGTAGTTGAATTATTCTAGAAGACAATTGGTCTTCCTACCTATTATAAAGAGAATTCATGATATTTCTATTTGGTAATTAATTATCTTTTGTTCTCACATTTTTTTAGTCACTCCATTTTGAAATAGTGATATTAAATTGAGAAAGTACAGAAAATTAATTTTTAGTTTGCTAATATTAGTCAATATTCTTTTAATTTTAAATATTTTTTTCTTTTTTTGAAAAATTTAGCGTTTAAAATTTATAATTTAGAGTTTTAGATTAAAGGTTTATGATTTAAGTTTTTTTTTTTTTTTAAAGAAAAACTCAACACATAAAATGAAACATAGTGAACACAATTACGGGTATAAATATAATTATTTTTAAAATGTCAGCTGATATTAGATCAGCAAAAAAAATTAATTTTCTAACATTACTCTATTAAATATTAAACGAATTTAGTAAAATATTACTTCATATACACTTTTTTTTATTTTCAAACATGTTAATTAATGAAAAATACTGAATTAAAGCTTTGGTTGACTACAATATAACATTACTACAAATGTTATATGAATATAATGCAATGGCATTAAATATATGTATAAAACTTTTATTGTTAATAAATATTAGTTAATAAATTCACTCAGAACATTCAATCAATATTAAAATCTTCGTATTAAAATCTTCGTTGACTAGGCTTAGTTTAATAAAATTTTTATTTTTTAAAAGTAGCTTATAAAAGCTAATTTTTAAAAGATGGTTTTTAAAAAGTTATAACATTTATGTTTAGTAAATAAAATTAAAAATAACTTTTAATAAACACAAGCAACAATAATTGTATTTGGTAAAACAACTTTTAAAATTTAAAAATACTATAATAGATATAAATGTGAGCATTAAATTTAAAAATTAGTTAACATATAATGTTATATTAGACTTTTAAATTTTGAAAAGTACAAGCAAACTTTGAAAAGCTTTACCTTAAGTGCTTTCAAAAGTACCCCGATCTGTTAAAAGCTGCAAGCATAAGCACGTGATCTTTTTTATTTACCAAACACAAAATGAAAAACTTGAGCTTTTAAAAAACACAAGCACCTCATTGAAAAACTTTACCTGTAACACCGTAACTTTTAGCACGTTATAATCGTACCAAAAATAAGGCGTTACTAACCTGTTTTCCTTTATTATCTCTTTAATATTGAGCATTTACGTCGATATTGCATTTCAGTTTTTAAGAAAATTCTAGAAAATTTTGTTTCTATTAATTAAGACCACATATCAAAGATCTTCAAATAATAATAATAGTCACATAATTACTAATAATAATAATAAATTCCATACAAACATGTTCAATATAAAATTCGAATACAATACGTATCCCTCTGGATAAAATAAAAACTAAGACAACAAGGGCAAGGAAACTCTATAAGAGCAACAGGAATCATAAGTAAATCTACTAATCAGTCGAAGCTTCATACTGAGTCTTCGAACCTGTGTCACTGAAAGGGTGGAAGATTTTGGGATGAGAACAAAACACACGTTCTTAGTGGAGAATAGGAATGTCGTAAAAGTAATGAGATAAAATACAAATAATTAGCCTTACTTAATAAAACTATTTTATGAAAAAACTTTTATTTTTACTTTAGATAATTAATTACTTTTCTTTAAATTTCTAAACTTAAAACAGATTTTAATCACAAAATTACTCATATTAACCATCTCTAAGCCACATAATCATTTCTCAACTACATCTCACCTCAATACATCCGTGAACTAACAGCACAAGTAAGAGATCCAAACCAATATACAAATAAGTCAAACAGTACAATCACAGAGAAGTAATACAAGCAAACACAACCAAATGCAAATATGCAAACAACATGATGCATGTCTATTCCTAATGCAGGTAATGAGCTCATCTGTCGGTTTCGACCCGCTCCCGACGTAACTCAGCAACCTTTGTCTGAGTTTAGTTTCCAGTGTCATAACCTCTATAAGCAACATCTGTCTTACATGTGAGGCTCTCTCTAGCCAATGCATGTATGTATCGATAACCTATGTAAGCAACCTCTGTCTTACAGGTGCGACCATCCCCTGAATTGATTGGTGTATCTTTGGAAAGTAAATCTCGGTGGATTTACCACCATATCTCTGCTCTCTTGTGGCAGAGGTTCTTTAGATTCTTTTAATCTTTTCTTTTCTTTTTCTTTCCTTTTCCTAAACAAACTGAACTCAAATCATAACTTAAAACAAAGTCGCTTCTCAAAAGATTGAGTTTGAAGCATACTTTTCTTAATAAATCGAATTGAAAATAAGACTCTTTTTGTAATAAGTCAAAATCAAATATTATTCTTAAATCAGATTTGTTTTAAATAACACTTTAAATAAAGTTTTAAAATTTTATAAAAATTTGGCAGCACTTCCTCTAAAATTCCGGCTATGCCACCCTTTCAGGGTCCTAACCAAACTATTTTCCATTTTCAAAAATCATTCTTGATAATTCAAACAAGTCAAATTCAATACCATGAACCCATTTCCAATCCTCCAAGATTATTTCCAATAAATCAACAAGTCAAGTCCAATATCCAAAACATTTACAAGTCTGAAAGCTAACCAGTTCCAATTTCAAAATCTTTTCCAACTCTCAATTCATTATTAACAAAACAAATGTTCAAATACAAAGTCTTTTTCTTTACAATATAAATAAATATGTAAAACAAGTCCTTTTTTAACATAGAGACATTTTTCAAAATAAGCTTGCAAATCAAGGTTTTTTTTTTTAAATGAAATCCCTTTTTCGTATATTTTTACATGGAATTGGGCAGCATCTCCCTTTAACATTTGGCTTTACCACTCTTACAGGTTCCTTCATTCTCTCAACAATTCACTAATCTGATTCCACAAACATCAATTTCCAAACCATTGCAATAGTGCTCACTATTATCAAATAAGTCTCAAATCAACAACCAAACCAAGAAAATTAACATGACTATAAATTCCAGCAACATTCACAGCCTCAATCCAAACTCAATTTATATTTCAGTTTAACAAACAACACCAATTAAACACTATTCACAATCACAATTCAACCAATCCTAATCAGATAGTAAAACTACACACTTATAAATTATTTGCAAGTATTCAATAAGTCTTTCGGGCATTCTTAAATTAAAACTTTTAATTTCAAAACGAACCCCCTACCTCAGTTAGTCGAAACCCACAAAGTTAAGAGTGTCTCCAATTTCGTTTTAACTTGTAGCAACAGCAACAGCCTCAAACCAGATTAGCAACAGCAGCGGCATTAGCCGCACCAACAACTCCCCGCAACAGCAATACCATCGTACAATTTGCAGTGGCAGCCCTAATACGTTAATATCTCAAAATTCTCAACAACCGTAAAACTAAATAGTAATAACGAGGGTTTTAAAATTGGGGACACTTACAGAAATTAAAAAGAACAGGGGAAAGGACTAGCAGCAGCTTCGTTGGTAACTTCCGACAATCAAAGCAGCGATGAGGAGCTTGGCAACGGTGATTGGCCCCAGCGGCGGCGCGACGGTTCGTCAGTGGCAGAGCTGGCGGCAATGGGTCCCTCGATGGCAGCAGAACGCGATGGTTCCTCTCCTTCCTCATGTTCAGACTCCCGATTGTGAGGCGTGGTGACCGTGACGTTAACAGCGCATGCAGTTTGGCGATAGAGGTGTGAACGGCGGCACAGGCAGCGACAAACGGCGGCATCTCCTCCCCCTGGGTCCTAGCCCGTTTCCTCTACTCCCTTCTCCTTCGTCAGTGATGGCGGCGCAACTTCTTCTAGCAGTGGTGGTTTCCCCCGCGAGTTCCTTTTGTCTCTCCTGACACTCCTGATGACAGTGACGGCAGTGAGGTGCAACGGCAAGCTGGACGTGGCGGCGCAGCAGCAAACCCCGCGGCGCCATCCCTCCCCCTCTCTTCTTCTCCCTCGCGCTTTGATTTCCCCTCTCAACTCTCTAATCTCAAACTCTCGTTTCTTCCCTTCTGTTACCTTCCTTCGTTGAGGTGTGGGTGTGGGTAAAAAGGAAAAGGGGGTTGGCGGTGGTAAGCGGCAAGAAGATTGAGCGTGGCTCACTGAGGGGTTGACAGGCTAGGGGGTATATGTGTGTGAGTTTAGTAGGAGGGTTAGCAAAATTGGGGATTTAGGGTTTTGTTTATAAAATTAAGAATTTTGGGTAGTTTAGTGTATAATATGGTATTTAAATATAGTTTTTAAAAAACATTTTTAAAACTTAAAATTGTAATTCTAGTTAAATGTATGAATAATTTTTTAAAAAATTATTATCAGTAATTATTTTGATGAATGATAAATATTGAGTTTGAAAAAATAATATTTTATTTGATGATGATAAATATTAGTAGTTTAGGTTAAAAGTCCAAATATTTTTGTAATGTGTGTGGTTATTGTGCATAAAAATAAAATAGCTATCAAACAGGCCTAAATTCACTTGCCAACACCAACTTCCTCTTTTGACGGGTAATCAATGTGTCAAATTTACTTGTCAACACTCACTTTTTTCCTCTGGCCAGGGACCAACATGTAGTACCTACAATCTAAAATTGACATAATGTTTCACAATTTAAATGGTATTTTTAAAAGTGGGTTTAAGTAAAATGAAAAAGTGAAACACATAGTTTAAGCATTGAAAAAGAGAAAAAGAGAAAAAGAGAGAAGTTCAAAGTTGGAAGCAAAAGAGAAAAATCAAATCTGATTTGGTACAGAAGCAAATCAAAGAAGCTGAATTACCATCTCTGTGCAACCACTCTAACTTGTTGAACTTTTCATCTTCTCAGCTGTACATTTTTAGGTAAGAAGAAGAAAATGGAGATTGTTTTTTTCTACTGTAAATCAAAGGTCACAATTGAAATTTGGAGCCAAAGAACGGATCAATGGTTCAGATCTTTGAAGTCAAAAGAAAAGGAAAAAGAAGCAGATAGGTCAGAATCCAAGCCAACTCTCTATCCATGAAAATCCACTGCTGTCCCATCTTTTCTCTACGTCCCTACTTTGATCTTTGGGGAAGAAGACAAAGTCAAAGGTGCATTCTCACCAAGCTCAAGTTTAGAAGCTTTACTCTTATATAAAAGGGTAAACAGTAAGAAATTGAAGTAACGAGAATGAGTACGATGTTTAGGTTTCATAGCTTTTTAGCTATACCTTCTTCTTTTTCATGGTTTTACATTAAAATTTCTGTTCTTCATTTTTATCTTTCCTTGTTTCAAGTCAATGAAAAAATGCTAATTAGTGGGGAATCAGTAAAAGCCATTGACAGAAAAGGCAAAGAGAGAAAGTTTGGAGAAAACCCAGAAATTATGTCAATATCTTTTGTAATTGTTTTTGTTTTGTTTTCATAAACTTGAAAGGTTTTCTTTGCTAAGTTGGGTGAGCACTTAGTGTTGAGAGTCTAGAGAGTGAACTTAGCCAAATTAAATTTGGGTAGAAGTTTGGTTTGTCCCTGATAGGATTAGGTTAAATCCTTGGAATATGTGTTTGTTAATCTTTGAAAAAGATAGTGGAAATTCCACCACAGTTGTGGTGAAAACTGGATGTAGGCAACATTGCACATGCTAGTTGAACCAGGATATATGACTGTGTTATTTTCTCTTCTCCACTCCTTCTGATCTTCTCGTTTTGAGACAAAATAAAATTATCTCCCATTTAATCAACTTCACAGATGTCATAGCAACACAGAGAGTTAACATCACTTTTTTGCTCCGTTCCTGATTCAATCAGGGAAAGACAAAATGAATTTGTCTCTGGCATAATCAATGTTGCAGACTCCACAACAACAAGTTCTTAAAAACTGGTTTGAAGTTTAAAAGAGTACAAATTTAAAAGAGGCCATAGATTCAACCCCCTTCTCTATGCCATTGGGAACCTTCGATTAGTATCAAGCGCAGCATCCAAGGAATCAAGCTTCACAGTTTGGAGCAAAGATCTAATGGCCAACAATATGAGTGCAAACACTGTGGCTTGCACACTCGCTGAGGTTAGTCCAACAACAGACCACCTTTTTTAATTGGCAAGAACTACACTTACTGAAATGAGAGAATGCAGATATTTGTGTAGTCCGTTGATTACAACATATGGAAGATTATTGTGGATAGTCCGCAAGTCCCAACAAAGACAAGTACTGAAGGAGTGGTGACTCCCAAAAAAGAAGACGAATGAAACAAAGAAGATAAGAAAAAGGTGGAGCTAAACGCTAAGGCAATCAACATGATGAATTGCGCAATTATCTTTGAGGAATTTCAGAAGGTCTCAAGATGCAAAATAACAAAAGAGATTTAGGATAAACTCCAAGTCACTCATGAAGGCACTCAACATGTCAAGAAAACAAAGATTGATATACTTAGAAAGGAATATGAAATGTTCACTATGAATGAATGAGAAACCATCCATGAGATGTTTGAAAGATTTTTTATCATCATCAATAGCTTGGGTGCTATGGAGATGACTCACATCGAACAAGTGTTAGTGAGAAAAACACTAAAAAATATCAATAAAGAGTGAAAAACAAAAGCAACTGTTATTTTTAAGAGCAACAATCTGAATCAAATGACCTATAATAAGTTGAGAGGAAAACTACTTGCTTATGAAACTACCCACATGAACTGAGACACAAAAAAGAAAGGAGTGTCCTTGAAATCCAATATTGATTCATTGGAAGAAGATTACAATGATAGTTTTTCGAATGACGAAATTTTGGTTTTTGCTAGGAGGTTGAGAAGACTCATGAGAAGCAAAGTAAAGAGTAAAGGCACATGTTCAAAAGAGCACAAGAGGGATTTTAGCAAGGTCATATGTCATCATTATAAGAAGGATGGCCATTTCAAGTATGACTATCCTAAACTCAAGAAGGAGGACAAGATGAAGAAAGACAAGAAGAATGTGCTAATGGCAGGACCTTGAAAATGACTCTGATGATGAAGCTGAGTCTGAACAAGAAGCACAAGTAAATCTTATAGCTGGTCAAGATCAACTAGAAGAGGTAAATTATTCTAACCTATCTAATGAGGACTTGCATTTAATTATTGATGACTTAACTGTATATGTTAGAAATATTCTGGAAAAATATGACAAATCCAAAGCTAAAAATAATTTCTTAAAAGCTAAAAATGATTTTCTCAAAGAGAAAGTGAAGGAAATTGAATGTGTCACTGATTTTATCAAAGAAAACAGATTCTTTAAATCTAAAATTGAAAAACTTAAAGGAAACATTCGGTTAATCTTCACTTGATCTCATTGTAGAAAATGAAAGGTTACATGAGGTGATTAATGTTTTAAAATGTGATTTGACACAATTTTCTCTAAGTTCTAGCAACCTAGACAAAA
Organism: Arachis ipaensis; assembly: GCF_000816755.2. NCBI lineage: Eukaryota > Viridiplantae > Streptophyta > Magnoliopsida > Fabales > Fabaceae > Arachis > Arachis ipaensis. Next base: position 71,860,864 of record NC_029787.2, read on the forward strand.
TGCTAGCCAGTCAAAAACCCATGTTTGAAAAATCTAGTTTAGGTTACTTTGAGAAAAATGATGCTGGTTTTGAAAAACTACTTCCTAAAAATGAAGCATCAACCTCAAGAACCAATAACCACAAAACCTCATATCACTCTCAAAATTCTGCAAAAAGAAATCGTTGTCACTCTTGCAAAAAGAATGGTCATACCTCTCATTAATGTTTTATTGTTGAAAGAAAAGTTGGAACATAGTGTACAAAATGGTAAGTGATTTTAATGTTTTTGGGCAACCAAGGCAGATTAACATTAAGGGATCCAAATTCATTTAGATACCTAAGTTACTTAAAGTTTTGTGCAGATTTGCCTTACATCCAAGAAGAAAAATGACATGTGGTATCTAGATAGTGGATGCTCAAGGCATATGACCAAAAAGTAAATTTTTTTCATCAAGCTAAACAAGTATGATGGAGAATTTGTGACTTTTGATGATCATAGAAAAGGAAAGATCATTGCTCTTGGTAAAATTAAATCAGTAAAGATCTTTCTACTTGTATTGACAATGTGTTTTTGGTGGATGGTTTGAGACACAATCTTTTAACTATTAGCCAACTTTGTGACCTAGGTGACGAATGGATTTTTGATGGTTTAGAATTCACAATTGAAATCTCGTTGTAATTAAAATCTAGATCTAAGATTATTGAACTAAACCTAATCCTAATTCTAGAGAGAAGTGAGAGCTTCTCTCTCTAGAAACTAACTCTCACCACTAAACTAAGCTAAAACTAAACTAATGATAACTAACTTCTAAAGTATGAAAAGTATGAAAAGTATGAAAAATATGAAAAGTATTGATGCGCATAAACTTGTTATGCTACGATTTAGGAAATTGCACGATCGGCAAAATTCCTTCCGGCAAGTGCACCGGTTATCGTCAAGTAAAAACTCACAATAGAGTGAGGT
>NC_029787.2:71861973-71878599 GCF_000816755.2 Arachis ipaensis
GGTTATGGCCTTACATTCTTCCCTTGCAATAGCCTTGGCAGCATGAGAACCGCTTGTCCCAGGGGTTTGCTTAGACAAATAAGCAATTTGATTTTCTAGCTTCTGGATGGCAGCTCCTTGGTTTTGCAGGTTAGAATTCACTTCTTCCTTAAAAGCTTTCAATTCGGTTATGTCTTGACTTATGGTTGCAAGCATTCCTTCTATCCTGTTTAATTGATCTTGAAATTGTTGGTTCGGATTAGGTTGAGCAGGTTGATTATTTTGGCTATGATATGGTGGTTGAGAGTAAGTGTTTTGTGTGGCTTGGTATGATCTTTGGTTGGAGTTTTGGTATGTGGACTTGTTATGTTGCTTCAAGCTTCCTTTATTGACTTTGTTGCTTCCTTGCCTAGCCTCTTCTTCCCTGAAATCATCCAAACAATTGCATCAAAGTCTTGCAAAATTTCATGAGAAATCTTCCATTCATAGCATTCAAGTAATATAACTAAAAACTCATGAAATTTGCATCAAAATCATACTGTTTGGATGGTTCATTGCTTTGTTCTTCTTTTAACCATTCTTGGTTACTTTAAGCTCAAGAAAATGCATAAAACATCTAAAACTATCAAAAAAATGCTAGTGAAACTAGCCTAAGATGCCTTGGCATCAAGTATGAAAAGTATCTCCATTCCCCCTTCAATCCTTGGCTTAAATAGCATAAAAAATGAGTTGGATTGGGCCCACAAGGCTTTAGAATTCGCTGGCCACGTTTTGTTTTAAGTGAACCAGGTGGCAGCAACGGCGCGTGCGCGTACTATGCGCGTACGCATCATCATGCGCGGTTCAACCATAGCAAATCTTATATCGTTTCGAAGCCCCGGATGTTAGCTTTCCAACCCAACTAGAACCGCATCATTTGGACCTCTGTAGCTCAAGTTATGGCCGATTAAGTGCGAAGAGGTCGGCTTGACAGCTTTCCGGTTCTTCCATTTCTTCATGAGTTCTCCGACTTTTCATGCTTTCTTTCTTCATTCCCTTGATCCAATCTTTGCCTCCTAAACCTTAAATCACTTAACAAACATATCAAGGCATCTAATAGAATCAAGGTGAATTAAATTTAGCTATTTTGAGTCCTAAAAAGCATGTTTTCACATTCAAGCACAATTAAAGGAGAATATACAAAACCATGCTATTTCTTGAATAAATATGGGTAAAAGGTGATAAAATCCCCAAAAATCAATACAAGATAAACCCTACAAATGGGGTTTGTCACTAGGTTTTCGGTAATTTTCAAAAGATTAGAATGTGTTGCTGTTAATGAAAAATCAGATGAAGTATTATTTGTAGCAAAGAGATGTAATAATGTGTATCGCCTCATACTAGATAAACTCAAAAGTCAAAATGTAGCATGTTTTAATTCCATGAATTTTGAAAAATGGCTCTGACATAAAAGGCTAGGTCATTTTAGAATTTTTCAAATAGCCAAGTGATGAGCGGATATTTTATACACTTTTCAGTATTGTTTTCCTATTGTTTTTGGTTATGTTTTGTTAAATTTTATTAAGTTTTAGTAGGTTTTAGTGCAAACATCACTTTTTGGATGCTACTTTGAGTTTTGGTATTTTTCCTACGTTTTTAGGTGATTTTTGGGTGATTCCGGCAAGTTTTGCAAAAGCCTAATTTAGAGACAGAGAAAGGGCTGCAGATGTTGTCAGATTCTGACCTCCATGCATTTGAACGAGCATTTTTGGAGCTACAGAGGTCCAATTGATGCGCTCTCAAAGGAATTGGAAAGCTAAGTTCCAGGACTTTCCAGAAATGTATAATAATCCATACTTATTTTTGGAAATGATGGCCCAAAACGGGCGTTGAACGCCCATCTGACCCGCTACCTGGTGTTTCAACGCCCTAAAGGGAGCAAGCTGGTGTTTGGACGCCCAAAAGGGAGCAAGCCTGGCGTCCAATACCCCAAGAGGAGTCTCAGCATGTGGAGTCACCCCAAGCTCAGCTAAACGCTCACAAATTGGGCCCAAGAAGTGGATTTTCGCATTAAAAGTCCAGTCTGTCTTAATTCTGTAATCTCTAGTTATTAGATTAGTATTAAAAGGAGAAGATCACCGATGTTTAGGATCTTCTTCCACCCTATTTTCAAATTACACACTATTTTCTATAAGCTATAAGCAACTAAACCTCCTAAATTAGGGTTAGGAGCTCTGTTGATTCTCATGGATTAATAATATTACTGTTTCTATTTCAATATGTCTTATTCTATTCTCTTATGTGTTCTCGTTCTTCAATCTCAATGAATTGGGGGTGAATCATAACATTCATCCTTGTTCTACATGGGTTCCGTGTGAGTCCAGACCCGGATAGCATTGAACTAAAACTAGAGAATGCATTGCAGATTTCAAGAGCGTGCCTGGGCAACTTTGGATACGTGACATGAAATCCCGTTGACCGTGGGTTATTGAGGTCTCTGTGGTGCTAAGGCTAGAGTAAGAGAAGCAGCACTCTTTGATCTGGAAGATCTGACCTGGTGTGTGGCATTTTGAGTAGGATTGCGAAGGGGAGTGGATTGCTTAAAGCTCCATCTTCGGCTGCAGTGAGAAGCCATGAGTCACTTGATGAGAGGGCATGAGTTACTCGGATATTGTGGACTGTTGTGGTTTAGAAGAGATTAACTTGATGAGAGGACATGAGTTAGTCACTTACGGCTGCCATTGAATGAATCATTCGTTATTGAAGTAGACAGTAAGAAAAGTTAATCCGGAAGGAATACGCATCTCCGAAGTCTTAACTGAATTTTTATCACTGTTTTCACATCAATCTGGTATTTTGTTCTTTACTATTTCGTTTATGCTTTCAAACAAACAACCATCTTTTCTAATCACCTGACTAAGATTTACAAGATAGCCATTACTTGGTCAATCCGATAATCTCCGTGGGATTCGACCCTCACTCACGTGAGATATAACTTGGACGACCCGGTACAATTGTCGGTTCAGTTGTGCGGAGTTCAATTTCGCGCACCAAATTTTTGGTGCCATTGTCGGGGATTGTTCAAGATTGACAAATTACCGGACTATCTTGTTGCTTAGATTAGGTACTTTTTACAGATTGAAAGGGCAAATAATAATCTTACTCTTTTGTTTGTGTCTTTTGTTTTCTTTTTCAAAAAATTTTCAAACTCTTTTTTTCTTTAGTAATCTTTATTTTTGTTTGAGTCTGGTGTCAGTTTTTAAGTTTGGTGTCCCGTCTGTCTTCATCTTTTTCTTTAAATTTTCGAAAGTGTTCTTATTTTCCCTTCTTGATATTCGAATTGTTCTTGGTAATTTTTCCTGTTTGATTTTAAAAATTTTAAGTTTTGTGTCGTTTAGTTATTTTTTCTTTATTTTTTGAAAATTTGTGTCATATGATCTTAAATTTTTAAGTTTGGTGTCTCTTAGTTGCTTTTCTTTTTCTTGAAAATTCAAAAATTAAAATATATATATATTAAATATCTTTATTTAAATTTTCGAAAATCTTGCTATATTTTCTTATCTTAATTTAAAAGTTTTAAGTTTGATATTCTCTTGTTAGTAAAGTTTAAATTTTAAATTTTAAATCTTATCTTTTCAAATCTTTTCAAATCTTTATCATATCTTTTTACTTTAAATCTTTCCCATCTTATCTTCTTTTAAAAAAATAAATTTCAAATTCTTATCTGTTTAAATCTTTACTATCTTTTAATGTTTGATTTCCAAAAATTTTAAATCTCATCTTTCTTAAATATTTATCTTATCTTTCTTTTTAAATTTTAAAAACTTATTTATGTTATCTTCTTTTTAAATTCAAAACTTTTAAATTTCAACTCTTTGCTTTCTTCTAAATTTAAATCTTTGTTTGACTTTTTCTTTCTTTTATTTTCGAAAACTACTTTTAAAATCACATTTAATTTTCAAATCCTTTTAGTTAATTAGTTGTTTTAACTTTTAATTTCTTTGTTATTTTCAAAAATCAATTAAATAAATAAAATAAAACAAAAATAATTTTAATTTTAATTTTTTTTCTTCTAAAAATTTGAATTCTCTTACTCCCCTCACATTCGAATTCCATCTCTTCCTCTACCTCCATTCTTCTTATCTTTACCTCACTGGAAGTGCTCTATACTCTGACGTAGAGACACCTACCTTTCCATTTTCTTGTTTCTTGACTGTGTGTAAAGGAATAGGATGAGTTCATTATGGACCCAAATGGGAATGAACAGTTTAGAAGAACCTTGGGGTCTTATACGGCCCCCACTCCTGACTTCTATGGAAGAAGTATTAGTATACCCACTATTAGAGCAAGCAATGTTGAGATAAACCCTCAACTGATTACTATGGTGCAGCAAAGATGTCATTATCATGGACTTCCATAGGAAGAACTGATGAGTGGATATTTTATATGCTTTTTGCCATCATTTTCATATAGTTTTTAGTATGTTTTGTTTAAGTTTTATTTAGTTTTCATAGGTTTTAGTGCAAAATTCACATTTTTGGATTCTACTTTGAGCTTGTGTGTTTTTATGCAATTTCAGGTATTTTCTGGCTGAAATTGAGGAGCTGGAGCAAAATTCTGATTCAGAGACAAAGAAAGTGCTGCAAATGCTGTTCGGATCTGACCTCCCTGCACTCGAAAGAGCTTTTCTGGAGCTACAGACATCCGAATGGAGCGTTCTCAAATCTCAATGACTATGGAAGCTAATATCCAGAGCTTTTCATCAATATATAATAGTCCATACTTTGCTTCAGAATTGAAGGCCCAAAACTGGCGTCCAACGCTAGCCTCCTGTCCTATTCTAGCGTCCAGCGCCCAAAGGAGAAGAGACCAGCATCCAATGCCCTTAAAGGATCCCCTAGCCAGCGTTCAATGCCCTAGAGGCCTCCTAGGACATGGATCCCATCAAGGCTCAGCCCAAACACTCGCCAAGTAGGCCCAAAAGTGGATTTTGGCACTAAAAGACTGTTTTATCCTTCTTATGTAATCTTTAGTCATTAGTCTAGTATTTATTTGAGAATTTTTACACTATTCAGATCTCTTAGACACTTTACACTTTTTTCATATTGTATCTTCTATCAGTATGAGTTTCTAAACCTCCTAGGTTGAGGGGAGGAGCTTTGCTGAATTTTATGGATCAATAAAAGTATTACTGTTTCTTTTCAATCCGTGTTTGATTCTCGATTCTAAGATGTATCTTTGTTCTTCATCATTATGAATGAGTTGAACTGGAACAAGGTTATCTCATTCTACATGGGTTCAGAGTGTGCCTTTCATCGAACAATGATGAACCACTAGCTTGATTATACATCTCTTAGACGGCTAATCCACGACTTCGTTGGAGACTTCTCGAAACATCAGTTTAGCCGAGGTATGGGGAGATTAGAGTTTTTGTGGTAGAGGATAGAACCCAAAGGCACAGCATTCTCTGATCCAGAAGATTCGACCTTGTTTGTGGCGTTTTGAGTAGGATCAGTAAGGAGAATGGACTACAGGAGCTTCACCCTCAATCAGAATAGATCTACACTAACCCTAGGATTCAGATCTGGAGAAGCATTGGCGACCTCTCAACCGGCGTTGATCACATACAGCTTGCCATAGAAGAAATCATTCACAGTTGAAGAAGACAGTAAAATCAGAGTTATCTAGAAGAACAAAGCATCTCCAAGCCTTAACCATCTTCTTACCACTGGTTATAATCAAGCATTGTAATTCCATCTTATTCCAATTTTATGCGCTTTAAACAGCATACTTACTTCTTCTATCCACCTGACTAAGATCTACAAGATAACCATAGCTTGTTTCAAACCACAATCCTTGTGGGATCGACCCTGACTCGCTCAGGTATTACTTGGACGACCCAATGCACTTGCTGGTTTAGTTGTACGAAGTGTGGAAATTCGTGCACCAAGAACCCACAGAGTTCATTGCAAATTTCTTGCAAATAGCTAACATAGTACACACTGATGGAGTGGACTAGGATGTCTACAGATTGCTAGTATTTCCCTTTGCTGTAAAGGATCAAGCAAAGAGGTAGTTGGATAACCAACCCAAATCTAGCCTGAAAACATGGAGTCAGCTAGTAAACAAGTTTTTGAATCAATACTTTCCTCCAAAGAAGCTCACCTAGCTAAGAATGGACATTCAAGGCTTCAGACAAGAGGATAATGAATTTCTTCATGATGCTTGGAGAAGGTACAGAAGGATGCTCCAGAAATGCCCCACTGAAATGTTTTCAGAATGGGTGCAACTAGACATCTTTTATTACGGGCTCATAGACGTGGCTAGAATATTTCTAGACCACTCGACTGGTGGTTCTATACACATAAGGAAGACGATTGAGGAAGCTCATGAACTCATTGAGACAGTTGTCAGCAACCAGCATCTGTACTCATCTAATGAGACTTCAACAAAAGTAGAGGTTAAGGCAATAGCTACTAAATCTAACCCTCCAGAACAAAGTGGCACATCAACTCAGCAGCTACGCTCCCTTGCACAACAGTTGTTGGAATTACAAGAGGCTTTGCAAGAAACTCGAGCTTCCAATAGGAACATAGAGACACAGCTTAGTCAAGGTAGACAGCAATTATCTGAATAGATAAAAGAAGAGTGTCAAGCTATCCAACTTAGGAGTGGAAAGACCCTGAACACTCAACCTCAGAACAACAAGAGACAAGGGAAAAAGAAGCTGACAGAAGATGAACCGACTGCAGTCCAAGGCACCTCTAAGGGCGTTGAATGCACAGGGAGGAGTGCCATTAGCGTTCAACACCCAGAAGGGGGTACTTCTAGCGTTGAATGCCAGGAAGAGGACAGCAAGGGCGTTGAACGCCCAAGCAGGGGTGATCAGACACGTACAAGTGCTGAGAACATCCCTCCTTAGCAAACCAGTAACCCCTCTTCAAGCACTGTAGGTACTCAGCCTACATTAACTAAGGCTGATGAGTACAAGACCAAGATGTCATTTCTCCAGAAGCTCTGATAAGCAGAAAAGGATAAATAGTTTGCCCGCTTTATAGACTATCTCAAGACACTAAAGATCAATATCCCTTTTACAGAGGCTCTTAAACAGATACCTTCCTATGCTAAGTTCATGAAGGATATATTAAGTCATAAGAAGGATTGGAGAGAGGTAGAGATACTCTTCCTCACTGAAGAATGCAGTGTAGTAATCCAGAAGAGCTTACCAGAGAAGCTTCAGGATCTTGGGAGCTTTATGATACCATGCACCCTAGGGGATGCCTACACAAGGACATCCCTATGTGACCTTGGAACACGCATTAACCTGATGCCTACATCATTAATAAAGAGGCTCTATTTAGCTCAGAAAGTCAAGCCAACCCACATATGCCTTCAGCTTACTGATGGGTCTGTCAAGTTTTCGTCAGGCGTGGTTGAAGACATGATTGTTAGAGTTGGACCCTTTGCTTTTTCCACAGATTTTGTGGTACTTGAGATGGAAGAGTACAAGAGTGCATCCCTTATTTTAGGGAGACCCTTCCTGGCTATAGAAAGGATCCTTATTGACGTGCAAAAAGGACAACTAACCTTGAGAGTCAATGAGGATGAATTCGTGCTGAATGCTGTTAAGGCCATGCAGCATTCAAACACCCCAGAGGAGTGCATCAGCATTAATTTCATTGACTCCCTGGTGAAAGAAGTGAATGTAGTTCAAATACTCGAAGAAGATCTGGATGACATCTTTGATGATGCCAAGATTAACTCGGAGGCACCAGAAGAAACAAGGGAGACTTCAAAATCTCCTAAAGAGGAGGCTAAGCCTCCCAAATTCGAGCTCAAGCCGTTACTATCATCCTTGAAATATGTATTTCTAGGAGATGGGGCCACTTACCCTGTGATTATAAGCTCTGCTCTAGAGCCACAGGAAGAAGAAGCACTAATCCGAGTGCTAAAGACACACAAGACTACTCTTGGGTGGACCATAAGTGACCTTAAGGGCATTAGTCCAGCCCGATACATGCACAAAATCTGGCTATAAGATGACGCCAAACCAGTGATGCAACCACAAAGGCGCCTAAATCCAGCTATGAAGGAAGTGGTGCAAAAAGAAGTCACAAAGCTGTGGAAGGCTGGGATTATTTTTATCCTATTTCAGACTGCCCCTGGGTGAGAGCTGTCCAAGTTGTACCCAAAAAGGAAGGAATGATAGTGGTTCACAATGAGAAAAATGAACTGATTCTCACAAGAACAGCTACAGAGTGCCATATGTGTATTGACTATAGGAGACTCAACAATGCCACAAGAAAGGATCATTTTTCTTTACCATTCATAGATAAGATGCTAGAGAGACTAGCAAGGTATGCATTCTACTACTTCCTGGATAGTTATTCAGGTTATAATCAAATTGCAGTAGATCCTCAGGATCAAGAGAAGACAGCATTCACATGCCCATATGGAGTGTTTGCTTACAAAAGAATGCCATTTGGCCTATGCAATGCACCTGCCACCTTTCAGAGGTGTATGTTCTCCATTTTCTCTGATATGGTTGAGAATTTCCTTGAAGTGTTCATGGATGATTTCTCTGTCTTTGGAGATTCATTTGATAACTGCCTTGACCATCTGGCCTTAGTCCTGAAACGATGGCAAGAAACAAACCTGGTTTTGAACTGGGAAAAATTTTATTTCATGGTAACTGATAGAATTGTTCTTGGACATCAGATTTCAAACAAAAGGATAGAGGTGGATTAAGCTAAGGTGGGATTACCACCACCCACTAATGTTAAGGCAATCAGAAGTTTCCTAGGACATGCAGGATTTTACAGGAGGTTCATAAAGGATTTTTCAAAAATTGCAAAGCCCCTGTGTAACTTATTAGCTACTGACACTTCATTTGTTTTTGACAAAGAGTGCCTGCATGCCTTTAAAACTCTGAAAGCCAAGCTTATCACTGCACCCATCATTTCTGTACCCAACTGGGACCTACCATTCGAATTAATGTGTGATGCCAGTGACCATGCCATTGGCACAGTTCTGGGGCAGAGACATGACAAGCTCCTGCATGTCTTTTATTATACCAGTCGTGTTCTAAATGATGCATAGAAAAACTATACTACCACAGAGAAGGAATTACTTGTAGTGGTTTATGCCATTGACACATTCAGATCTTATCTAATAGGGTTTAAGGTTATTATCTACACTGACCATGCTGCTCTCAAATACCTTCTCACCAAGCAAGACTCTAAGCCAAGGCTGATAAGATGGGTGCTACTCCTGCAAGAGTATGATATAGAAATCAGAGACAGAAAAAGATTAGAAAACAAGTGGCTGACCACTTGTCTAGGATTGAACCAGTAGCAGGGACTTCCCCTCCCTCTACTGAGGTATCTAACACCTTTCCTGATGAGCAACTCTTTGCAATCCAGACGCACAGCCGCCATAAATTTCATTTCCAAGGAATACAGTAGACAGCAAGCTCGAAGACTCATACATGATGTAAAGTACTACTTGTGGGATGAACCATATCTCTTCAAGAGATGCTCAGACGGTATAATCTGTCGATGTGTGTCTGAAGAGGAAGGACAGAGAATCCTATGGCATTGCCATGGCTTAGACTATGGAGGACACTTTGGAGGTGAGCGAACAGCCACCAAGGTCCTTCAAAGTGGCTTTTACTGGCCAACACTCTTTAAGGATGCCCTAGAGTTTGTCCGTAACTGTGACAGTTGCCAACGGGCTGGCAACCTCCCTTATAGTCACGACATGCCTCAGCAAGGGATCCTAGAGATTGAGTTGTTTGATGTATGGAGAATAGATTTCATGGGACATTTCCCACCTTCATTCTCAAACATGTACATCCTTGTGGCAGTGGACTACGTGTCTAAATGGGTTAAGGCAGCCGCCTCACCCGCTAATGATGCCAGAGTAGTGATGAAGTTCCTCCGAAAACATATCTTCAGCAAGTTTGGTATCCCACGGACACTATTTAGTGATGGAGGCAGTCATTTCTGCAACAGACAGCTTAACTCTATTTTGCACCGTTATGGCGTTCGTCATAAAGTGGCAACCCCATATCACCCACAGACAAATGGACAAGCTGAGATATCCAACAGGGAACTAAAAAGAATCCTGGAAAGAACCGTAAGTACCTTTAGAAAGGATTGGGTAAGGAAACTTGATGATGCTCTCTAGGCTTACAGGACGGCTTTCAAGACCCCTATAGGAACGTCACCATATCAATTGGTTTATGGGAAGGCATGCCATTTGCCAAGAGAACTGGAACACAAGGCCTACTGGGTAACCAGATTCCTCAATCTTGATGCTAAGGCAGTAGGAGAAAAAATGTTACTCCAACTGAATGAATTGGATGAATTCTGACTTGATGCATTCGAGAATGAACAAATCTATAAAGAGAAAGCCAAGAGGTGGCAAGACAGGAAAATATCTTCCAGTGTCTTTGAACAAGGCCAGAAGGTTCTGCTCTTCAACTCTAGGCTCAAGCTCTTCCCTGGAAAATTCAAGTCACGTTGGACAGAACCATTTTTGGTCACTAACGTGTCACCCTATGGACACATAGAACTCCAAGGTAAATACTCTGATAAGAGGTTTACTATTAATGGACAGAGTGTCAAACATTACTTAGGGGGAAACGTTGAGCAAGAAAGCTCTACCCTGCTACTACAATAAGTACAGTGAAGTCCAGCTAATGACAGTAAAGAAGTGCTTGTTGGGAGGCAACCCAATGATTAGTAGTATAGTAATGTTTTCTGTTTCTTTATTTATTCTCCTTTGATTTAATTTTCCTTCAATTTCAATTGATTTTCATAATTACTTTACTTTCTAACGTTTGTGATCATGTATACCTCTTAGAACAGGGACAGAAATATTCAGAACTGAAAACAGAGCACCCTGGAGGAAGCACCTTGCTGGCGTTGAACGCCAGAAAAGGGGTAGGATGGGTGTTCAAACGTCCATAAGGGAGCTTGCTGGCATTAAACGCCAGAATAAGAGCATTCTAGGCTTTCAACGCCCTAAGGGGGAACGAAGCCTAGCATTGAACGCCAGCTAGGGAGCAAGGCTGGGCGTTCAACGCCCATGAGGGGTATGTGCCTGGCGTTGAACGCCAAAATAGGGGTATTCTGGGCGTTCAACGCCCCAACTAGGGTAGGGAGATTTGACTTTCTCAATCCACATCTTTTTCAAACCTTATCTTTTTAATCATCTCTCCTCTTATTTCAAAATATCTTTTCTAAAATCAACTACTTTTGATTCAACTCTTTTTAAACAAAGATCTCTTAAACATCATCTTTTAAAATCAATTTCTTTTCAAATCTTTCTTAATTCTTTTTCAAAATTTCAAATCTTTTTCAATTCTTTTTCAAATCTTTTATTAAACTTTTAAATCTTTTTCATATCTTTAATAGTTTACATCTTATCTTTTTTATCCTTATCATATCTTTAATAATTTTAAATCTTATCTTTCATATCTTTTTAAAAGATTTTGAATCATATCTTTTTTATCTTTTTTATTTGATTTTCGAAAGCCCTCCTCACCCTCCCTATATATAATCATTCGTACCACACAACCTCCCTCATCCCCCCTCCATTCGCATTCTTCTCCTCTCCTCCCTCTTCTTCTCTTTGCTCGGAACGAGCAAAGCTTTTAAGTTTGGTGTTGGAAAAGTGTTGCTTTTTACTTGTTCACCCCCATGGCTCCAAAAGGTTGAAGACCCACTTCAAGAAACAGGAAAGAAGTTGCCCTACCAACAGTTTTTTTCAAACCTTTTAGATTTTGTTCCAAGCAACATGAGGAACATTACTATGAGGTGATGTACAAGCAGACAGTGATTTCAGAGGTCAAGTTTGACTTAAAAGAAGATGAATACCCAGAAATCTAAGAACAGACCAGAATGAGAGATTGGGAAATTCTAGCCAACCCCAGAACCAAAGTTGGTAAAAAGATGATCCAGGAATTCTATGCAAATCTGTGGATGACAAAAAAGCAAAGGCTAGATGGATAGGGATTTCATACTTCGCGCACCATGGTTCAAGAAAAAGTGCTGCACTTTGATTTGGATAAGGTGAGGGAGATCCTCAAATTACCCCGCAAAAAGACGATCCTAACTCCTTTAATAGGAGAGTGGTAGCCAATCCAAAGCTGGATTAAGTCCTTGAAGATATATGTCTTCCCGGATCTAAATGGATCCTGGATAAGAAGAACAAACCAAACCAGCTAAGAAGAATGGATCTCAAACCAGTTGCCAGGGGTTGGCTGGACTTCGTGGGACGCTCCACACTTCCCACTAGCAATCGTTCTGAAGTTACCATTAGGAGAGCAGTAATAATCCATTGCATTATGATGGATAATGAGGTAGAGGTCCATCAAATAATTCCTTGTGAATTCTACAAATTCGCAAACAAGACCTCCACTTAGGCCAAGCTGGCCTTCCCAAATCTCATCTCTCGCCTGTGTAGTGTGGCAAGAGTCCTTATTGACAGAGACACATGCATCCCCACAGAAAACCCAATTACCAAGGAGAGTATGGAGAATGCCAAGGGGCCAGTTCTGGACAAGATCCAGCAGCCAAATGATCAGCCTAAGAGAAAGACACTTGAGCCACCCCAAGATCAGAGTATCCCTCCAATTGAGTATTGGAATTAGCTGGTGACATCTGTTGCACAGTTGCAATCCACTCTGGATCAATTGAGAGAAGAACAAAAAAACCAGTCTTGCATGCTGTGCAAACTGGTTAAGGAGCAAGAAAGGCAAGGGAGAGAACTAGAAGATCTGAAGCGTCAGAAGACATCTTCTGAAGAGAGCAGTGACCACCATGAACAAGGTGGTTGAGTTTCACCCCCTATCAAGTTCTTGATTCCAGTACTTTATTTTCTGTTTTCCTAGTTCTAGGTTGCATGATTACTAGTAGATTTCCATATTCAATTTGAGTAAGTAATGTTTATTTTTGTTAAATAAGTATAAACTATCCCACTTGTCATTCCATTAAACTTAAATAAAGTTTTATTCTCTTTTAGAAGCAGTGAGTGCATAATTTTTGAGTATATCATGACTTATCTCTAATTATTTTGATGTGGTGGCCTTGCATTGAATATCTAAATGTATCATTTTTTTTGGAAAAAGAAAAAAATCTTTTAAGTTCTGCTAAATTATCCCCACAATGATGAATTAATTGTGCATGTTTAATGTTGAAGTTAAGTGTATTAGCTCTTGAAGAACAGTGAATTTAGAGAAATATTATTGAGTCTCTAAAAAAACCAAAAATATTGATTCTTGAAGCAAAAAAAAAAACAGCAGAAAAAGCAAGAAAGCAAGAAGAAAAATCGAAAAAAAGGAGAAAAAGCGAAAGAAAAATCCAAAAAGCTCAAAAGAAAGGAAATGGAGAGTTAGGATCCAAGGCTTGGAGCATCAATGGTTAGGAGGGTCAACAGAAATAAAATCTTGGCCTAAAAAACTCAATTGAGCTGCTTCCCCTAACTAAATGCTTGTGGTGTGCAGGTATCAAGTGAAAAGCTTGAGACTGAGCAGTTAAAGTCGTGATCCCGAAAGTAAAAGAGTGTGCCTAAGAACTCTGGATACCTCTATCTAGGACTTAAGCAAAGCTAAATTCGAATCCAAAGGATTCTTCCAGTTAAGTGTCTGTGGTATTTATGTATCCGGTGGTAATAGTGGAAAACAAAACGCTTAAGGTCACGGCCAGGCTAAAAAAGAAGCTGTGTTCAAGAATCAAGAAAATCTAAACTAAGAAACTCAATAATATCATCCGGATTCTAGTTCCAAGAGATGCCAATGCCTCTGAACTTCAAAGGAAAGTGAGGTGTCAAACCTATCCTGTTTTTGGTTGCTTGGAGACAAGCAACAATTTAACACATGGGTCTTCAAGTATAACACATGGTTTTGCTAGGAGGTGCAATTTGGCCCTTGCATTATACGCATGGGTCTTCAAGTATAACACATGGTTTTTCTTTGCTATTGGAAGTGCAATTTGGGATTCTTGGCCTCTGTTTGGCTTCTCACATATAACATAGGAATTCCCACGTTATAAGCATGGCACTTGGCAACCCTAGAGTACTTTTGGTGGCTTGAGTGTGGCTGCCTTTGACGCATGACCACTATAACTATTATATATCATTAGAAAGTCTGGATGTAGACTTTTGAACGCCGCTAATTTTGCATCACATATACGCATGGAGCTCAAGTAGTACGCATGGAACTCCCAAGAAGTACACATGGAGTGGATTTAGCCACTAGAGATGTACTTTTGCTATGTGTTATACGCATAGTATCATGCGTTATATGCATGGTCTTCTTTGACACTCCTAGGGCTTCAATTTTTGCATGCTTGGTCAAGGGATCTTTCTGTTTGTTCTATAAGAGGCTTCTCTATTTGCCTCTCCTTGCTTGCTTTTAGTGGTTCTCTTACTTGCTTCTTTTCATCCTTATTCTTGCTTGTTTTCAACACTTTTCCATACATATCAAAGATCAAGGAAACTTTAAGAAATATTGATTAAAGCACTAAAATCTCAATTAAGAATAGGGAATTCACTAACTTTTTTGAAAAACTAATAAAGAAAACAACTAAAGATGCTCATGCATCACCCCTACCTCAAATAGTTGAAACCCACAAAATTAAGCGTGACCCCTTTCATCCTAACTCGCGGCAGCACCAACAACAACCACACCAACATTCCCTCGTAGTAGCGACAGCAACAATTACAGCACGCGATTACGGCAATTTAACCTATGACATCGACACCTCAAAATTTTTAGCATAAGAAACTAATAACACCACAATAACGGTGAGGGTTTTATAATAGGAAATTACTGCAAGTAAGTAGAAATAAGAGAATGGAGCAGTAGCAGCATTGATTCCTTCAGAGCATCAACAATCACGGCTCGCAGTAGCTCAGCCCTAAGATGTTAACGTCTCTAAATTCTTAATCAAGCTTATAACAGAACTATAGCAATGAAGATTGCGGAACAAGAATGAGTTACTAAAACTAAAAAGAAAAAAAAAAGAATGGAGTAATAGCGGCTTTGGTGATCCAACAACCCGGTGATGATGATAGTGACTGGCATGGCAGGACGGTGGCCACAGCAGCTACTCCCCTCTGGCAGCGATTCTTGCGACGGCGTGAGGATCAATTACAATCATAGCAATGGCGGCAGCCTCTAACAACGGCTGTGGAAGATGACGATCATGCAACCGTGCTCTCCCTTTTTTCCCCACTCACATCCATTCTCCTCCACCCTATCTGGCAACGATGGTGGTCTCGATGGCGATGGTGACTATGGCAGCAGCGACAACGAAGCATGATGGCGACGAGACACCCTTCTTCCTCTCTTCGATTGCACATTCTCTCTCGGTCTTTCTCTCTCATGTGTCACTCCCTCTCACTCTTTCTCCTTCACTTGACGGCAATGGCAACGCCGTCACTTTGGCTTGCCAACGCCGTCTCGCTCTCCTCTCTTTTCTTCCTCCTCCTTCTTCTCTTTTGATTCTTGTGTGTGTGTTAGTGAAGAAGCTGAGTGGTGGCTGAGATGTGAGGGAGTGTGTGAATGGATGAAATTAGGGTTAGAGTTGATGTAAAAATTACGGATTTTAGAGTTTGGTAAAAAGGATAAAGGTAGTGTAAAAATTTTAATAAAATTAGAGGATGGAATAGTAGTTTAAAATCAAATAAAATTCATTAATTTTTTAAGAACATAATTTATTAGTCAACTTACTAATTAGTTTCAAATAGCTACCTAATTTAAAATTAGAGATATTCTAATTATTTTTTAATTACTAGGACTTTAAATTTTAATTAAGAAAATATTTAAATTATTAATTTGAATTAAGCAAAATATCTAATTAAATAGAATGAAATTCTTAATAAATTTAAACTCATTATCATAAAATTTAATTTAAATATCTTCAATAAAAATAATTTTTATAATAAAAAACTCAATTATTTAATAAAATAAAATTAAACATAACTTATTCATAATTAAATTTTTCAAAAATAATAAGGGTTATAATGGTTAGCATGACATAAAACTTAAAATCATGTTAGGTTTCTAGTCTTTTGTCTTCCATATTTCTGAATCAGAAAAAGACCAATATATTATGTGAGAAATATAAGAAAAGTCAAGAGAAAAACGGCAAGAGAGATTAGACAAAGAAAAACAAAACATGAATTTGTGTTCTATATCTGCTTGGCGTTTTGTTGCTCTGGTTTAGAGTTTTGTTTTGACATTCTCAAGAGCTTCGTAGAGGTCCAACTTTTTCTAGACTTAGGAAGAAGGTTTTGGTTCCAATTTTTGGCATTGAATTTGTGCATGTAATCAGAATTTTATTATAATAAAATTCTGCTATAATTGTGATGAAAACAATATGATTGCATGTAGAGGTTGAATCAAGTTACAAACAAGAGACTAAAGTCATCTCCTTTCTTTCCTCTGTTTTATTTTCTTGTTTTTTAGATTCATGAGACAAAAATAGAAAAATCCCATATATTTATAGAAAGTTCGAAGTTATCTTTAAAATAAATAAAAAGGAGTCTTATTCACACCCCTCATTTCTCAAAGCTTACTATACCTTTTTGTTGTTTTATATACTTTTCATGTCTTTTATATTTTAATATATACTAGTGTATAAATCCGTGCTCAGTACG
>NC_029787.2:71879440-71913698 GCF_000816755.2 Arachis ipaensis
AAATAATTATACACTGATACAGAATTTAAAATAAAATTAAAATATTTACATTAGAATACTATTTTTTCAAAGACTTCTCTATAAACAATATTGATGGTTGAATTTGTAGACATTCCTACGTGATTCATAAGTAAAACTTTTAAACCTCTCTTACTCTTAACTCTTGAAAGTGCCACATATAGTTGGCCATGTGTAAAAACTGGTCTGGGCAAGTACAATCCAACATGAGATAAAGTTTGCCCCTGAGACTTATTAATTGTCATGGCAAACGATACTATTATGGGAAATTGTCTTCGTTGGAATCTAACTGGGACGGTTTTATTTGTTGGTACCATATTCATTCTTGGAATCAAAGCAATATGACCAACATTTTTACCCGTTAAGACTTCACATTCTATGACATGATTTCTAAGCTTCCTAACTTGTAGCCTTGTACCATTACAAAGACCACTGGATTGGTCAATATTCCTCAGTAACATCACCGGAACACCAACCTTGAGTATTAATTTATGTGGAGGCAAACCAGAGCAATTTATGCTATTCAGTAATTCAGGACCATAGAGATCTAGTTGACTCTCCATATTCCCTTCATCCATACAAATGGAATCCGAACTAAGATATAATTTTTCTACTCCAGGAATGATAGCCATCAGATGATTGTTGACCTCTTCAATAGTGTCTAGTGTGGGAGCTAGTATAGTTCTTGCTTTGAAAAAATCCTTTGAGGATATGTTTTCCAAAATATTTGGATAAGAAAAATGAACTAACTCATCAAATGCATGGTCCGAAGAAGGAATAACAATATCTCCTGGAAGACATATCTCAGATTCACCATCTATATTGTCACCTATTAGACCATCACCAACTTTCAATAACCACTCACCAAATTGCTCTGTCTCATCTTGATCTGAAGCAGTCGTCCCTACAGAGAGTCTCATATTTTTTTGTTAGTTTGAGCACCTGACAAAACTTCCAAAGGTAAGACGAATTCACGGTTGAATGAACGATATCTTGTCTCGATCCTCGTGGAATGACAGGAAGAATTTGTCTAAAGTCTCCACCTAGTACAACCACTTTTCCTCCAAAGGGCAAATCTTTTCTATATGTTGGAGAACACCTCATGATATCACCCAAGCATTTATCAAGTGCTTCATAGCAGTACCTACTAACCATTAGAGCCTCATCCCAAATTATAAGTCTGGCTTTCAACAGCAACATTGCTTGAGGGGAACCAGGTTTGATGTTACATACAGAATCCTCAGTTATATTCAGCGGTATTTTGAACCTTGAGTGTGCCGTTCTTCCATTGGAAAGAAGTAAAGATGCAATACCACTCGAAGCAACGTTTAACACTATATCACTCCTTGAGCGAA
This sequence comes from Arachis ipaensis, assembly GCF_000816755.2. NCBI lineage: Eukaryota > Viridiplantae > Streptophyta > Magnoliopsida > Fabales > Fabaceae > Arachis > Arachis ipaensis. Next base: position 71,880,814 of record NC_029787.2, read on the forward strand.
TCTCAGCAGACATAAGGTTCCAGAGAAATGTTTTTCCAGTACCTCCATGACCATACACAAAGAAAAAACCCCCTTCATCACAATACACAGCTGTAACAATTTTATCGAATGCATATCTCTGCTCAAGTGTTGCGATGGCTAATATGTCTGAGGCATTTTTCTTTAAATCATCCCTATTAAAGTTTAGCTCTTCCCTTATAACCCTTTCGGTTAACAAAGAATTATCAATTTCAGTTGCTAAAGGCATAGGAGGATAGTCTTTCAAGGTTTTACCATAGGAATGTAAGATCTTGTCTATATCCATTAAGCAAAACTGCTTAATCTCATCATCTGACATTGTTAACTCTGCATATTATACGATACTGTAAAAATTCAATCAAACTAAAAATGATCAATAAGGAAGAACTTTTATCATTGTAATTAATAGAAACTCACCGCTCATGTTCATCACGGCTCTTTGTCGATACAAAATATCATATGAGAGTTCATGCCAACATCTATCCCAGACATGTTCTGGTCTTGAGATATTGTCGGATGTTAATAGAATGACAAATAACCTCCTAACATATGATCCTGAGGCCCATGAGCTTGCTTCCTTAATTGCATCAATGAATTCTTTGTCATCTTGCAAGAGTCCAAGGGTGAAGCATGCATCTCTATACGTAGCATAAATTGTTCCTCCTACTGTTCTTATATCTCAAAAACTCATACATCCTCTTTGAGTATTCAAGAGAAGTCGTTGGTAATATTCTTCGGTATTTGCTGCAAAAAACTTGGTTAAAATCCCACTTTTAAGTTGGTAAATGGATTAAGCTACGCTATTTTAATTATTATGTAGCTTCACATCCGCATAAGAATAATTTTTCTAAAAAATATAAAAAAATAAAAAATTGTATAATCTACAGATTATAATTGTTGAAAGTTAGTTGAACATTTATTTTCTAGTGTAGATAAATCGAATAAAATGAACGTGGGGTATAGGCTGTTAAGATTTTAAATTTACATCATTAAATAAGTAAGATCAAAATTGAATATAAACTCATCATTACCTGCAGGTACATGAGTCAACCTTCCAATTGCGAATCCTTTCTTTCGAGGAAACCACTTTGAAGAATCATCCTTCCAAACAAACTTGGTTGGAAACTCAGCATAAGTCAGACTTCGAGCATAGGGATATGACATGTTCACCGCCATCCATCCCAAAAACATGGACTTATGAGATATTGCTCTTTCGACGATATCATTCACATTAGAAGTTTCACCATAGACCACAGGTTGCTCATCCTCCAAATGGAATGGAAGTCTAATCACAAATGGTTCTTTCTCTTGGATTTCGTATCCAAATAGACGCCAGACTGCCTCACATGCTGAAATATACCTACAATCGTAGTAATTCCTAATTTCGTCAACAGCTTGTGTGGCTTCTGACGGATCACCAGCATTGTATAGAGTAGCTGTTACGCGGTCATTACCCTTGTGTACATATTTAAACAGATACTTAATAGAACTTGTTTGGCATGTGTATTCCACATTTATGTGGCACCCAAACTTGAGCAACAATTCTGGATTATACGGAACAATGAACTTATTGTCTAGTACACATTCCCTTTTCTTCACTATTCGACCATTATCAGTACGCCTATATTTGGGAAATTCGGCCTCATCAATGAGTGTTCGCTGTCTAAACTCTTTAGGATAGAACTTTGAACAGGATCCATTCTTCATGCAAGGTGAATTCTTGTTGTACGGACCACATGGACCATGTACCATGTAATTTTGAACAGCTCCATGTAGTTTTGGCCTTTCATTTTCATCAGGAATCTCAGCTGTTATATGTTTATCTATGTTATCTGGTGTTTGTGGTTTGAACTCGTTACTCATGAATAAAAGGATATGTGCATGCGGAAGCCCTCTCTTTTGAAACTCTACAGTGCAAACGTCTGAAAATTGAAAAAGACAAATGAGCAAAGCATTACAAACAACATAAGATTTTAATAAAGCGTTGCATAAACATAGACTTACATCCCAAAATTTTGCCAAAGATTTTTCCCTCTTTGAGGTCATCGATCAAACCATCAAGCTTGATCTTGAAAAGTCGACACAATATATCAGGACGGTCTTTTGCCTTCAATCCAATGGAAGTCACTTCTCTTTTTATCTCATCCCATTCAGGGTTACAGGTCATGGTGATAAAATAGCTAGGATATCCTGCATATCTGCAAATTACAAATGCATCTTTACAATTATTCATCATATACCTAGGTCCACCGGTAAAAGTACTAGGAAAAATGATTCTTTTGCCAAGCCTTGCAGCATCTACATCCCCGTTTACAAGACTTTCATGCAGACATTTGTATTTATCAACCCTCAACTGTGGTTGTTTACACCTAAAGAATTTTAACCTCTCTGATTCCATCATTGTGTAGGCATCTACCAGAAACTGTTGGAATAATCTCTTTGATCTCAGAATTAACGGAGATTCACCCATCCTTTTCTGTAATCGAAAAGCAAAGAATTGTCGCAAAGTGATTATTTTGTTTATCTTTGTAGGTCTAGCAGAGATAGAATCTGATGTTGCAATACCCAAACGAAATCCATCCTCCCCATACGGAAACAACAATGGATATTGCAAGGCTAAATAAGATGGATGAAAAATATCAATCCGCTGGAGCTTTCTAGATTGACTCTCTATAATAATATCCATATCTTTGCTAAGTTGTTCGACATCACCAATAATCAATGCAGCCACTTCAGATGCAGATGGCAAGTTGTATGTCCTGCCATCTGTAGTCCTTTTACTAATCAACTTAAGTTTTATGTTTGTGCAATTTTTCTGTTGGTATCTATCTCTTGCATAGCGAAAACTCTTTGCCAAACTATTATATTTGTCTAGCATGTTTCTTAATATTGCCACAATTTTCCTATCCCGCTCATTTATAGCTTCATTGGAACTACGAAAAAAAAAAAAACAATAAAATTTATGTTATTTTCTCTCACAGATAAGAAATAACTAAAAAGTTTGACTGGTTGCATGAAAATTACCGAAGTGTGCCTATTCGATTATTAATCTCATTTTCTGTGTCATAGATATATAGCTAGGCAAATGTTGGTCGCAAACTATCAGGAGGAAGTAAGCTACCAATGCTATGGTAGTTTTGACCCCCAAGCTTAAAAATGGGAGGAGCAGTCCTATTGTTCACCCCACGGTCAATTTTTCCAGCCATTGATGTAAAACAAAACATTGAATTAAATGTCCTTATATTTTTTAGGAAATGAATACTTCTTTGATCTCCTCCAATATGAAGCTGAATGAGCTCATCAGAAGGCACAGAAAGTAGAGGAAGCTCGATCTTTCCTTCCATACAACATAATGAAAACTTTGGTTGGGGCGACTGTTTGGATTTATAGCAAGCCTTTCTCCAGACCACATCCATGCTTTACAGTGTTGACATTGATAAATAGGATTTCCTATATCCCAGACACCTGCCGAATGAACTCTCTTTAGCTACTCAGTTGTCATACCGATACAATTTAGTCCATGATGTACACAAAGATGCAAATAAACATACAGATAAAAATTTTACATACCGTCTAAGGTTTCAGAGGATGGTATAAAATTATCTTCCATATCCACATCCAACATTGAATCATCATAACCATTCAAAACTACAGTAAAAAAATTATAAAAATACAAACATAATCATTTTGATGTATTACTAATAATTCATATCTCATGCAAACTACAAACTTAAATTCTTGATATAATGAGAAATTACCTTCATCATCAACAAAAGGGTCAACATGTTGGCCACTGTGTGTGTCAGCGCTTGGTGGGTGCGTCTTAACAGTCGATAAATTTACATCTTCATAAAGTTGTGCCAAATTAATAGCCACCGAAGCAACAACAGAGGAAGATTGTCCTTTTTGCATCCCAATTATAGTAGAACTTCTTTACAAAAAAGTTCAATTTTATTCAATTAAACCATAGAAACTATAGGAAAAAAAATATAATAATGATGATCATCTTTTCTAAATTACCTTTCTGTTAGGCACGATCTGTGAGAACCGGAGTGTGATGGAAGCTAATTTTGCGGAACGACTTCAGTTAGATTATTGGCAGATCCTTGTACACTGGAGTATGCTAGAATTGTAATAAATCTATGTTATATAAATGGTCTCCGATGAAGTATACTTTTTGCTAAATATTGGTGTATGAATCATTTGGCTTTCATTAATTATACGTACTATTTGTTAACACGGACAGTGGAGTTCTTGTCAATGAGGGATCCGTCTGTAGAGTTAAAGATTTAGATCTTACCTCTGATGTAGAAGGTCTTACATAATTATGAGGAGTATTTTTCTGTCCAAAAATTTCATGCAAGGCACAGTGTACACCATACATAGATAGTTGCTTCCCTATGAATGAGTAATGAGAAATATATATATAAAATTTTCGTCATTAAACCGATATAAATTAAATTTAGATAAATATGAGTCAATTACAGTGAGAAAAATGTCACCTTTATCCTCACTAGATTGTAAACTGAGAATATTAGATGAGGTACCAGTTTCTCGACACAATGTTCTTTGACTTGTAGTAATATGATGCACATTTTTATGTACGTCAAAATTTGTATTATTGTTGTTCTTCAACATTGTTAAGTCAAGAAAAATAAATGAAACACAAATAATAATTATTCAATTAACTAATGTCGTATTTGATTTTATATAATTTTAGTAGTATACTTTCGCAGATTCAAATTTTTTTGTATTGGTTTAGTTTTATTGAATTATTTTTTAAATTATTAAACTAAATCAATGAGTATCTATATCAAATTATTTAAAATATATCAAGTCATGACTTAAAAATAAATACAATTCAATTTAAATAATAAATAAAACACTAAATTTAAATATAATTTTAAAATTTCAATTTATTTAAATCGAGTTAAATAGATATACACAAAACCATCAAATAGATCTACACAAAAGCATCAAATTTTCTATTTTTTCAATTAGTATGAAGTTTTATGTATTAATTTAGATTAAATAGTATATTATTTTAAATTATGATAGAGTATATCTTAAATAATATTAAATAATTAATTAACCTAAATAGTACATGAAGATTTGAAGATTGCATAGTTTTTTATGTAATTTATAGCTTATTAAATATGAATAGTTATTTATAGTTTTTAAATCACTAAACTAAAAGATTTAAAAAATTATGTATAGTACAAACTACTTCGCTAACATTCTCTTTCATGATGATAGTTTAAACTGTATTTCCCATAAAAAATAGAAATTAAAAAAGTTTTAGAAGAACACTTACCAGAAGCACAAAAGAAAGCAGACTCATTATCATCAAGTCTTTTTCGTTTTCTTGCCAAAATTATCTTTCGTCTTAACCTTGCAACCTTGGATTGTATGATTGGAATGGGATACATTATCGTTGTTAACTCACTTATCTACAATGTAATTCTCCCACAACAATGAGCTACGAATACAAATTTTCAAATTTGAATACTTATCTTGAAGTTAAATTTTAAATATCCATTAACTTACAATACTGATTATTTATTGATTAATTTATGAGGTATCAATTTTTACTTAAAAAGTAAAAAACATAATTTTTAAATATGTAAAAATATATTAACAGTGACTTTTAATTCACAAATTAATAATCGTTCTCCGTGACATGTAATTTTTAAATTTATTTTATAAATAATAAAGTAATTTTTTTGGATAATTACATTAAGTGAATAATAAAAATTAGTATCCAAATTAACAAACTTTAACATATTTGATAAAAGAAAATGAAACTTACATAAAACATATGAAACTTACATAAAATATAGTGTATTGTGTAGTAACAACACTTTTAGAGAGTATATAATAGTCTTATTTTTCTCAGATATTTAACAATTATACAAATATTATTTATCTTCAATTACTAAGCTAATAAGTTTATAACATGTGAATAGTAAAAAAAATAAAACTGTAAAGAAGTTCAATAAAATAAAATGAAAACACTAATCAATAGAAGACTAATCAACACTTAAAAAATTTATTTGAAATGAAAAAAATAAATAAAACTTACATAAAGATGTGATGCAATGTGCAACAGTAACACCTTCAAAAATATCTAATAATCAAATATTGAATATGATAGATTATGTGTAATTGTAGAGTTCTTATATAGAGTTATTGTATTTTGGGCTGGGCTAAAATTTTAATGTGTATATGTTATAATTTGTTGGAAAGAATCAAAGATATTATTTTATTTTAAATCAATAGTTTTCTTTTTTGAACGAAATTAAAAGTTTCTATTTACGGAATCATAAATATAATATAACCTACTTTAGTGAGTCACAGCATCATACAACACCAACACCCTAACCATCACTCTCATTTAGTAATTACTTTCATTTAATAATAAAAAATAATAGTAATTATTCTCATTCATATTGCATTAGTCAAAAAAGCTCTATTCTAAAGCCTTCCATCAATTTTAATAAAAAATAAATAACGTATAAAATAATATATTTATATATATGTTTAATACGCTGATAAGAAGAAAGTACTTCTAGTGTCATTAGCATGTCCAAAAAAATATAGATAATTAAATAAAATAAAACAACAATTGTTCAATTTAAAATTCAAAATACTTTAAAAATTGAATAGTATCTATTCTCTCAATAAACAATAGCTATAGCTAAGACTCCACCAAACCTTCAAAACATGCTCTTTTATCTCCATTACATGAAAAACTTCATGTTTCACAGCAGCTATTTTTTAATGGAAGGAGCACCAGACATGTTAAACTCATCCAACAGGCGCTTCAAACAAAACAAAACAAAAAAGTATAATCAAGATTTTAACCCAAAAATAAAATATGAAATATGAAAGAGGCCATATAAGTGAAGACCAAATGAATACCCTGACAACAGGTTTTTTAGTAACAGACAGATTTTTTACGATTGGATCAGGTGACTCATCACAAACAGAACATCCATCTTCACCTCGAGGCTATATAGAAAAACAATGAAAAAATAAATAAATAACACCTCATATTTGGCAAAGTAAGCCTTAATATACATAGTCTAAAATCAATAAAAAATAAAGAAAAAAATCATACATGAACAGGGTTAACAGGACCAGCAGGGGTACATCAGATTTTACCGGGCCTTGATTGTCTCTCCACCTCGGTAAACTTGTAGAATCAGAACGTATCACCGATACATCATAAGAATCGCACCATCCAGTAGTTTCTACTTCGACCTTGAATAAAAACTCCTTATCAAGGAAAAACTCATTAAAACCAATAGGATCTTTGCTTGCTTTCCCTTTTTCCTACACCAAAAATTTTACATTTTTATCGTGTTAAATAAACAAACATCTCTTATTGACAATCATAACGTGATCAACGAATTTGGTTTCACATACATTCAACTCTTTCACCATCTCAGTACAGGTTTGTCCGAATAGAGCTACGACCTCCTTATCGAACACAACAAAATTTGTTGTAGCAGTACCATAAAAAATCAACAAATTCAACTTATACCTGTTTTTTTTATTATTAAAAAACATCAACTAACACATGGCCTATCACCCTTTAGTTACAACAAAATCATAAAAATTATATTCAACATAATTTAGATGCTCAAACACAATTATTTTTAGATTTATCAGTTTTCTAGATTTTAGCCTAGCAAAGGAGACTTTGGTATAAAATTGTTGTAGGTATATAAATTTTTTCTGTGCACTCTATCTTTGTTTGCCATTTTTTGTGGCTAGACCATATTTCCATCAGCCAAAGCAGCTTTTGTTTTTAATAATTATTGGTATTAAGCCAGATATTGCTAAATCATTTAAAAATCAACATAATCAATTAGTTAACTATATTGCTTTTTTATGAAAAGATTGCACAAATAAGTCTAATTAGAGTCATACCTGTCAACCACATTATTCACGTCCCTATTACAGCCGTCGCAGAAGTATTCATCCGCATTAGCTTCTACCTTCACGCTGCAAAGACATGATTTATACCACCAACTTGGAACGGGTTCAACATCAAGAACAGTGGCCCGAACAACATAGAATCCAACCTACATAGGAACAGTTTGAAAGTTAAAAAAAAATGAACCAAACGAAAAAAGTAGTTTTCTATAAAGCACTCACATCCGCAACCGCACGTAACTCATTTATTGTCTTCCTCCCAGTGGAATATAAAACCTTATCTTCATCAAGATATGCCGGTTTGCCAGAAATCACAGATAGGTACTGCGAGATCTCTCTATAGTACACGCTACTTATCAATCACAACGCCACAAAAATACAGTCAATATGCACAACCATAAATAATTCACAATATTGGTACAATACCTTTTTCGAAGCATCAAAGCCTCAGGAATATCCGGATTTATCAAGAGTCTATTACCATACATAATGTTCTGCACAATATTGGTTCCTATATATAACAATCATTGCTTAAATGAGTTGTACAATTATACATGACAGAAGAATTATCGAATGGAAAGTAACCAAAAGTATCCTTAGATTTAAAAAAACAATTATAATCTACTGCAAATCTAATTAATTATTAAAATTTTTTATTTCAGCAATGACATATAAAAAAATATTTAATGCAACTATAAAATAAGAAAAAAGTATTATATAATAACTAAAATATAGTTTAAAATTATATGTTGATTTACAATCAAAAAAGAAATAAAAAACTGGTGATACCTCGTTTATCCAATTTTATATACTAATAGTTTGTATCACTTCAACCAATTATATTTTAGAAAGAAAAAACAAAAAAGAGAATTTCCAACGATATTTAAAAAAATCTTATTACTTGAAAGAGAGTGTTAACATAAAATTCTTATCACTATTAGTCTTTTATCTCATTTCAGCAATTTACACACAAACTATTAATTTCTTATCACTGAAAGAGAGTGTTAACTCCTTTTGCATCTCAATAATTAGTAGAAATAGTTACAATAAGATATAATCATTTGATAGTAATCAAATTCTCACATACCCCAGCATTTTTTACTCTTGCAAATTGAAAAACAACTATTGGCAGTTGTTGATCGCCCGATGCCAGAAAATCCTTGATCCGGTCCACCATCTCTCCAAGAACAACAATATTAAGCTTTAAACTGTAGAGAAAATGAGAATTATTTAGAAAATAAAAAAATTAATTATATAAACATATTAAGTGGTGAGTAAGGGTTGTTGGAAAAAACGCACCCGTCATTCTCAATATGAATGACTATCATGTTAATAAGTTTGCCATCGTTCACATATTTTCTCTCACTCTCTATACCGGTCATAACTCCAGCAACGTCTTAAATAAATATCAAATAGAAAAATGTGCACAAATCACACGTTTTAGTGATATTTTATCATAATTACAAAATAAAAATCAACTTGTGTACATGCCATAAATTATACACTTACCAACCAAAAAAGGATGATGAGAAGAGTATCCCATAATTTCCCTAAAAGGGACCAACTTAATACCATATAACGGTATTGCATCACAGAAAGAGGGTAAGACAGTAGTTCTATCTTGAAAAAACAACCGAAATTGATGCGATGTTATGCGATACAACCGACAGTCATTGCTAACTCCAAAGTATGTAAAAACATACATAGTTCCTTCTGATATCAATGATTGAAACACAGATATTAGATCCTCACCTACAGAAGCATGCATAGTTGTTCCCTATTTTTTCACAAAGCAAAAAATTCAATTATTCACTTTCTACACACCCTACAAATAAGGTCCAACTAAATAAACAAACAAAATTTATATAAAATATTTCGTTCAATAGTTATAACCGAATAAATTAAAAATATGATTTAAATCTAAAATATTAAGTATCAAGCATTAATAACGGATTTATATTCACCCAAAAGGAAGAATATACATATAATGGATTCAAATATTTAATACTTTAATTGTTTTTTATTGTTTTTTTAACCATAGATATTAAAAAGGAAAAATGTGCAATGACAATCATGCATGAACATTAAGTGTTATGTAGAAGAGGGTTAAGATTAATGACAATCATGCATATGCGTTAGTAATGCCTTTATTATTTTTCTCTCAATCATGTATAACAAAATTTATAATTTTATATAACTATTTATGAGAATTTGGCTAAAAATCCCCCAAATCCCCCTCTTTACTGGCCAAATACCCCTCACTCCTTGGAGCCCTTGTTTCTCTTTTCCCTTATAATTTCCCATGTCTGACAGTCAAACTTTTTGATTTTTTTTCCTGGTGTACATTTTTTTTAAAGGAAGAGTTAGTTTTATATTTTTCACATATATTTTGTTCTTTTCTATACATATGCGTGCTAGCACAAATTCGGCATATTCATCCACTAATTCTTTATCCATTTCCGCAAATTAATTATGTAATTTGTAAATAATCATGACCCTTCTTTCTCATTTTTTAACATATTTATTTCCTTTTTGAAAAAGAAAAGAAAAAAATTTCCCCCAATTCTTAGACTTTGAAATCTTTTGGCTGATTTCAGATTGATCTCCTAACCTATTCAATAGTACTAATACTAAATGATCGATCCGCTAAAATTCTACCCACTAAATTCTTTAAACATTTCTACAAACTTTTCTCTATTTCTTTCTTATCAAAAAAGATTATTAAAAAGTATTTTGGCTAATTTGTTATTAATTCATTTTATACTTATAACTACCCTTTCAATTTTTTTTCATTTAGTTGGATTTCTAATAAAAATTTAATTAAAACTATCCAAATTTTTTAAGTAAATACTTATTCTCAGTCAAATAAAACTGTAAAATATTCACTTATTTAGAATCAGGGAGTAACATATAATCTTTTAGATTTTATAAGACAATAAAAAGAAAAATACGAATAAAGATAAATTAGATAATTGAACATTAAAAATTCTTAGAACTAATTATATATTTGCATATAAATTAAAATATTTTCTTTTTTAGATGATGTGTGTGAATATTAATATCTATTTGACTTATAGTGTAAGTTAAAATATTTAAAAAAAATAGCTAATAAAAAATACTAAAATATTGTAGAATTTAACCTAAATAATAGTACAAACTATTTGAACGTACAAACTAAAAATATTTTACATGATAACTGCATACTAATTAAACACTTAACTTCATAGAAAATAAAAATTGAAAAAACCTTATAATAATATTCTTCTCCAATTTTTTTTTGTGTATAATCTTTTTTTCGCCTTAACTTTTTTATTGTTTTTGTTATTGTTGTATATATACATATTTTTTCCCTCTCCATCAACGTATTCTTAAACCCTTTAAAATCTCAAATGGTCAAACTCAAAAGAGGGTGATAAATATAGGTTAATTCCTAAATATGTCTCTAAAATATTTTTAATTAGAGAATTTAATTTTTAATAAATTTTAATTATTAAATTAGTTTTAAATTTTTATGTTATTAAACATATCAATCTTAATGTCAAATTTTGATAATAGTTAGACAAATTAATCTCTGTCGTTATTTAATAAAAAACATAACAGCTTTTAAAAAATTTAAAATTTTCATATTCATCTCTTTATATAATTACAATCTTCACTTTAATTTGTGTAGTAAAATAAAAGTTTGTAAATTGATTTGGTGTTTAAAATTTTTAGAGGACTAAAATACACCTTTTAATTTTGGTGTTACCCTTTCAGTGATGTTTAACAACGATGTTAAAATTTGGTGTGTTTCTTTGTATGTGAGACCACAAATTTAATTTGAAGGTCGAATTTATGACTTTTAATTTTTTTTAAACATACAAATTTCAGGGTCAAATTTTTTTTTAATACAAATCTTACTCTTAGATTTAGATTTATATTTTGGTATTAAAAAAATTTTACATGTGCAGTTTAAATCTTCTAATTTGTTTTAAGATAAAAAAAAGTTATTTTAACACAAATTGAATCTTTCGATTTGTGCATTATGAAATGTAATTTTTAATTAGATTTGTCTACAAATTTTATTATTACTCAAATTTGATGGTCTAATTTGTTATTTAAAGTTAAAAAAATAAAACTCATATCAGAAAAAAATATACCAATTTATCATTACATTAAATTACATACGATCTTTTTCTATTTTTAAAAAATATTAACCGATGGTCCCAAGAAAAGCATAAAATTGTTGAGATTGAAATTGTAATAATTATGAGAGTAAGGATCATACAAATGTTGGACTATGTGTATGAAAACAGAGAAGCAATTGTTGGATGAATAAATTAGAAGTACCTGCTCATCCATCAACACCATTTCAATGGAGCTATTGGATTTGGAGTCTTTGAATTTTGGTAAAGACCAGAGTCTGATTACTCTGATATGAATCTTCCAGCTCTCTTTTGACGGTGCAATCATCTCTAACAAATCATATTGTCTATCCATTTTTTTTCTAGAGAAAAAAAAAGAGCAACGTAAATTGTAACAAGTATGTATGATAACAGTATAAGACCATACTTCCTAGATTTTTATAGCAACTAAGAAGAGGTATATTTTTTAGGTAAATCATTTTAAAATTAGACTGCATCAAAAATCACATTTTTTCCATAATCCAAAAGAAGAAAAAATCTATCTTGATAATTTAAAAAAAGAAAAAAGATTTGAATTGAAAATACAGCTCTTATTCTATATCATAAATACTCTTAATTCAAAATATACCGAGTAAAAAAAGATACGAAAATAAGAGCTGAATCCATGTCTTCCTGTGATTAAAATATATATATATATATATATATATATATACACACACACACACACGTGTATAATAATACCCTTAATATATGTATCAGAAAAATCTATAATTTTATTGTTGTTTTCTAAACTAGGCATCATACGTAGCAAATTTAAGATAGTTTTATCCCAATCATATGCCTTTTTTATGAGCTTAAATTATTAGAAAAATTAATTTTATAACATAGTATCATATTTTCTATAATTTAAAATTTGAGGCATTGATTTTTATTGACTCCAAAAAAATATTGCAACATAAGACAAATAAAAAAATATATATAAGATTTAGACAAAATAAAAAAATTACGTGAAAAGACGTATTAAAAATAGGATCAACTGTATGATAAAATTAATTATATATGGGTCGCATGCAATTTGGGATTAGGGTTTTAAATTACATATATTAATGAATTAGTTTAGAGACTTACCATGATTACAACCAAAGTTCTGAGAACAGGGGAAAGACCCAATGAAAGATCCATTGGGAAGCTGTTGTTAAGACTGGGCATGTTTGTGTGCAAGTGTTTCAAGTAATTGGTTTTTTTTTCTGTGTAATCTAAAACACAAAACACAAAGCACACAACCTGAGATGAATAATCAAATAATCATCTACAAATTTTACAAAAACACAAAGCAGTAGCAGTACAACAGAACCAGAACCCAAAAATCAAATAATCGTTCAACGATTTCAACAATCGAAGAACAGGTGCACACCAAAGCCACTGACCTTCGAGACAATGACGCCGAGACGACGGCGACAAGACGACCGCGAGCAGGAAGAATCCGACGGAGGATGGGCGCCGAGTGAGGAAGAAGACATCGAATAGGAGATTTGACTTGGAAAACACCGACAGTACAAAGAGAGACTCCTCGGACAGCCACGGACGGCGGCAATCGGTCACTCCATTCGGCGGCGGTGGAGGCTAGCTAAGGTTTTCCCTTTTTGTTTTTCTTTGAATGAAGGAATGAATGAAAGTAACAAAAGAGAGGAGGGAGACCAGCAAGCAATAACGTGTCTAACTCTTTTTGTTTTCTTTATTTATTCTAATTTATAAAAGTAACAAAAGAGAGGAGGGAGTTACGTGTCTAACTCTTTTTGTTTTCTTTTGTTTTCTTTATTTATTCTAATTTATAAAAGTAACAAAAGAGAGGAGGGAGACCAGCAAGCAGTAACGTATTACTCCCTCTTTGTTCTATTTTGTTTTCTTTATTTATTCTAATTTATAAGGAGACTACTTGTGATTGATTAAATTTTCTACATGTATTTTGGTAAACGAAGAGATTGATTAAAAAAAGTTCTTATTTCTGATCATTGAATATATTCCTCCTATTCTAAAATAATTGTTGCTTTAATTTTAACTTTTAGATTTATTAAAAAATTGAGTAATTGGAGACTCTTGACACTACAAGAAAAAGCGTATTTATCGACGTAAAAAATCGACGACTATCTCTCCCGTCGATATTTTTCGACGGCTTGCCGTCGATATTTAAAAAAATAATAATTAAAAATAAAATAATAAAATTGACAGTCTAGTCGTCGATTTTTTGATGATGCATTAAATCTCTTTTAATTATCGTCATATTGTAGACGAAGCGGGGTTGAAAATACTTTTATATTAAAATCGACAGACATAGCGTCTTTTTTTATATTTAAAATATTGACAACATTTCTGTCGATAAATTTAAACGTTCCAGATTGTTTCTTAAAATACGAAACGGGAGATGAAAATACTTTTATATTAAAATCGACAGACATAGCGTCTATTTTTATATTTAAAATATCGACAACATTTTTGTCGATAAATTTGAACGTTCCAGATTTTTTTTTTAAAATCAAATAAATGGTATGGATTGAATATAAAAAATAGACGCTAAATACGTTAATTTTTTTCAAAATAAAATCGACATACATACTGTCGATTTTTATTGCTAAAAGCACGAGCCCGCGCCCACTTCCCGCTCCAAGTTCAGAAACAAAATTTTATCATTTTATTTTCCTCTCTTTTCTTTTCTGCATTCCACTTCTTTTCTGCATTCAGAAACACAATTTCAGACCACTTCACGGTTGCACCACCATCACTCAGTTTGCTCGCGCCGCCACTGTCGCTCCTCTTGCTGGCGCTGCCTGTCGCTCCGTTGCTGCCGTGCCACACAGTCGCTTCTTCTCTCTGTTGCCGTCGTAGCTCCTCCTACTTTGGTCCTTCTCCGCTCTCTCTCAATCGAACTCACAAAAACCAGGTATCATTTTCTGACTGTTACTGAACTCTTTTCAAAGCCAACTTCAGTTTCATTTGGAAATCCCCTATTTCAGGTGTAAACTATGACCTAATTGTAATATCCTGTTTTCTAAATCTAGAAATTCTGGTCATGTTTATTCTGGTCATAATTTGCTGCTTCATGAATTCTTAATATATTATTTCTCTGCTTAATTGAAATGATTGTGGTACTTATTTCATACTCTCCTTCTGTACTGATTTTTGGTTAGGGATTTTACTTTTGTTTTGATTTGGATTTTGCTTTTGTTCTGATTTGACTTGCTGTTTGTCTTAAATAAATAATTTAAGAAAAACTTCTTTTCATCATAAGTGCATTATGAATTTTTTTTAAAAGAAAAAAAATCTTTTGAAGAGCATTGTTTTGTTACTTGTGATCTGTTTCTATGCATCAATTCTCATCCACTGTAGTTAGTTAACAAATAAAGTGCTGGCTCTGTTATTTCTTGATTGAGTAAGAAGAAGGAGTGAGTAAGAAAAACCCGCCTGAGCATGAGACTGAACCATTTTCTAAGTACTCCTTGAATCCTGGTACAACTTTGTTGTTGGACCATTTTGCTTCTTGCAGAAACGATTTGCACAAATCACACCACTGATATCATAAGTATAGACATATCAATCAATTTATGAATCCTCATAATAATTGTGTAGATAATAGTGAAAACATTAATTTAGGAATCTAATTAAGAGTTAATAAGACTTGATTAAACTTAGGAAAAGTATAGTACATACAGCTTTTTTGAGATAGGGAAGCCACTTGACTGCATGATCTTTGAAGATATCAAAAGCCATTTCATTGATAGTGGTATAAAGCACTAGGAAGCACAATATCATGTAGTCTGGAAGATTGTTAATGGTATTTACATCCCATCTGATATAAAAGCATGCATATAATAATAATTAAATTTTGCCGCATTAAGTTATTGTTATAAATATATACTAAATAATATAATAAAGCAACCTCTCAATAGCATCCGTGAAGAGAACATCAATTCTCTTTTAAAGTGGCTTGATTCTCTTTTTCATTTTTCTGCATTTGTTATTTTTCATTGGATTTTGGCTAATAATCTTAATGAGTGGCCACCATTTTCATTTTACAACTTGGAGTGCTGAATTTAATCAATCATTTTGAATAGCAATTAGAGTGAAACTATGGTTGTGACTTCTGTCTTGTCAATTATAGTGAAAACTATAAGACATTACTATTGAGTAGATGTGCTTGCTTACTTAAAGAAATCTTTTAATGGTTCTTGTTTCTATAAATGTAATGTATTTCCCCTCATCAATTTGATAGAGAGGGAAGAAAAAGAATGGAAGAAGCTCTTCTTGGAAGCCAGATTCAGTCACTATAAAATAACACCATATTTGGTATGAGGTCACTCATTGAAGTTTATCCTTGAATAATAAAAGGCAGCGATATTGATCTATACATTGCTTTATTTTGTTAGGAGTTAAATCTTAGTCATATTTCTGTTAATGATCTAGGCCTCTGCTTTATAACAAGCATATACAATAGCAGTTTATATTGGGAGCCTGTTGTAATAGTTTCTCTCTCGGTGCTTTATAAATAACATTAAACAAACCTATAATAAGCTTCAAAGTTCAAACAGCCTGTGTTTTTGTGCAACAATCTTGTGCTGTTGTGCATATATATTTCATTCTTTTGTGCAACCACATTGCAGATTGTTGGTATTTAACACCGGCGCTAAGATTCTTGGTATTTAACACTTGCTGCTTGATTGAAGGTTGCTTGGTGGCTTTACATTGGAAGATTGTTGGTAGGGTGTGGGATGGGCCTTCTATCTTTTGTGGTAATGTTAAGTGAAAATACTTTTATATTAAAATCGACAGACATAGCGTCTATTTTATATTTAAAATATCGACAACATTTCTGTCGATAAATTTAAACGTCATTGTTTCTCAAAATACGAAGCGAGGGATGAAAATACTTTTATATTAAAATCGACAGACATAGCGTCTATTTTTATATTTAAAATATCGACAACATTTTTGTCGATAAATTTGAACGTTCCAGATTTTTTTTTAAAATCAAATAAATGATGTGAATTGAATGTATAAAATAGACGCTAAGAACGTTGATTTTTTTTCAAAATAAAATCGACATACATACCGTCGATTTTTATTGCTAAAAACACGAGTCCGCGCCCACTTCCCGCCCCGAGTTCAGAAAAAAAATTTTTATCATTTTCTTTTCTTCTCTTTTCTTTTCTGCATTCCATTTCTTTTCTGCATTCAGAAACACAATTTCAGACCACTTCACGGTTGCGCCACCATCACTCAGTTTGCTCGCACCGCCACTGTCGCTCCTCTTGCTCGCGCCGCCACTATCGCTCCGTTGCTGCCGTGCCGCCGTCGCTCCTTCTCTCTATTGCCGCCGTTACTCTTCCTACTTTAGTCCTTCTCCGTGCTCTCTCAATCGAGCTCACAAGAACCAGGTATCATTTTCTGACTGTTACTGAACTCTTTTCAAAGCCAACTTCAGTTTCATTTGGAAATCCCCTATTTCAGGTGTAAACTATGACCTAATTGTAATATCCTGTTTTCTAAATCTAGAAATTCTGGTCATGTTTATTCTGGTCATGAGTTGCTGCTTCATGAATTCTTAATATATTATTTCTCTGCTAATATTCTTTCTCTGCTTAATTGAAATGATTGTGGTACTTATTTCATACTCTCCTTCTGTACTGATTTTTGGTTAGGGATTTTACTTTTGTTCTGATTTGGATTTTGCTTTTGTTATGATTTGGCTTGCTGTTTGTCTTAAATAAATAATTTAAGAAAAACTTCTTTTTATCATAAGTGCATTATGAATTTTTTTTAAAAAGAAAAAAAAATCTTTTGAAGAGCATTGTTTTGTTACTTGTGATCTGTTTCTATGCATCAATTCTCATCCACTGTAGTTAGTTAACGAATGAAGTGCTGGCTCTGTTATTTCTTGATTGAGTAAGAAGAAGGAGTGAGTAAGAAAAATCCCGCCTGAGCATGAGACTGAACCATTTTCTAAGTACTCCTTGAATCCTGGTACAACTTTGTTGTTGGACCATTTTGCTTCTTGCAGAAACGATTTTCACAAATCACACCACTGATATCATAAGTATAGACATATCAATCAATTTATGAATCCTCATAATAATTGTGTAGATAATAGTGAAAACATTAATTTAGGAATCTAATTAAGAGTTAATAAGACTTGATTAAACTTAGGAAAAGTATAGTACATACAGCTTTTTTGAGATAGGGAAGCCACTTGACTGCATGATCTTTGAAGATATCAAAAGCCATTTCATTGATAGTGGTATAAAGCGCTAGGAAGCACAATATCATGTAGTCTGGAAGATTGTTAATGGTATTTACATCCCATCTGATATAAAAGCATGCATATAATAATAATTAAATTTTGCCGCATTAAGTTATTGTTATAAATATATACTAAATAATATAATAAAGCAACCTCTCAATAGCATCCGTGAAGAGAACATCAATTCTCTTTTAAAGTGGCTTGATTCTCTTTTTCATTTTTCTGCATTTGTTATTTTTCATTGGATATTGGCTAATAATCTTAATGAGTGGCCACCGTTTTCATTTTACAATTTGGAGTGCTGAATTTAATCAATCATTTTGAATAGCAATTAGAGTGAAACTATGGTTGTGACTTCTGTCTTGTCAATTATAGTGAAAACTATAAGACATTACTATTGAGTAGATGTGCTTGCTTACTTAAAGAAATCTTTTAATGGTTCTTGTTTCTATAAATGTAATGTATTTCCCCTCATCAATTTGATAGAGAGGGAAGAAAAAGAATGGAAGAAGCTCTTCTTGGAAGCTAGATTCAGTCACTATAAAATAACACCCATATTTGGTATGAGGTCACTCATTGAAGTTTATCCTTGAATAATAAAAGGCAGAGATATTGATCTATACATTGCTTTATTTTGTTAGGAGTTAAATCTTAGTCATATTTCTGTTAATGATCTAGGCCTCTGCTTTATAACAAGCATATACAATAGCAGTTTATATTGGGAGCCTGTTGTAATAGTTTCTCTCTCGGTGCTTTATAAATAACATTAAACAAACCTATAATAAGCTTCAAAGTTCAAACAGCCTGTGTTTTTGTGCAACAATCTTGTGCTGTTGTGCATATATATTTCATTCTTTTGTGCAACCACATTGCAGATTGTTGGTATTTAACACCGGCGCTAAGATTCTTGGTATTTAACACTTGCTGCTTGATTGAAGGTTGCTTGGTGGCTTTACATTGAAAGATTGTTGGTAGGGTGTGGGATGGGCCTTCTATCTTTTGTGGTAATGTTAAGATTCATAAACTTTCTTATAATTTCAGTTCAAACTTCAAATTGCATTCAGCTGATAAAGTCAAAAGAAACACAAATAATTTTTTTTCCTTTTATATAACATAACAGGTTCCAGTTTATGTAGCAGAAGTAACACCGAAGAATCTCCGAGGAGGATTCACCACGGTTCATCAGGTAAAGTGATAAAATATTCTCTCAAATGTCCTTTTACTTGCATCATGTTTTACATATTTCATGCGTTGCATTATTCCAAATCCTTATTATTATGTTGACAGCTTATGATTTGTTGTGGGGTATCATTAACTTATCTTATTGGAGCATTCTTGAATTGGAGGATTTTGGCTCTGATAGGTAAATGACCTTCTTTCTGGTGTTGTTTTAATAAAACATGAAATCAAACAACTGGGTTGATGAAACTGCTCACATCTTTTTCATCTTTGTCTCAGGAATCATTCCTTGTAGTGCACAGGTTCTGAGTCTACCCTTCATTCCTGAGTCTCCTAGGTGGCTGGTTAGTTGTTCCTAGTTGTTTACTATCATTCAAACAAGCAACTAATCATTCTTCACTTTTTATTAAAATGATTGGAGTTGCGAAATGTCACCGATACTTACAATCTTCTGCAGGCAAAGGTTGGTCACTTGGCGGGGAGCGAAAATTCTTTATAGCGCCTTAGGGGAGAGAATGCCAATGTTTCTCAAGAGGCCACTGAAATTAGAGTATATAACAAGTGTTTGTTCATTCGAGTGCTAAACTCGTGTGTTACAATCTATCTAGAAAGCAAAAGAAGCAAGGAAAAAGATACCACAAAGTCTAACACACTAACATGCACTGTTTTAGTAGGATTATACAAAAGCACTTCAGCAGCATTCAGAAGCTAGCATTATTATATTAGCACTCAGCACTTATTATTATGTTCCTCTTCCTCTAACATTTCTTCAACTGCTTCCTTGAATCTGAGGCTTGCACTCAGCACTCATGAAGAATGTGGTGGAAGCCTGTTTGTGAAGGTGTACATGGAAGGCATTCCAATAGGGAGGAAACTCGACACCACTATTCTCTGGGGTACAGAGATGGATGAAGTTGTAGTTCAACCTAGTGAGAGATGCCATGTCCTCACTTATGAAGATGAAGAAGGAGATCTTGTTATGGTTGGGGATGTTCCTTGGGAGTAAGTCATCATCATCATCTAAATTCTCTTCTTTCTTTCTTTCTTTAATGAAACTAATTGATATTATATGTTGATGTTGGTGTGGATGTTTGTTTCCACTGTAAAGAGGTTGAATATCACAAGGGTAGACACATTCACTACCTCTTGATAATGCAGATCTCTATATGTTTTGGATTAATTAGGTAGCTTCAGAGACACTACTGAGGTTTCCAATTTTGTTCTTAGTACTACTACTACTAGTGTAGTCTTAATTACAAGTGTTGAATCATCAAAACTATGCACAAAGTTAAGTCCTCAGTTATATATACTACATGCATAGCTTGCTCACTAGTCACTACTTTCTTCTTTCCTTCAACATGTATAATTAATTAATTAATTAATTCCTGTCGTACATTCATTCCTAATTAGTGTATGTCACAGCTTCTTTTTATTAATTAGCTTTTCATAAAGGCAAAAGATAGATTGACATATACACATAACAAGTATGAACTAGAAACAAGTAAAGGTTATATTGGCAAAATAATATAGTATAAATTTTATTTTTATATTTAAAAGTTTATTTGTCTTGTTATCTAATATTCTGTATAAATTTTATTTATATATTTAAAAGTTTATTTGTATTAATTGTTTACTATTTTTCAAATAAAAAAAATAATTAAAATATATAACTATTAAAATCGATAGAAAAGTTGTCGCTTTTTAAATTTAAAATAGACAAAAAAACAAAATATAGACAAATTCTTGGTCGGTATCTAAATTAATAAATTGATGGCAATTGTGTCGAATTTATTGAATCAAATATCGACGGCAGTGTTGTCGATTTTATTAAGCATATTATAGACGAAACTGTTGTCGATTTTATTAAGCATATTATAGACGAAATTATTGTCGATTTAATTGAATCAAATATCGACAGAACTGGCGTCGATTTTATATAATAATATCGACGGCAACTTTGTCGATTTTATTAAGAATGTAGAGTTTTCAAACTCATATTATAGACAAAAACGTTGTCGATTTTATTACATTATTATCGACGGCAAGGCAAGCCGTCGATTTTATTAGAATTTTAAAAAATCGACAAGCTTAATAGCGACCATCATCGCCGTCCATTTTGCTGTCGAAATTTAATATTATCGACGGCTTAGCCGTCGATTTGGCCGTCGATTTTAACGATGTTTCTTGTAGTGAATGATGCTGAATGAGCAAAAGATTTCAATAATGCATGATTTATTCCCAAGTTTTCAAAGTGGTAATCATATTCATGTGAGAGAGGGGTTTCCAATGAAAAGTTCAATACATTCCGAGATTGAGTATGCTATGTATAGTTGAATCTCACTCAACTCTCTTTGCAATTGCCAACATATTATCACCAACACTAATATTACATTTATTTCTTCAACGGGCTTTCATTTTTTTATATAAGTACTTAAATACTAATAATAATAATAATAATAATAATAATAATAATAATAATAATAATAATAATAATAATAATAATAATAATAAGTATTTATTAAAAGAAAACACACTCAAATCTTGGATTAAATAAACAAATATACGAAACAACTCTTGTATCAAGTTCTAAGAGATAAATTAATGTCAACACAAATTTTAAAAAATAAACTACTCATATATGGTAGATCCTAATCACTCTCAAACAACCATACTTCATTCAAGTAATAGTTTAAATAAATTATTCTCATATATTATAAATCGAACTGTGTAAAGGCGCACTACAAGAAAAAGCAATATTTGTAACAAAAAATATTGTTACAAAAAATCGATATTTTGAAACAAAAGGATTTTGTAACAAAAAAAGGGGCCGTTGCAGTATGTCCCGTTACAAAAAGTTTTCGTAACAAAAAATGAAACTGTTACAATTCAAAGTAATATTTTGTAACAATTTTTTCTGATACAAAAAACCAAAAGTTGTTACAAAAGTGATAACAAATTTTGATCTTCAAAATATTTTTGGTGACAATATATTTTTTCCTATCATAAAATTTTGTTACAAAATATAACTTGATTTTGTAACATTTTTTTTCTTTAGTTACAAAACACTATTTATTTTGTAATAATTTTTAAATACAAATTATACACATAATTTGCCAAATTATATTTTTTAAATTAATTAATATATAAACTAATTTACTCAGCAAGTCAACATTTATATAATATATAATAACATAAATAGTTCAAATATCTTTTATTTAACTAAGATTGTTTTATAAATCTTCAACATATAAACTTTAAAGTACAAACTAACAAGACACATTGAAGAACCCTAATGTAGATACATAGGACAAGAAATACAAGGAATTATAAATCTCCAAAATGTAATAAGTGCCACACACCATCATGTTCATACAAGTTCCATCATGTATGAACAAAGAACTACAAACTCCATCATATCCATCGAGCTCCTTTCTCATGGAGAAACTTCTAATAAGTACCACACAAGTGCCAAACACCTAAAAAGTTCACCAACCAAAAAACACTAGCTTAAATTCAAATCAAATCAATAATGTTTCAAAATACAACCCTACTTCTCAAAATTTTTAAAAATTCATAGAGTGCTTCTTATGTTCCAAACTCTAGTGTGAATGCTCTATGGATCACATTCTTACACCAGATTTGGTTCCAACTCAATCAGGTTAATATAAAACTTTATAGGAATTTCACAAGTTGCTACTACAATAGGGTGCCACAATAAAAAGCCTAGAAAGTGCAATCACTTAGTAAATTCATATAAAAATTATCATATAACTATAAGTTTATGGTGAATTACTAGGGTTTTTAACTTCATACTACAATTAAAACAAGAATGTACAAATTTATTAATTTTTACATAATTTTTGCACAAAAAGCTTATTTCAAAAATCATACAATTTTATCTATTGAACCAAATGACTTGAAACTTCACAGGGGACAACTAGGCTCATAAACCAAACTACTCATATTGGTTCCAAGTGAAAAGCAATTGCGGTTTGTTATGATCACACAACATTTTCTACCACATGCATCCATCTAAACAAAACAAGAAAAATTGCATACAAAGTATTGAAAGAAAAAGTACAAAGTATGGTACCCGTTTTGTTATGTTTCAATTTCAACAAATTAAACCAAACAAATGAATTAAATAAGAAAGACCATATAGTCAAGTGCTAGTTGTAGATAATAGTTCCATAAAATAATACGGAAGTACCATTGATGAGCGAATAATTTATACGCTTTTTGGCATTGTTTTTAGTATGTTTTTAGCATGTTTTAGTTAGTTTTTATTATATTTTTATTAGTTTTTATTTAAACTTCACTTTTTTGGACTTTACTATGAGTTTGTGTATTTTTCTATGATTTCAAGTATTTTCTGGCTGAAATTGAGGGACCTGAGCAAAAATCTGATTCAGAGGCTGAAAAGGACTGCAGATGCTGTTGGATTCTAACCTCCCTCCACTCAAAGTGGATTTTCTGGAGCTACAGAAGCCCAATTGGTGCGCTCTCAATTGCGTTGGAAAGTAGACATCCAGGGCTTTCCAGCAATATATAATAGTCCATACTTTGCCCAAGATTTGATGGCCCAAACCGGCGTTCAAAGTCAGCATCAGAATCCTCGTGGTATAAGCTAGAATCCATTGGCGGCCATTCTTGAGAATCCGGAAGGTCTAAACCTTGTCTGTGGTATTCTGAGTAGGATTCAAGGATTGAATGACTGTGACGAGCTTCAAACTCGTGATTGTGGGGCGTTAGTAACAGACGCAAAAGAATCACTGGATTCTATTCCGACATGATCGAGAACCAACAGATGATTAGCCGTGCTGTGACAGAGCGCGTTGAACATTTTCACTGAGAGGACGGGAGGTAGCCATTGACAACGGTGAAACCCAACATACAGCTTGCCATTGAAGGAGCCTTGCGTGCTTGAAGAAGAAGACAGTAGGAAAGCAGAGATTCAGAAGATGGAGCATCTCCAAAACCTCAACCTATTCTCCGTTACTGCAAAAGAAGTATTTATTTCATGTTCTTCTACTTTTTACAATTAAATCTCAGAGTTATTGATATCTTGACTAAGAGTTACGAGATAACCATAGCTTGCTTCAAGCCGACAATCTCCGTGGGATCGACCCTTACTCACGTAAGGTATTACTTAGACGACCCAGTGCACTTGCTGGTTAGTTGTGCGGAATTACAAAAGTGTGATTGTGATTTCATGCACCAAGTTTTTGGCGCCGTTGCCGGGGATTGTTCGAGTTTGGACAACTGACGGTTTATCTTGTTGCTTAGATTAGAAATATTTTATTTTTGTTGGTTTAGAGTCTTTTATTTGAGTTTAGTTTCATATTTTAAGTTTGGTGTCAATTGCATGCTTTTATTTTCTTTTAATTTTTCGAATTTGCATGTTCCTAGTTCTTTCTTGATCTTTAAAAATTCTAAGTTTGGTGTCTTTTTTGTGTTTTCCCTTAAATTTTCGAAAATTTGTGTTTGATTTTCTAAAAATTTTAAGTTTGGTGTTTTTGTGCTTTTATTTACTTAAAAATTTTTCAAAAATTTGTTCTTGGTGTTCATCTTGATCTTCGAAGTGTTCTTGGTGTTCATCTTGACATTCAAAGTTTTCTTGTTTGTTCTCTGTGTTTTGATCTAAAATTTCTAAGTTTAGTGTCATTTTGTTGTTTTTCTCTTTCCTCATTAAAAATTCAAAAATTCGAAATTTTGCATTAACTTAGTCAAAGATTTTCAAAATCATATTTTTTAGTCAAGTCAAAATTCTAATTTCAAAAAAAAATTTGATTTCTTTTTTTTCTCAAATCTTTTTCAAAAAAAATCAAATCTTTTTAATTTCTTGAATCATATCTTTTCAATCAAATCTTTTTCAAAATAATTTTCAATCATATCTTTTTTATTGCTCTTTTCAAAATCTTTTTAATCAATTAATTAATTTAGTTTTCAATTTGCTTTGATTTTATTTTCTTTTAGTTTTCGAAATTTTATTTTATTTTCCATTTATTTTATTTTATTAATTTCGGTTACTTTTAATTAAAATAAAATAAAAACAAAAAAATATAATTCATATCAATTCCCTTTTCTCCATCATGGACCTAAGTGGAAGTGAGCTGTCCAGAAGGACTCTAGGGTCATATGCTAACCCCATTACAGCTGCATATGGGAGTAGCATCTGTATACCTCCCATCAAAGCAAGCAGATTTGAGCTAAACCCTCAGCTCATTATCATGGTTCAGCAAAATTGCCAGTATTCCAGTCTTCTGCAGGAAGAACCTACTGAGTTTCTGGCACAGTTCTTACAAATTGCTGACACAGTACGTAATAAAGAAGTGGATCAGGATGTCTACAGATTATTATTATTTCCATTTGCTGTAAAAGATCAAGCTAAGAGGTGGTTAAATAACCAACCCACATCAAGCATAAAAACATGGAGGCAATTAACAGACAAATTCCTGAATCAATTTTACCCTCCAAGAAGGATGACACAGCTAAGGCTGGACATCCAAGGCTTTAAACAAGAGGATCATGAATCCCTTTATAATGCCTGGGAGAGGTACAGAGGGATGCTGAGAAAATGTCCTTCTGAAATGTTTTCAGAGTGGGTACAGTTAGACATCTTTTACTATGGGCTTACAGAAAAAGCTCAGATGTCCCTAGATCACTCAGCTGGTGGATCTATTCACATGAGAAAAACAATTGAAGAGGCTCAAGAACTCATAGATACAGTTGCTAGAAATCAACATCTGTACTCAAACAGTGAGTCCTCTACAAAAGAAGAAGCTATGGCAGTAACTACTGATCTTAATCCTCAAGAACAGATTGTTGAGCTTAATCAGCAATTACTCCTTATGACAAAACAATTAGCAGAATTTAAAGAGATGCTCCAAGACACTAAAAATGCTAACAAGAATATGGAAGCACAATTGAATCAGACAAGACAGCAGCTATCTAAACAGATAACAGAAGAATGCCAAGCTGTTAAATTAAGGAGTGGGAGGACACTGAATGTATCAGTTCAAAGTGGCAAAAAGCCAAGAAAGGAACAACTAACAGAGGATAACCAAACCACTGCCCAACATCCCTCTGAGGACAGTAAGAGCCCAGAGAGGAATACTTCTGGCGTTCAAACGCCAGAAAAGGGGGAAAAGTTGGCGTTAAACGCCCATTCCTTGCCCAGTTCTGGCGTTCAAACGCCGGAAAAGGGTGGGAAGCTTGCGTTAAACGCCCATCCTGCACCCAATCCTGGCATTCAAACGCCAATGAGAAATCAGACACCTGAGAGTGCTGATAGTAACTCCTCTAAGAAGGCTTCTCCAACCACCTCTGTAGGGAATAAACCTGCAGCAACTAAGGTTGAAGAATATAAAGCCAAGATGCCTTATCCTCAGAAACTTCGCCAAGCGGAATAGGATAAACAATTTGCCCGCTTTGCATACTATCTCAGGACTCTTGAAATAAAGATTCCGTTTGCAGAGGCACTTGAGCAAATACCCTCTTATGCTAAGTTCATGAAAGAGATCTTAAGTCATAAGAAGGATTGGAGAGAAACTGAAAGAGGGTTTCTCACTGAAGAATGCAGTGCAGTCATCCTAAAAAGCTTACCAGAAAAGCTTTAAGATCCAGGAAGCTTTATGATACCATGCACATTAGAGGGTGCTTGCACCAAGACAGCTCTATGTGACCTTGGAGCAAGTATTAACCTAATACCTGCATCCACTATCAGAAAGCTTGGGTTGACTGAAGAAGTCAAACTAACCCGGATATGTCTCCAACTTGCTGATGGCTCCATTAAATATCCATCAGGCATAATTGAGGACATGATTGTCAAGGTTGGGCCATTTGCCTTTCTCACTGACTTTGTAGTGCTGGAAATGGAGGAGCACAAGAGTGCAACTCTCATTCTAGGAAGACCCTTCCTAGCAACTGGACGAACTCTTATTGATGTACAAAAAGGGGAAGTGACCCTGAGAGTCAATGAGGATGAGTTCAAGTTGAATGCTGTCAAAGCTATGCAGCATCCAGACACATCAAATGACTGCATGAGCACTGATATTATTGACTCTTTAGTGGAAGAGATCAATATGACTGAGAGTCTCGAATCAGAGCTAGAGGATATCTTTAAAGATGTTCAGCCTGATCTGGAGGAACCAGAGGAAATAAAAGAACCTCTGAAAATTCCTCAGGAAGAGGATAAGCCTCCTAAACCCGAGCTCAAGCCACTACCACCCTCCCTGAAGTATGCATTTCTGGGAGAAGGTGACACTTTTCCAGTGATCATAAGCTCTGCTTTAAATTCACAGGAAGAGGAAGCACTGATTCAAGTGCTAAGGACACACAAGACAGCTCTTGGGTGGTCCATAAGTGATCTTAAGGGCATTAGCCCATCAAGATGCATGCACAAAATCTTATTGGAAGATAATGCCAAGCCAGTGGTTCAACCACAGAGGTGGCTAAATCCAGCCATGAAGGAGGTGGTGCAGAAAGAGGTCACTAAGTTACTAGAGGCTGGGATTATTTATCCTATTTCTGATAGCCCCTGTGTGAGCCCTGTCCAAGTTGTCCCCAAGAAGGGAGGCATGACAGTGGTTCATAATGAAAACAATGAACTGGTTCCTACAAGAACAGTTACAGGGTGGCGTATGTGTATTGACTACAGAAGGCTCAATACAGCCACCAGAAAGGATCATTTTTCTTTACCATTCATAGACCAAATGCTAGAAAGACTAGCGGGTCATGATTATTAATGCTTTTTGGATGGCTATTCAGGCTATAATCAAATTGCAGTGGACCCTCAAGATCAAGAGAAAACAGCATTCACATGTCCTTCTGGCGTATTTGCTTACAGAAGAATGCCTTTTGGTCTATGCAATGCACCTGCAACTTTTCAGAAGTGCATGCTCTCCATCTTCTTTGATATGGTAGAGAAGTTCCTGGAAGTCTTCATGGATGACTTCTCAGTATTTAGAGACTCATTCAGCTCCTGTCTTGGTCATCTAGCACTTGTGCTGAAAAGATGCCAAGAGACTAACCTGGTTTTAAACTGGGAGAAATGTCACTTTATGGTGATTGAAGGAATTGTCCTTGGACACAAAATTTCAAGCAAGGGAATAGAGGTGGATCAAGCCAAGGTGGAGGTGATTGAAAAATTACCACCACCTGCCAATGTAAAAGCAATAAGAAGCTTTTTGGGACATGCAGGATTCTACAGGAGGTTCATAAAAGATTTTTCAAAAATTGCAAAACCTCTAAGCAACCTGCTAGCTGCTGACACGCCATTTGTGTTTGACACAGAGTGTCTGCAGGCGTTTGAGACCCTGAAAGCCAAGCTGGTCACAACACCAGTCATCTCTGCACCAGACTGGACATTACCATTCGAATTAATATGTGATGTCAGTGACTATGCCATTGGTGCAGTGTTGGGACAAAGGCATAACAAGCTTCTGCACGTCATTTACTATGCCAGTCGTGTTTTAAATGATGCACAGAAGAATTACACAACCACAGAAAAAGAGTTACTTACAGTGGTTTATGCCATTGACAAGTTTATATCCTATTTAGTAGGTTCAAAAGTGATTGTGTATACTGACCATGCTGCTCTTAAATATCTACTCACAAAACAGGATTCAAAACCCAGGCTCATAAGATGGGTGTTGCTTCTGCAAGAGTTTGATATAGAAATAAGAGA
This sequence comes from Arachis ipaensis, assembly GCF_000816755.2. Classification (NCBI taxonomy): domain Eukaryota; kingdom Viridiplantae; phylum Streptophyta; class Magnoliopsida; order Fabales; family Fabaceae; genus Arachis; species Arachis ipaensis. The sequence goes on from NC_029787.2 coordinate 71,910,056, forward strand.
CAGAAAAGGGACAGAGAACCAGGTAGCTGATCACTTGTCCCAGATAGAACCAGTAGCTGGGGCGTTGACAAACCCCAATTTGAGGATTTATCTTGTGATGATTTCAGGGGTTTTATCAATGATTCCACACACTTTCTATATGAAAATACAAGATTTTGCATTCCTTTCCTAGTTTCGCCTCATGAATGAAAACATGCTTATTTCGCACTAAAATGGATACATTTCTAATCTTCTCTTGATGCCATTCGATGCCGTGACTTGTGTGTTAAGTGGTTTCAGGATATAGAGTAGGAATGGGCCGAAAGAGAGAAGGAAGACGGGTACAAAGGAAGAAAGCATGAGGATTAAGCTTTGGAAGTCTCCGCATGGGTGCGTGCGCGCACCTTGCGCGCCCGCGCGGATAGGGCAACGTGGAGCCAAAGCCAAGATCCGGCTTGAGAAGCGGCTAAGCTAGGATCTTCATGGGCGCGTACGCGTACATCACGCGTCCGCGCACATTACAAGACGTCTCAACGGCGCGCGCGCGTGCCTTGCGCGTGCGCGCCGATTTGCGAATATGATTTTTTAAGAAGTCACGTGACCTAGGCGTGGAGGCAGTTAAGGATTCCACTCTTGGAGAAACACCTTGGCGGGAAAAGCTTAAGAAGACCAAAGGAACAAGGGTTAAGGACACTTTTAGTTCATTTCTTCTAGATCTAGATATTTTTCCTTTTTTTTGGAGAGAAGAGAGAGTTAGTTACATTTTTTGGGAGAAGAAGAGGGAGATTCCAAGCTTCACTAGGGTTCATCCTCATCTAATTTCTGAATTTTCAATGACTTTTTGGTGAGATCCACTACAATTCTCACTCCACTTTGTTCATGTCATAGATTTTCTTCTCCAATTTCAAGTAGTAGATACAATTGATCAATTCTCATAGATCTAGAATTCAACTTTGTAATTTTGGATTTCATCTCTATTTTGGATTTTCATTGCTACTCTTTGAGACTTGTTGTTAGATCTTTGTGTTGCAATACTTTCAATTTGACTTTTCTTCTCATTTTACTATGCCTTTCCTTCTTGCTCATCACATGTTTGATAAAATGACAACACTAGCTATGGAGTAGAATTATCACACTTGGCATAGGGTTTGGTCCTTGGAAGAAGTTGAATAGTTGTAACAATAGTTGATTTGGAATTAGGGATTGCTAGTTAGCTTGGAGTGCACTAAAGCTAGATTCCCATAAGGTGAAGCTAGGACTTGTGACTCAAGTTAATTACTTTCATTTGACCTTCCTCTATACCTAGGGGATAACTAAATGAAGCAAGGCCTAATTGTTGTCAACATTGAATGGACTATAAGGATAGAATTTCTAATGCCAACCCTAAGCCAAGTCTTTTGATAATTGATTGTTTGTTTCTCATTGCTTTGCTAAAACCTTCAAAGAATTCCAACAAAGCTTACTAAATCAATAAGATGCACACTTTGGCAATTCCAAGGGAGAACGACTCGGGAGACTAGTACTCTCGGATATAGATTGTAGATTTGTTTGATGAAGGATTTTGTGTCGGTTTAGACTATACTACGATTGATCATTTGATAATTTCTATACCGGCAAAAATCTATTTGTCAAAATGGCGCCGTTGCCGGGGACTTTGCTTAGTGTGCCATGTTATTGTTTTGGATTAAGTATGTATATATGTACATAGTTGCACTTCATTGTAAATTGCTCAATTGACTAACTCCTCATCGTTACAATGAATTCCATTTCCCCTTCATTGCATGACGCGTTCACAACCGAATCCGAGCTTAGCCCCTTTTGATCCGGAAATAGAACGAACTTTGTTTCATATTAGGCAAGCTCGGAGGCGGCTAAGATTTGGAAAGGGTGAAGAGGTTTTCACCACCTCAACCACCTTACTACAAGTGAACATTGAACCGTCACTCAAAGAAGACATTAATCATACTCCCATCAATCTCACTAACAATTCTTCTTTTGTTTTAGGTACTAATACCATGGACGCTCCAAGGAGAGTTACCATCAAGGAAGCGGGTGCACCGGATTATGTCCTTCAACCCCTTCATGTAACTCACCCCAATTTGAATGCGAATTTTGAATTGAAGACCACTTTGATCAACCTCCTACCCAAGTTTCACGGGCTTCCCGCACAAGACCCTATTCGACATCTCAAAGACTTCCACCGCATATGCTCGACTACTAGACGGGAAGGGTCCGATGAAGTTGCTATATGGTTGTTTGCTTTCCCTTTCTCTCTTGAGGACAAGGCCAAAGAATGGTTCTACACTCTCTCTAGTGAAGTTACCTCCGATTGGGACCTACTTAGAAGGGGATTCTTGGATAAATTCTTGCCCCCGGAAAAGATGGATAGGCTAAGGAAAGAAATGTCTTGTATTGTGCAAGGTGAGACGGAACCACTATATGAGTATTGGGAACGGTTTCGCAAACTACTAGATGCGTGCCCTAATCACATGCTCGACACTCAAGTATTGCTTGGATACATATGTCAAGGGATGCGAGAGCAAGATAGAACCCTCTTGGACACTTCTAGCAATGATTCTTTGTCCAAATATAAAACCGCGGAGGAGGCATGGCAACTTATTATTGACTTAGCCGAATCCAATCAACATATGAGGCGAAGAGTCAACCGTCCAAGGACCGTGAACGAGATATCAACTAGTAGTGAAGCCACCGCTCTAACTCACTCCTTGAATGAGATGACATCCGTCTTGAGGCAACTCCAATTGAATCAACAACAACCACAACAACCTCAATCATATCAACAACACCCTCCACCATCTCAACAACACAACCAACAACAATTGGTCCCTCAAAGAGTATGTGGCATTTGCTCTTGCTACTCTCACTACACGGATGAGTGCCCAAACCTTCAAGAAGACAACACTTTGGTGGCCACCCATAATTTCTATGACCGCCCCAATCAAGGGTACTACCAAGGAGGTAATCCTAACCAAGGGCACCCTTATCAAGGAGGAGGCTACAACCAAGGAAGTGGAAACAATAATCAAAATTGGAAAGACAATCATCAACAAGGGAATAGGGATAACAACAACAATGGAGGAGGTCAAAGATGGAACAACAACTCGCAAAATTTCTCACAAAACCGACCATACAACTCACAAAATCAACCATACAATCAACAAAACCCACAAAGAAACTACCAAACATATCAACCACCACATCAAAGACCACCACCCAATCAATCACAAGCTCCTCAACTCACATATGCAACCACCCCCTCCAACCAAGATGAAACACTCCGGACCATCATCCAAGGCCAAAAGGAATTACAAAACACACTTGCTTCCGGCCTCACCGGCCTCACCTCCACATTACAAGCTCTTCTTGCACGCATGGACACACCATCGACCCCCACTCCTCAACCCCCAATCCAAAGTGCCATTCCCTCTCAACCTCAACCAAATCCAAAAGGGGGCATCAATGCCATCACCCTTAGATCCGGTACACAACTAAAAGAAAAGGAAGCAAAGGATCCAAGTCCTATCACAACCACCCAAGGGGAAGAGAGAATAGATATAGAAGAGGTAGTAGAAGAGGAGACACCACAAGCCATAGTTGAAGATGAAGCCCAACCAACAAGGGAGACAACCAAGGCCAAAAGAAC
>NC_029787.2:71914940-71919870 GCF_000816755.2 Arachis ipaensis
AGAACTCGAGAACTCGACCCCAAAATGGTAGAAATGTTCAAGAAAGTTGAGGTAACCATCCCCCTCTTTGATGCCATCCATCAAGTTCCCCAAATTCCTCATCCATCAAGTTCCTAGATATGCTAAATTCCTCAAAGATTTATGCATAAACAAGGATAGAATTCTTGAATTGGAAACCATCCCATTGGGGAGTTCTATTTCCGCTTTGATGGGAACATTACCGGAGAAGTGTGATGACCCGGGCCCTTGTATGGTCACTTGCACCGTCAATGGAGTTCAATTTAGAGATTGTATGTGTGACCTCGGAGCATGTGTTAGCATCATTCCGCTCTCCGTTTATCGGGTATTGAACTTGCCCCCACTAAAAAGGTCGACGACAAGATTTGTCCTAGCGGATAAAAGCATAATAACCGTAGCGGGTGTTGCGGAAGATGTATTGGTGAATATAAAGGGGTTGGTGTTCCCGATTGACTTCTATGTCCTTGAAATGCCGTCAAGCGAAACCGAGAGAGCATCCTCTATCCTACTTGGAAGGCCCTTCTTGAGAACTTCTAGATTTAAGCTTGATGCTTATTCGGGGAACTACTCATTTGAAATTGATGGAAGAATTGTAAGCTTTAGCCTAGAGGAAGCAATGAAGCATCCACCGGAGAACCATTCTCTATTTCGGTGTGACCCAATCGATAACATAGTAGCCGAAGTGCATCTTGCAAGAGTAGATGAGAAGTACATGGTCAAAGAGGCAAATGAAGAGTCAAGCGAACTAAATACCACACATTATACAAGCCATCCGGAAACTCAAACTTCAAGGAATGACAAGAAGATGGAATTGAAGCCACTACCACCTCACTTAAGGTATTCATACCTTGATGAAGCCCAAAAGCTACCCGTGATAATTGCACAAGAGTTAACTCCTCAACAAGAAGAAAAATTGCTGAATGTATTGAGGAAAAACAAAAGGGCAATTGGGTGGAGTTTGGCGGATCTAGTGGGAATAAGCCCCCAAGTATGCGAGCACCGCATATTTCTTGAAGAAGGAGCAAGACCGGTCCAACAACCTCAAAGGAGACTCAACCCAACTATTCTTGAGGTGGTAAAGAAAGAAGTCACTAAGCTACTTGAGGCGGACATCATCTATCCTATCTCGGATAGCGAATGGGTAAGCCCGGTCCAAGTAGTGCAAAAAAGAAGTCCGGAGTGACAACAATCAAAAACGAAAGTGGTGAACTCATAGCAACAAGAGTGCAGAATTCTTGGAGAGTATGCATAGACTACCGAAGATTGAATGCGGCCACAAGAAAAGACCACTTTCCACTACCATTTATCGATCAAATGCTTGATCGGTTAGCCGGTAAATCATACTATTGTTTTCTTGATGGCTACTCCAAGTACTTGTTGGCAAAAAAGGAATCCAAACCGAGATTAATTCGTTGGGTGCTCTTATTACAAGAATTTGACTTGGAAATCAAAGATAGGAGCGGTGCCCAAAACCTAGTGGCGGACAATTTAAGTCGCCTCGAACACACAAAAGGCGACACCACTCCTATCAATGATTCCTTTCCTTTAGATGCTTTGCATGAAATCTCGGAAGTGGTTCCTTGGTATGCCCCAATAGCAAACTATTTGGTTTCACGCACTTTCCCTCCCAATCTCAACAAACACCAAAAGGATAAGCTGAAAAGCGAATCCAAATACTATATTTGGGATGATCCCTATTTGTGGAGGTGTGGAGCGGACCAAATAGTGCGACGGTGCATACCTCAAACCGAATTCCAAGTAATCTTGGACGCTTGCCATGCTTCCGAAGGAGGTGGTCACTATGGCCCCAAAGAACGGCAAGAAAAATCCTTGATTGCGGATTTTGGTGGCCAACTCTTCTCAAAGATGCTTCTCTCTATTGCAAATCTTGTCCCCAATGTATTAGGTTTGGAGATATTTCCAAGAAGGACGAAATTCCCCAACAAAATATGCTTTTTTGCGAAATCTTTGACGTATGGGGAATCGACTTCATGGGACCATTTCCAAACTCCAATGGTTTTCTCTACATCTTGTTAGCCGTCGATTATGTGTCAAAATGGGTTGAGGCAATCCCCACCCGAACGGATGACGCTAATGTTGTGTATTCTTTTGTGAGGAACAACATCATTTGTCGCTTTGGCGCCCCAAGAGCAATCATAAGTGACCAAAGATCCCACTTTTGCAATAAAAGAATAGACGGCCTCATGAGAAAATATGGCATCATCCACAAAGTCGCCACGGCTTACCACCCTCAGATAAACGGCCAAGCCGAAGTCTCTAACCGGGAAATCAAGCATGTATTGGAAAGGATTGTAAAGCCGAATATCTCTGGTACTTCGTCCAGAGAGTTATGCCACCCCTGTGCCTCTCCTGTGCCCCCAGCCCAAGCGCATGGGCGCGCACGCGACATGTGCGCGCGCGCGCGCCCCTAGTTACCTTACTCCCTGCGCGAGCGCGCACCGCGCGCGCACGCGCCGGTGATCGACGCCACCTTTAAGACAGGCACACTTACCCCTTCATTCTCATTCCACTTCTCCTCTTCTTCCACATCCTTCTCCATATCACAAGGTATTATACTAAGCTCCCTCTTAGTCCATTAATCTCTTGTAGTTCTTACTCATTTAGTTGCACCATCTTTTAGGTAGGCTTCCTTCTTCTTTTCTTTCTCTCTTCCTCCCCTCTCTAGTTACTTCCTTCTTTCTTCCTTGCTCTTCATGAGCACTTAGGTCTCAAACTCATTACATAAGTAGATGAATGGTGTTGCTTAATTTTCTTGCAATCAATATGCACTATAATCATTAATAATGGATTGTGGAAAGTTACATTGCTTTCATTTTCACACAATCACATACTACTTGAAGGATGCACACCAAGTGTTCGATGAAAGGCACACTTGAATTTTGGACTTATTGTGACTACCTTGCCTCTCAACCAATCACTTTCGAGTGCATCCCCACTTTCCACAATTGGATTCGGGGGACCATAAAGCGAAGACCAAAAGGTTTAGATGCACGCTACCTCACTCAAGAAGCCACGGCATGGGCCCAAATACTAGCCCACTACGTGCTCCCAAGCACTCATGGGTCATCCATTACCGCCGAGCTTGCCTTATTGATATGGTGCATCTTGACCGAGAAACCGGTCGACGTTCCGCGTGCCATCCGCCAATCCATGGGGCGCATTCATGCCAAGGGAAATCTACCATTCCCCGCTTTAGTGACGGCATTAGTTGCGAAAGCCGGAGTCAACCGGGAGACTAGAGATAGGCGGACCTCAATACCGGTCGAGGGTGATATCATTCCGACCAAGAGATGCCTCAAGCCTCCGGAAGTCACCATGGACATTGCACTGCCCACACCAACTGGCCACGCCACCACTTCATCTACATCACAAAAATCGGCCGCCCAACGCCTTGAGGACCTTCACAACAAATTAGACCGTTATGAGAGGCGTAACCAACGCCGCTATGCTCATGTGAAGAGGCTTCTAAGCGTAATCACCCCACCTATGGAAGAACCCGATATCTCCACCTCCACCACAACTTCAGGCGGAGATAGCGATGGCATTGGGGATGTGGCACACTCGGCCGAGTGCGCCTAACCTCTAGCACGGAGGACCGTGCTAAGTTTTAAGTGTGGGGAGGTCGGCCGACCGATCTCCATAGGTAACATCTGAATAAATCTGAATAAATTAGAATAGGTTGCATGATTAGGTTTTAGTTGGCATAAGTCTGCTTGGTTGGAACAATGAAATTCTCTCTTAGGAAACCAACATTTTGGGATGACCATGGCATTGCAAATTTTAAATGCTTTGATGCCAAAGTTGCATGAAGAATCATATTTTGGAACATGGTTTTGAGCTAAGAACACAAGCTTGTGAGATTTGAGCCTAATGGTGTGGTTACATCTTATAACCATGGGGCCGGAGTAGAGAGAAAGCTTCAATTGGCGGAATTAGAATGTATGAGATTGGAAGCTTATGACAACTCTCGACTCTATAAGGAAAAGTTGAAAGCCATCCATGACAAGAACATTAGGAGAAGAGAATTCCAACCCGGTGACCTAGTCCTTCTCTACAATTCAAGGTTGAGATTACTACCCGGAAAGCTTAGATCAAGGTGGGATGGGCCCTACCAAGTGGAGAAAGTAGAACCTTATGGGGTCTACCACTTGCGCCACCTATCAAGCCCGGACATCTTCAAGGTAAACGGGCACCGTCTCAAATTGTATCATGGTGAGCAAAGAAAGAACGCCAAGGAATTTGAAGTGTTCCTCTTGAAGGATGCAACTCTTGAATAAACACTATAAGCTACTGAAAGTCCAACTTAAGGACATTAAACAAAAGTGCTAGGTGGGAGACACCCCACCATGGTAAGATCTTCCTTTGAGACTTGTACATAGACACTTGACTTCATGTTTGTTAGCTAGATTTTAATGACAACTCCCCTTCATTTGTTGACTTCATTTGCTATAGTGCTTAAGTGGCTGTATGGAAAGGGGGATTTGAAATGTTGAAAATGGTGTAACCACTTGCAAATTTAGAAAAACCCACCCCTCTGCGCGTGCGCGCACATGGCGCGTCCGCGCACATGAGCGAAATCCGCCAATCGACGCGCAAGCGCATGGCGCGCGTCCGCGCCGATTGCTTTGCTGCCCCCCCTAGTACATTCTACAAAGAGTTAAGCCTCTCTCAAGCTTACACTAAGCCACCAGCCCAACACCTTTGCCGCGTGCGCGCACCTGGCGCGCACGCGTCCATCCAAAGCAAGCACGGAATGCGCGCGCGCGCCACAGCCGCGCACGCGCCCTTTCACTCTGCACTCCTCTCTGGGCCATTTCACAGAGAGTTGAGCCCCCTCCAGGCCCCTCTCATGCCTGGGGCACAACCACGAGGACGCGCGCGCGCACTGTGC
>NC_029787.2:71921053-71936235 GCF_000816755.2 Arachis ipaensis
AATCACTTTTGAGTGCATCCCCACTTTCCACGAACCATTCTTTCCATTTTCTTGGCTTGCCTCCCATTTATGGTCCCTAAGGGTGTATGCTTCTCATGCCTCTTCCTTGCATGCTTAAACTACCCTTGCACCACATGGAAATTATTTGCCTTGCGCTTCACACATTATCCTAGTTACATGTTGCAGCAGTCATGTAACTAAGATACCCATATTCTATGGCATAACTTTTCATTACATAGAACTCATGTATCTCCACTTCTTTGGGTTTGATATTTTCCTTTCTTGCTTCTACAGGATGGTCATCAAAAAAGACAACGGGAAAGGCCCCAAGAAGCCGGCTTCCAATAAAGCGCGCCAAGAACTAACGGCCAAGCCCCTCCTGAAGAAGACTAAGGGCCCCGTTGACGTTCTAGAGAAGGACAACCCTCCTAAGGATTCAAACAAGTTTCCCAACCGTTACTGCGAACTTGTTTACTCCAGAATGATTGAAAGGAATTACCATCCGGAACCCCTCCTAGTCTTACCGGCTCACCTCAGTCCGATTGTGATGCCACATATTGACCGGAGGCAATGGAGGTTCCTCTTGAGGCAACCAACGGAGGCCAATCTCTCATGGGTGGTGGAATTCTACTCCAACTTCCACTCACCTCATCTCACATCATTATTTGTGCGCCGAAAACAAGTGTCGGTCACCGTGGAAACCATCCGTGAAGTCCTTGGACTTGCACCGTCAACGGATGCATATGACGCCTACCAAGAAGTCTTGGCTACATGCGTTGACCGCACATTCGATTGGAGCGCGATCCTCCGCGTCATTGCTTTACCCGACGCATATTGGATTCGGGGGACCATAAAGCGAAGACCCAAGGGTTTAGATGTCCGCCACCTCACTCAAGAAGCTACGGCATGGGCCCAAATTGTAGCTCACTACGTGCTCCCGAGCACACATGGGTCATCCATCACCGCCGAGCTTGCCTTATTGATATGGTGCATCTTGACCGAGAAACCGTTCGACGTTCCGCGTGCCATCCGCCAATCCATGGGGCGCATTCATGCCAAGGGAAATCTACCATTCCCCGCTTTAGTGACGGCATTAGTTGCGAAAGCCGGCGTCAACCGGGAGACTAGAGATAGGCGAACCTCAATACCGGTCGATGGTGCATGCATATAAGTAGGTTGCACTTCATGAGTCTTATACTTTTGCGATCCCTCGGTCTTCTGTGTTTCTTTGTATTTCTCTAAGCATGAGGACATGCTAGAATCTAAGTGTGGGGAGGTTGACAAACCCCAATTTGAGGATTTATCTTGTGATGATTTCAGGGGTTTTATCAATGATTCCACACACTTTCCGTATGAAAATACAAGATTTTGCATTCCTTCCCTAGTTTTGCCTCATGAATGAAAACATGCTTGTTTTGCACTAAAATAGATACGTTTCTAATCTTCTCTTGATGCCATTCGATGCCGTGACTTGTGTGTTAAGTGGTTTCAGGATATAGAATAGGAATGGACCGAAAGAGAGAAGGAAGACGGGTACAAAAGAAGGAAGCATGAGGATTAAGCTTTGAAGGTTTCCGCATGGGCGCGTGCGCGCACCTGGCGCGCCCGCGCGGATAGAGCAACGCAAAGCCAAAGCCAAGAGCCAGCTTGAGAAGCGGCTAAGCCAGGATCTTCATGGGCGCGTACGCGTAACTAGTACTCTCGGATATAGATTGTAGATTTGTTTGATGAAGGATTTTGCGTCGGTTTAGACTATACTACGATTGATCATTTGATAATTTCTATACCGGCAAAAATCTATTTGTCAGGCGTCCCTCCCTTCTACTGAGATCTCTGAGACCTTTCCGGCTGAGCAACTCTTTGCCATTCAGGAAGCACCATGGTTTGCAGACATTACAAACTATAAAGCTGTGAGGTTCATACCCCAGGAGTACAGCAGGGTGCAAAAGAAAAAACTAATTTCTGATGCAAAGTACTTGTGGGATGAACCATATCTCTTTAAGAGATGTGCAGATGGGATGATCCGCAGATGGGATGATCCGCAGATGTGTCCCTAGAAAGGAGGCACAGAAGATCTTGTGGCATTGCCATGAATCCCAGTATGGAGGACATTTTGGAAGTGAGCGCACAGCCACTAAAGTTCTCCAATGTGGCTTCTACTGGCCTACTCTCTATAGAGATGCCCGAGAGTTTGTGCGTAACTGTGACAGCTGCTAAAGAGCTGGTAACTTGCCTCATGGTTATGCCATGCCTCAACAAGGGATCTTAGAGATTGAGTTGTTTGATGTATGGGGCATTGACTTCATGGGTCCTTTACCACCATCATACTCAAACACTTACATTCTGGTGGCGGTAGACTACGTATCTAAATGGGTAGAAGCAATTGCCACACCCACTAATGATACCAAGACCATGTTGAAGTTCCTCCAGAAACATATTTTCAGCAGATTTGGTGTTCCCAGAGTACTAATCAGTGATGGGGGCACCCATTTCTGCAATAAACAACTTTACTCTGCTATGGTTTGATATGGAATTAGCCACAAAGTAGCAACTCCATATCATCCACAGACAAATGGGCAGGCTGAAGTCTCTAACAGAGAACTAAAGAGAATCCTGGAATGGACTGTAATTGCCCGTAGGAAGGATTGGGCAAAAAGCTTGGATGATGCTCTGTGGGCATACAGAACAGCATTCAAGACTCCTATAGGAACCTCTCCATACCAGCTTGTGTATGGCAAGGCCTGTCATTTGCCCGTGGAACTGGAACATAAAGCCTACTGGACAACCAGATTCCTAAACATGGATGCTAAGCTAGCTGGTGAGAAAAGATTGCTCCAGCTAAATGAGCTAGAGGAATTCAGACTCAATACTTTTGAAAATGCAAAAATTTATAAGGAAAAAGCAAAAAAGTGGCATGACAAGAATTTGTCATCTAGAGTCTTTGAGCCAGGACAAAAAGTCCTGCTGTTCAACTCTAGGCTTAGATTATTCCCTGGGAAATTAAAATCCCGGTAGAGGAGACCATATGTGATTACAGGTGTATCGCCATATGGATATGTTGAGCTTCAGGATATTGACTCTGACAAAAAGTTCATTGTTAATGGACAAAGAATCAAACACTATCTTGAAAGCAATTTTGAGCAAGAATGCTCAAAACTGAGGCTTGAATAAAACTCAGTCAAGGTCCAGCTAAAGACATTAAAGAAGCGCTTATTGGAAGGCAACCCAATCTTTATTTATCTATGTTAAATTTTTATTTTCTATTGTTATGTTATGTTTTCTGTAGGTTGATGATCATGTGAAGTCACAAAAATAATTGAAAAAGCAAAAACAGAATGAAAAATACAAAGAAAAACAGCACACCCTGGAGGAAAAGCTTGCTGGCGTTTAACGCCAGGAATGGGCAAGGAGCTGGCGTTAAACGCCAGAAAAGGGCACCAGCCCGGCGTTTAACGCCAGGATTGGCAGAAAGGGCGTTTTTGCACGCCACTTGGTGCAGGGATGAGCTATCCTTGACACCTCAGGATCTGTGGACCCTACAGGATCCCCACCTACCCCGCCACTCTCTCTCTTCTTCACCCATTCACCAATCACCTCAATACCTCTTCCAAAAAAAAACCCCTCACCTATCAAATCCCACCATTCTCTCCACCCCTATATAAACCCATCTTCACTCCATCATTTTCACACAACCTAAACACTACTTCGCCCCTTGGCCGAACCACAAAGCCTCCTCCATCTCCTCTATTTTCTTCTTCTTCTACTTTTTTCTTTTTCTTTTGCTCGAGGACGAGCAAACCTTCTAAGTTTGGTGTGGTAAAAGTATTTCTTTTTGTTTTTCCATAACCATTTATGGCACCAAAGGCCAGAGAAACCTCTAGAAAGAGAAAAGGGAAGGCAAAAGCTTCCACCTCCGAGTCATGGGAGATGGAGAGATTCCTCTCAAAGGTGCATCAAGACCACTTCTATGAAGTTGTGGCCAAGAAGAAGGTGATCCCCGAGGTCCCCTTCAAGCTCAAAAAGGGTCAATTTTGATCAAAGGTTGGACCAAGTCCTCATAGACATCTGTGAAGAGGGCGCTCAATGGAAGAGTGATTCAAGAAGAAAGCCGGTTCAACCAAGAAGGCATGACCTCAAGCCCATCACCAAGAAAAGGATGGAGCAAATAAGAGAACCTCACCAAGAGCATGAGGAAATTCCTCATCATGAAATCCCTGAGATGCCTCAAGGGATGCACTTTTCTCCACAAAACTATTGGGAGCAAATCAACACCTCCCTAGGAGAATTGAGTTCCAACATGGGACAACTAAGGGTGGAGCACCAAGAACATTCCATCCTCCTCCATGAAATTAGAGAAGACCAAAGAATCATGAGATAGGAGCAACAAAGGCAAGGAAGAGACATTGAGGAGCTCAAGAACTCCATAAAATCTTCAAGAGGAAGAACAAACCGCCATCACTAAGGTGGACCCGTTCTTTAATTTCCTTGTTCTTTATTTTCCTGTTTTTCAAATTTTTATGCTTATGTTTATCTATGTTTGTGTCTTATTACATGATCATTAGTATCTTAGTGTCTATGCCTTAAAGCTATGAGTGTCCTATGAATCCATCACCTTTCTTAAATGAAAAATATTTTTAATTGAAAAAGAAAAAGAAGTGCATGAATTTCAATTTTTAAAACAGTTTAATTATCTTGATGTGGTGGCAATGCTATTGTTTTTCTGAATGAATGCTTGAACAGTGCATATTTTTTAATTTGATTGTTTATGAATGTTAAAATTGTTGGCTCTTGAAAGAATGAAAGGTAAAAGAGAAATGTTATCTGATGATCTGAAAAATCATAAAATTGATTCTTGAAGCAAGAAAAAGCAGTGAAAAGCTTGCAGAAAAAAAAGATATATGCGAAAAAAAAAAAGAGAAAAAGCAAGCAGAAAAAGCCAATACCCCTTTAAACCAAAAGGCAAGGGTGATAAAAAGGATCCAAAACTTTGAGCATCAGTGGATAGGAGGGCCCACAGGAATAAAATCATGGCCTAAGCGGCTAAAACAAGCTGTCCCTAACCATGTGCTTGTGGCGTGAAGGTGTCAAGTGAAAACTTGAGACTGAGCGGTTAAAGTCGAGGTCCAAAGCAAAAAGAAGAGTGTGCTTAAGAACCCTGGACACCTCTAATTGGGGACTCTAGCAAAGCCGAGTCACAATCTAAAATGGTTCACCCAGTTATGTGTCTGTGGCATTTATGTATCCGGGGGTAATACTGGAAAACAAAGTGCTTAGGGCCACGGCCAAGACTCATAAAGTAGCTGTGTTCAAGAATCAACATACTTAACTAGGAGAGTCAGTAACACTATCTGGATTCTGAGTTCCTATAGATGCCAATCATTCTGAACTTCAAAGGATAAAATGAGATGCCAAAACTGTTCAGAAGCAAAAAGCTAAAAGCCCCGCTCATCTAATTAATACTGATCTTCATAGATGTTTTAGAATTCATTGTATATTCTCTTCTTTTTATCCTATTTTATTTTCAGTTGCTTGGAGACAAGCAACGATTTAAGTTTGGTGTTGTGATGAGCGGATAATTTATACGCTTTTTGGCATTGTTTTTAGTATGTTTTTAGCATGTTTTAGCTAGTTTTTATTATATTTTTATTAGTTTTTATTTAAAATTCACTTTTCTGGACTTTACTATGAGTTTGTGTGTTTTTCTGTGATTTCAGGTATTTTCTGGCTGAAATTGAGGGACCTGAGCAAAAATCTGATTCAGAGGCTAAAAAGGACTGCAGATGCTGTTGGATTCTGACCTCTCTACACTCGAAGTGGATTTTCTGAAGCTACAGAAGCCCAATTGGTGCACTCTCAATTGTGTTGAAAAGTAGACATCTAGGGCTTTCCAGAAATATATAATAGTCCATACTTTGCCCAAGATTTGATGGCCCAAACCGGTGTTCAAAATCAGCATCAGAATCCTCATGGTATAAGCTAGAATCCATTGGCGGCCATTCTTGAGAATCCGGAAGGTCTAAACCTTGTCTGTGGTATTCTGAGTAGGATTCAAGGATTGAATGACTGTGACGAGCTTCAAACTTGTGATTGTGGGGTGTTAGTGACAGACGCAAAAGAATCACTGGATTCTATTCCGACATGATCGAGAACCAACAGATGATTAGCCGTGCTGTGACAGAGCGCATTGAACATTTTCACTGAGAGGACGGGAGGTAGCCATTGACAACGGTGAAACCCAACATGCAGCTTGCCATGGAAGGAGCCTTACGTGCTTGAAGAAGAAGACAGTAGGAAAGCAGAGATTCAGAAGATGGAGCATCTCCAAAACCTCAACCTGTTCTCCATTACTGCAAAACAAGTATTTATTTCATGTTCTTCTACTTTTTACAATTAAATCTCAGAGTTATTGATATCCTGACTAAGAGTTACGAGATAACCATAGCTTTCTTCAAGCCGACAATCTTCGTGGGATCGACCCTTACTCACGTAAGGTATTACTTGGACGACCCAGTGCACTTGCTGGTTAGTTGTGCGGAATTACAAAAGTGTGATTGTGATTTCGTGCACCAACCATCATCAGTGTTTTCCTTGAAACGTTGACAAAAAGAAATACGTTATTGCCTGCTGCCTCCAAATACCTCACCCGTTTGTCAAAATCCAATAATCAAATGCTCCTCCTATGGTACTCGTTTAAAGAAATTGCTGAACAAAGTCCAATTACAAAAACTAAACAATTCCAAACTCCAATAAATGATTTTTGCAGAAGTTGCTTAGAGAACATATATACATAGACACACAGATTAAAGCATTCTATGAGAGACATATACCCGATGGAAAATCCTTGTTGCAAATATGCAAATATGGGTATGGCTGCATAAGAAAAGAGAATAAAGAAATTAGAGATGCAACTAACAATAGAAAGTAGAACTCAATAAGAAACACAAATATCCCCCTTATGGTCAATTTCTTAATAGAAAGTAGAAATCAATAAGCAACTACAATCTCAACATCTGGATCCTTTTCTTTTCGTTCCTTAATAAATCTATAGATAACAAACAAATAAATGCAGAAAATTTTGCTTATTCCTTAAATACAGCATATGAAATTCATGAGTTCTAAAATTGGTTCCATGTGAAAAGCAATTGCTATTTGGGAGTTATATACACTTATAAAGTTGACTACCCTTTTTTTAACAGATCTTGGAAACTCATTAATGGTCACATTTTAAAGTTCGTAAGCCACTCACCTCAATTCCACTACCACATGCATCCATCTAAACAAAACAAGACAAATTTGCATACCTCTATAAAGCAAGTTATCTTAGTGGCTGAAAATTTTTTGGTTATGACAACAGAGCTCCTAAGCAATCTTAGTTGCTCCTCAACTCCCTTAAGCTTGCCCTTCCCTCCTATCTGAAGCTCCTGACGGAAATCAATGACAACAATATTCCCAAAAATTAAAGGAAATCAAAATCAGAGGGGAGAACGCCCTTACCAGTAGTGAATCCCAGCGAGGCAGTGCTATTTTCCAGTGACAGGGGCTCAGTGACGCAACCCCTAACAGCGGCGACGACGGTGACTCCATGAACGGCGACTGGGCGCAGCAGGGCGAACAACGCCTCCTCCTTTTTCCTCCGTCTTCCAATCTCCATGCGTTTGTCTCTCCTGTGCGTCCTCAGCGTCGTCCGTGATGGGAGATGCGACGGCGGTGGAAGCTGGCAACAACCCGCTCGCGATGAAGACGACGACGGTGGCGGCTTCCCTCGGCGACAGAAGAACGCGAACTGACGGCGGCGATGGAGGCACAGCAGCTCTCCTTCCTCGCGGAGCTCTTCCTCTCGCTCAACGTCTCCTCCTTCCTGACGGCGACACGACGGCGCGGCGGCAGTGATGCCTGCCGGCGCCGTCCTCCCTCTTCCCCCTCTCCTTCTCTTTCTCTCTTATTCCAGCTTCCCTCTTTCTTTTCCTTTCTTTCCCTCTCCGTTTTTCCCTTTCTCTTGCTGTGCGTGTGTTTTTGTGTTGTGTTTGTGTTGTGTGTGTGAATTTGGGGAAAGGGGTGTGGCGGCTGGAAGGGTTTAGGGTTAAAGTGAGTGAGTGAGTGTGGATAGGGTTTATAATAAATCATAAATAACTTATTATTTAATTTTTAATGTAATTTTAAATTCAAAGTATCATTAAATTGACTTAAATATTTTTAATAAAATAAATTTTTGAATATAAAATCTTAAATAAATATAATAAATCATAAATAACTCATTATGTTAATTTTCAAAAATTTGAAGTTTTACATTTAATATGTTGAAACAACATTTTTTATTAGTTACAAAAAATCTTTGAATTTTGTGACAAATAAATAACTTGTTACAAAAATATTGTATTTTGTGACAAATTAATTTTTTGTTACAAAATATTTAGAGCTTTTGAAACAAATAGATATTTTGTTACAAAATGTTTTAAACTTTTGCAACAATAAAATTTTTTGTTACAAAACATTATAATATTTTGTAATAAAACAACAATTCGATACGAAAGCCAACATAATTTGTAACAAAAAAAATCACGTTGATACGAAAGCCAACTTATTTTGTAACAATAACTAATTATTGTTACAAAAAAATCATAATTTGCAACAATTTTTAATTTGATACAAATTTTTTGTTACAAATGTTCCATTTTCTTGTAGTGGCGTGATGATTTAGTTCTCCATCACAACCCACTTCCTTTTCTTGGATTTGGATGAAACTGACTCCTCTCCAACCTCTTCAATATGTTTCTTAGCTCCGAGAATCTTAGAATTATGTTTCTCATCAACTGCAGGTGATGGAGTTAGCTTACTCTCACAAGCCTGGGATACGCCATCATGTACCAAAAAATATAAGAATAATAATATTTTATTTACTATGTAAAAACTAAGAACATCATTGTAACAATTTAAATTGGAAATCATTTGACACAAACCTTAGAAGTGTCGTATGGACCAGTAGACAAACTCAATAGTTCAGAATTTTCATGGGACAAAAGGCCTACAAAATAATTGATTCAATAAAAAGACATCATCAAAATCTGGTTGATCTGTTTTTGCAATACTGAAACAAAAGAGAAAGTTATTAGCCAAAGGGGGTTACAGGGTCAGGATTATATTTATCCAGGAAAGCAGAGACCAGAGAATTCTCATTAATCATTATCAGCACATGAATCACATATGGTTCATAAGAGTTCAGATTCCTCATCTTGAGTTGCACTTTGAAGATGAACTTAATAACCCTAAGCTTATTAATCTCTTCGGGACAGGAATTTTTCTCAACACCCTTCAAATTTAGCGGAAAAAAGTTCATTCATGCTCTCATAAATAATAAAAATTAAGGTATAGTGCAAAACAATTAACACAAAAAAAAATGAATATGACATCAAACCTTAGTCACACAAGACTGCCTAAGGTCATTAGCAGAAACTCCAAGAAACTTTGCAGCTTCTCCATCGAACAAAACAAAAGAGGTAGCATCGGTGTGGTCTATCACCCTTATGTGGATGCTGTATCTATTATTCACCAGAAAATATACAATCCAAGAACAACACACTACATAAATTATACCAATAGTCACAGTGTCTATACTATGTTATTATTGAATTGGACGCAAATAGTTTTTTAATGGCTTATCCAAGAGTCTCCATCCCACACGGTAGAATAGTTTAAAATAATCCTTATGTTAAAGAAGTATCGTGAGTCATACCTTGGCTCATAGAACTCGTAGTCTCTAATGCAATTGGGACAGAAATATCTTTTCTCAATTTCCCTTAAGCCACGACGACACTTCTTACATCCTTTGTACCACCAACCAAACTCGATCTCAACTTCTTTAATCGTCCCTGCTGTAACAGATACAGCATCCTAAAATCGATGGATGTAAGGGTACAACACAACAATTGAGATTATGATCCAACAAACATTAGAACTAATATAATGAAAAAAAAGGAAGAGTAATAAAGAAAGGATTTTACCTGATTATGCTCCTTTATCTCGGCAATTGTTTTGTAGACTGACAGACGCAAAAAATCTTCTTCAACTGAAACAGGTTGATCACAGACCAGCGACATTATGCCTTGTCCATCAACAGGATCTAATTTGTTCACCCTTGCATTTTTAAATCAGAATTTATGAAATTTGCTAATAGTTAAATAATCAAAAGCCTTGTATAAATATTCTGCTGGCCACACTACTGATCTATACACTATACCTCGCAAAGAAATCCCTGGCAGCTGGAAACTCAACATTGATAAACAGTTTCGAATTGTAGTTTGTGTTGAAAACACCCATCACCCCTACAAAAAGACATAACAAATTAAAGAAAATACCAGAAGCATATAATGACACAAAACATGCATTCAAATAGCAGTAAAATAAACAAACCATTATAAAATTTTATCTTACCCATTTGGAGAATAACCACATAGGTAAGACACGGGTGTTCCTCCAGATATTTGAGCAAATCAAAAGCAAAAGACTGCCACAATGTTACCCTTAATTTCTGTCCACCCCTATAAGAAATAGCAATTCTTATATAGTAAAGAGAGGCACAAAATTCCAAAATAAGATTTTAAAACAAAAATCACTATCAAAAAGATATTAAGCATTACTCAAGATCATCAAGTTCTATGGTGATATAACTTGACGGCTTCCCGTCCCGGGTGAATTCGACCAAGTTACCCTTAGAGGCAAGCTGACCTATCACATCTACAAAATAAAGGCACCAATCTTTCCATTAACAAAACTCTATCTGCTCAGATATTTCTCCAAAAATGACACATTTTTTTCCAAAGTTTCATTATAAGGATAATACATAAAATTATATAAATTTTTTTATTAAACAAAATTTAAATGAAACAATATTTAACTGAGTTAGAAATTATATTATTTCTTAATATAAAATTATAGCAAGGGAATAATTGTTACAGGAAGGGAATAATAAAAAAATTCTTCCTTAATATAATTTCTTAATGAAACAAATTTTAAAAATAAGACATGCTCCGTCATAATATATTATATTATATTATGTAAAAATTTTCAATCAATTCAAAGGATACAAAACTAACATTCACGGCAAAAGTCCAATCTAACTCTTTTCCATGGGTAATAACTAATTTCTCATGGGTTAGACCCTATAAGTTCTTAGGGTGTATATTTGGTTAGAAGATAAAAAGAGAAGCAAATTTTACTTAAATAAATTTCACGAAAATTATATGAATCTATAATACTTGAGACTTGAGAGGAATAGCAACAACCATCAATTGAATCCATATCTGGCCACTATATGCTCATAATAAAAAAGACAGCAAATGGTGCAAAATAATATATAGGATTAAAAAATTAGACCTCAAAAAATTAAACAACACATGCATTATATATTAATCTAACAAAGTACTTACCAACTAAATAACCATCTTCTCTAGACTCTGATTGAATTGTTTTGAACGGAACAAAATTGAATCCGTTCAATGGAAACGAAGAATCTTGTACTGGACGCACAATCGTGTCCCTCTTGAAGTGGATTCTAAATTCATGTCTAGTAGGCTTGAACTTGATGGTATTCAAAGCAACTCCAAAATTAGTGACCACGTACACATTGCCCTCAGCGAGTAAGCCCTCGAAGATAGGAACAAATATGTCTTTTACAGTGCATTGAATTGTATCCCCTGAATGCATTAATTTTATAGAGTCATAGATAAATGAGGTTTATTGCTCAGTCATTACCAAAATAAATCTGAAATGCAAAGAGAAAATTTTACCTCTTTGGTACGCGGAATCGTGATTACACTTTAATTATGTAAAATTCATTGCTCTTTCTTTTCCTGGAAATGGCGCCAAAAACATGATGCCAAGACCATGGTTCACAACTCCGTGTAACTAACCAGCAAGTGCACTGGGTCGTCCAAGTAATACCTTACGTGAGTAAGGGTCGAATCCCACGGAGATTGTTGGTATGAAGCAAGCTATGGTCACCTTGTAAATCTCAGTCAGGCGGATATAAAATAATAATGGAGTTTTCGAAAGTAATTAATAAAATAGAGATAGAGGTACTTATGTAAATCACTGGTGAGAATTTCAGATAAGCAAATAGAGATGCTTTCGTTCCTCTGAACCTCTACTTTCCTGCCATCTTCATCCAATCAGTTTTACTCCTTTCTATGGCTGGCTTTGTGTAATATATCCTGTAGAACGGAAGTGGTTGTCAGGCACGCGTTCATGGGGAATGATGATGATTGTCACGTTCATCACATTCAGGTTGAAGTACGAATGAATATCTTGGAAGCGAACTAAGATGAATTGAATAGAAAACAGTAGTACTTTGCATTAATCTTTGAGGAACAGCAGAGCTCCACACCTTAATCTATGGAGTGTAGAAACTCTACCATTGAAAATACATACGTGAAAGTTCCAGGCATGGCCGAGATGGCCAGCCCTCAATAGTGATCTAAGATAGCATATCACTGATCAAAGATGATCAAATACAATAGTAAAAGGTCCTATTTATAATAAACTAGCTACTAGGATTTACATGAGTAAGTAATTGATGCATAAATTCACTTCTGGGGCCCACTTGGTGTGTGCTTGGGCTGAGCTTTAACTTTCCACGTGCAGAGGCCATTTGTGGAGTTTAACGCCAGGTTTTGATCCATTTCTGGCGTTCAACTCTGGTTTTGGATCCTTTTCTGGCGCTGGATGCTAGAATTGGGCAGAGGGCTGGTGTTGAACGCCAGTTTGCGTCATCTATTCTTGGCCAAAGTATGAACTATTATATATTTATGAAAATCCCTGGATGTCTACTTTCCAACGCAATTGGAAGCGCACCATTTTGAGTTCTGTAGCTCCAGAAAACCCATTTTGAGTGCAGGAAGGTCAGAATCCAACAGCATCAGCAGTCCTTCTTCAACCTCTGAATCTGATTCTTGCTCAAGTCCCTCAATTTCAGCCAGAAAATACCTGAAATCACAGAAAAACACACAAACTCATAGTAAAGTCTAGAAATGTGAATTTAACATAAAAACATATGAAAACATCCCTAAAAGTAACTAGATCCTACTAAAAACATACTAAAAACAATGCCAAAAAGCGTATAAATTATCCGCTCATCACAACACCAAACTTAAATTGTTGCTTGTCCCCAAGCAACACTTGACACCTACACGCCACAAGCACATGGTTAGGGACAGCTTGGTTTAGCCGCTTAGGCCAGGATTGTATTCCTTTAGGCCCTCCTATCCGCTGATGCTCAAAGCCTTGGGATCCTTTTTATTTGCCCTTGCCTTTTGGTTTTAAGGGTTATTGGCTTTTTCTACTTGCTTTTTCTATTTCTTTCTATTTTTTTCGCCTTTTTTTTTCTGCAAGCTTTATTCTTTGCTGCTTTTTCTTGCTTCAAGAATCATTTTTATGATTTTCAGATTATCAAATAACATGTCTTCTAGTCATCATTCTTTCAAGAGCCAACATATTTAACATTCTTAAACAACAACTTCAAAAGACATATGCACTGTTCAAGCATTCATTCAGAAAACAAGAAGCATTGTCACCACATCAATATAATTAAACTAAGTTCAAGGATAAATTTGAAACTCATGTACTTCTTGTTCTTTTGAATTAAAATATTTTTTTATTTAAAAGAGGTGATGGATTCATAGGACATTCATAACTTTAAGGCAAAGTTACTAACTACTAATGATCATGTAATGAAGACACAAACACAGATAAGCACATAACATAGGAAACGAAAAACATAGAATAAGAACAAGGAATGAGTCCACCTTAGTGATGGTAGCGTTTCCTTCTTGAGGAACCAATGATGTCCTTGAGCTCTTCTATGTCTCTTCCTTGTCTTTGTTGCTCCTCCCTCATTGCTTTTTGATCTTCTCTAATTTCATGAAGGATGATGGAGTGCTCTTGATGTTCCACCCTTAGTTGCTTCCAATAATTGTGTAGAAGAAAATGTATCCCCTGAGGTATCTCAGGAATCTCTTGATTTGCAGTCAAATGTTCTACCACTGAGCTATAGACCCTTGATGGAAGCTTTTGTCTTCCCTTTCCTGTTTCTAGAGGTTTCTCTGTCCTTAGGTGCCATCAATGGTTATGGAAAAACAAAAAAAGCTATGCTTTTACCACACTAAACTTAGAATGTTGCTCGTCCTCGAGCAAAAGAAGAAAGAAGAATAGAAGAAGAAGAAGATATGGAGGAGATGGAGGGATGTGTGTATGGATGTGAGTGGTGAATGGAAAACAGAAAGGATGATTATGAATGGAGAGACAGAGGGTGAGGTGGGTGGGGATCTTGTGGGATTCACAGATCCTGAGATGATCCTGTGGTGTTCACAGATCTTGAGGTGATCCTGTGGTGTCCACAGATCCGGAGGTGTCAAGGATTTACATCCCTGCACCCATTAGGCATGTAAAATGCCCTTGCACACAACTCTGGGCGTTCAGTGCCAGGTTGGTGCCTATTTTGGGCGTTCAACGCCCATTTGTTACCATTTCTGGCGTTGAACGCCAGAACCATGCTTGTTCTGGGCGTTCAGTGCCAGGATGTTGCCCATTTTGGGCGTTCAGCGCCAGAACCATGCTCTGTTCTGGCGTTGAACGCCAGGCAGATGCTCCTCCAGGGTGTGATTTTTCTTCTGTTGTTTTTGATTCCATTTTTAATTTTTTTTTTGTTTATTTTGTGACTCCACATGATCATGAACCTATAAATACATATAACTACGAAAAATATAGTTAGATAAATAAAAATTGGGTTGCCTCCCAACAAGCGCTTCTTTAATGTCAATAGCTTGACAGTGGGCTCTCATGGAGCCTCACAGATGTTCAGAGCATTGTTGAGACTCTCCAACACCAAACTTAGAGTCTGACTGTGGGGGCTTTGGTTGACTCTGCTTTGAGAGAAGCTTTTTCTGCTTCCTCTCCATGGATGTAGAGAGAGATCCTTGAGTTGTAAACACAAGGTTGTCCTCATTCAATTGAAGGATCAATTCTCCTCTGTCCACATCAATCACAGCTCTTGCTGTGGCTAGGAAAGGTCTTCCTAGGATGATGGAGTCATCCTCTTCCTTTCCAGTATCCAGGACTATGAAATAAGCAGGGATGTAAAGGCCTTCAACATTTACTAACACGTCCTCTACTTGTCCATAAGCCTGTTTTCT
>NC_029787.2:71937870-71939178 GCF_000816755.2 Arachis ipaensis
ACTAACACGTCCTCTACTTATCCATAAGCCTATTTTCTTGAATTATCTGCCATCTCTAATGAGATTTTAGCAGCTTGCACCTCATAGATTCCCAGTTTCTCCATTACAGAGAGAGGCATGAGGTTTATCCCTGAACCAAGGTCACACAGAGCCTTAAAGATCATGGTGCCTATAGTACAAGGTATTATGAACTTTCCAGGATCCTATCTCTTCTGAGGCAGTGTCAGTTGATCCAGATCACTTAGTTCATTGATGAACAAGGGAGGTTCAACTTCCCAAGTATCAATGCCAAATAATTTGGCATTCAGCTTCATGATTGCACCAAGAAACTTGGCAGTTTGCTCTTCAGTAACATCCTCATTCTCTTCAGAATAGGAATACTCATCAGAGCTCATGAATGGCATAAGGAGGTTCAATGGAATCTCTATGGTCTCTAGATGAGCCTCAGATTCCCTTGGTTCCTCAGAGGGAAGCTCCTTATTGATCACTGGACGTCCCAGGAGGTCTTCCTCCTTGGGATTCACGTCCTCCTCTCTTTCTTTGGGTTCTGCCATTTTGGTTATGTCAATGGCCTTGCACTCTCCTTTTGGATTCTCTTCTGTATTTCTTGGGAGAGTACTAGGAGGGATTTCAGTGATCCTTTTACTCAGCTGGCCCACTTGTGCTTCCAAATTTCTAATGGAAGACCTTGTTTCATTCATGAAACTTACAGTGGCCTTAGATAGATCAGAGACTAAGTTTACCAAATTAGATGTATTTTGTTCAGAGTTTCCATGAAACTTGCAGTTCTGCTGCATCAGAGAAACTAATTGAGGTTTCAGCTCAAAGTTGTTTGCTCCGATGGCAGGAATGGAGATGCTTCTTCCATGTAAATTGGAATTTGGTGCAGTAAAGTCACCAAGCATTCTCCTTGCATTGTTGTTGGGTTCGGCTGCCATCTCCTTTACTTGTTCGAAATTTTCAATCAAGTTATCTCTGGATTGCTGTAATTTAGCTTCTCTTAATTTCCTCTTCAGAGTCCTTTCAGGTTCTGGATCAGCTTCAACAAGAATGTCTTTTTCTCTGTCCCTGCTCATAAGAAAGAGAAGAGAAAAAGAAAAGAAGAGGAATCCTCTATGTCACAGTAAAGAGGTTCCTTATTGTTAGTAGAAAAAGAAGAAGAAAAAAAATCTGAACTCAGAGAGAGAGAGAGAGCTCGGATTTTTGATGGGTGAGGAAGAGATGTTAGTAGATGAATAAATAAATAGAAGGAGATGAGGAAGAAGGTGAATTTTCAAAAATTATTTTTGAAAAAGAGTTAGTGATTTT
>NC_029787.2:71939449-71946264 GCF_000816755.2 Arachis ipaensis
GTTAAGAAACAAACAAAAAGTTAGTTAGTTAGTTGAAACAAATTTTGAAAATCAATTTTGAAAAGATAAGAAGTTAGGAAGTTAGAAAAGATATTTTTGAAATCAAATTTTTGACAAAGATAAGATAAGAAGATATTTTTGAAAATATATGATAGAAATTAGTTTTTGAAAAAGATTTGAATTTTTAAAATCACAATTAATGACTTGATTCACAAGAAATCACAAGATATGATTCTAGAACTTAAAGTTTGAATCTTTCTTAACAAGCAAGTAACAAACTTGAAATTTTTGAATCAAAACATTAATTGTTATTGTTATTTTCGAAAATTTGATATAAAAATAAGAAAAAAATTTTTGAAAAAAATTTTTGGAATTTTCGAAAATAACTAAAAAATTTGAAAAAGATTTGATTTTTGAAAAAGATTTTGAAAAAGATAAGATTTTCAAATTGAAAATTTGATTTGACTCATAAAAACAATTAGATTTTAAAAATTTTTGAAAAAGTCAAATCTAATTTTCGAATTTATGAGAGAGAAAAAGGGAAAGATATTTTTTTGATTTTTGAATTTTTATGATGAGAGAGAAAAACAAGAAAAATGATGCAATGCATGAAATTTTTAGATCAAAATAATGAATGCATGCAAGAATGCTATGAATGTCAAGATGAACACCAAGAACACTATGAAGATCATGATGAACATCAAGAACACATTTTTGAAAAATTTTTTATGCAAAGAAAACATGCAAGACACCAAACTTAGAATTCTTTAATGCTTAGACACTAAGAATTCAGGAATGCATATGAAAAACAAGAAAAGACACAAAACATGCAAATGCAAAGATCAAACAAGAAGACTTACCAAGAACAACTTGAAGATCATGAAGAACACTATGAATGCATGAGAATTTTCGAAAAATGCAAGATGCACATGCAATTGACACCAAACTTATAACATGACACATGACTCAAACAAGAAACACAAAAATATTTTTGGTTTTTATGATTTTCTAAATTTTTTTTTTTGTATTTTTTTTCAAAAATTATTTGAAAAACAAAAATAAGGATTTCAAAATCTTTAATATGAATTCCAGGAATCTTATGCTCTTTAGTCTAAAGTTCCAATCAAAGGGTCAGACATGGCTTAATAGCCATTCAAGCTTTAGAATGGATTTACATCCATTGAGGTGATTAGTTGAAGACCAATCCCAAAGGAGTTTGGGTATGGCTTTTCAGCCAGATAGGATTTAACATGTTACCATGAAACTCTAGAATTCATTCTTGAAAGTTTTGAAGCCATAGAATAATTTATTTTTGAAAACATTTTTATTTTATTTTTTTTTTTCAAAAACAAAGGAGAAAATTTTGAAAGATTTTTGAAAAATTTTTGAAAAGAAAACAAAAAGAAAATTACCTAATCTGAGCAACAAGATGAACCGTCAGTTGTCCAAACTCGAACAATCCCCGGCAACGGTGCCAAAAACATGGTACGCGGAATCGTGATTACACTTTAATTATGTAAAATTCATTGCTCTTTCTTTCCCTGGAAATGGCGCCAAAAACATGATGCCAAGACCATGGTTCACAACTCCGTGTAACTAACCAGCAAGTGCACTGGGTCGTCCAAGTAATACCTTACGTGAGTAAGGGTCGAATCCCACGGAGATTGTTGGTATGAAGCAAGCTATGGTCACCTTGTAAATCTCAGTCAGGCGGATATAAAATAATAATGGAGTTTTCGAAAGTAATTAATAAAATAGAGATAGAGGTACTTATGTAAATCACTGGTGAGAATTTCAGATAAGCAAATAGAGATGCTTTCGTTCCTCTGAACCTCTGCTTTCCTGCCATCTTCATCCAATCAGTCTTACTCCTTTCCATGGCTGGCTTTGTGTAATACATCCCATTGTCAATGGCTACTTTCGGTCATCTCTCGGGAAAATGATCCAATGCCCTGTCACGGCACGGCTAATCGTCTGGAGGCATCACCCTTGTCAATGGTTGCATCCTATCCTCTCAGTGAATAATATGCTAACATGCTCTGTCACAGCATGGCTATTCATCTGTCGGTTCTCGATCATGTCGGAATAGAATCCATTGATTCTTTTGCGTCTGTCACTAACGCCCCACAATCGCGAGTTTGAAGCTCGTCACAGTCATTCAATCACCGAATCCTACTCGGAATACCACAGACAAGGTTTAGACTTTCCGGATTCTCTTGAATGCCGCCATCATTCTAGCTTACACCACGAAGATTCTGATTAGGAGATCTAAGAGACACTCATTCAGTCTAATGTAGAACGGAAGTGGTTGTCAGGCACGCGTTCATGGGGAATGATGATGATTGTTATGTTCATCACATTCAGGTTGAAGTGCGAATGAATATCTTAGAAGCGAAATAAGATGAATTGAATAGAAAACAATAGTACTTTGCATTAATCTTTGAGGAACAGCAGAGCTCCACACCTTAATCTATGGAGTGTAGAAACTCTACCGTTGAAAATACATAAGTGAAAGGTCCAGGCATGGCCGAGATGGCCAGCCCTCAATAGTGATCTAAGATAGCATATCACTGATCAAAGATGATCAAATACAATAGTAAAAGGTCCTATTTATAATAAACTAGCTACTAGGGTTTACATGAGTAAGTAATTGATGCATAAATTCACTTCTGGGGCCCACTTGGTGTGTGCTTGGGCTGAGCTTTAACTTTCCACGTGCAGAGGCCATTTGTGGAGTTGAACGCCAGGTTTTGATCCATTTCTGGCGTTCAACTCTGGTTTTGGATCCTTTTCTGGCGCTGGACGCTAGAATTGGGCAGAGAGCTGGCGTTGAACGCCAGTTTGCGTCGTCTATTCTTGGCCAAAGTATGAACTATTATATATTTCTGGAAAGCCCTGGATGTCTACTTTCCAACGCAATTGGAAGTGCACCATTTTGAGTTCTGTAGCTCCAGAAAATCTATTTTGAGTGCAGGGAGGTCAGAATCCAACAACATCAGCAGTCCTTCTTCAACCTCTGAATCTGATTCTTGCTCAAGTCCCTCAATTTCAGCCAGAAAATACCTGAAATCACAGAAAAACACACAAACTCATAGTAAAGTCCAAAAATGTGAATTTAACATAAAAACATATGAAAACATCCCTAAAAGTAACTAGATCCTACTAAAAACATACTAAAAACAATGTCAAAAAGCGTATAAATTATCCGCTCATCACTCTTCATCAAGGATAACCATCTCAATAGGTGCCTTCATCCCAGATTTTGCAAATTGAGAAACGGTCCAAAGTCTAATGACACATACTTTGAGCTTCCACACCTTATGCGCTGGACCAGCATTGATACACTTGATGAGATCATACCTAAAAATCAAGGACCTCATATTTAGTGAAAGATAAAAAAAAATTATTGTGAAACAATCCACATGGCACATGAACTCACCTAGCTGCCATTGCTACCTGTCACTACAAAATTACTCAAATATTATGAATTTCTGTATAGAGAAAGAGTAAGTGTGGTGATCACCTATGCTATACTTATAGAGAGTCACATCACTGTTCAGCCCCAGTATTAGTAAGGATTGCAAGAATCTTTACGTTTCTATCAAAATCCAACTAAAAAAAGGAAAAGTTTTTTAACTATTCAGGATTAAAGAATCTGAATAATATCAATAAAATAATTATCAAAATTAGGATAGAAATTAACGGCCAACATTTATTGTGTTCCATTGAGTTTAATTCTGAAAAATCAAAATAAGAAGCAATATATGCTGAAGAGGAAATCACCATATTTACATACACTAATTAGGTATGGTAAATCAGAAGAAGTTTCGAAAAGGCATGAAATTATTTTATTTTTGTATGTTGTCAAATCATTCTATATCATAGATATTGACATTTCAAGAGGTACAGAATAAAGAAGGTATGAGAATTAAATTTCATATATAGCACCAATTTTTGTTTCTTAATCTGATATAATTTCCAAAAAGTTTGTTAATAGTACCTTCAATATGACCAAAGATTGTGTTGAGAGCATAGTATTTTCTATAAATTAAAATCCGAGGCATTGATTTTTATTGACTCCTAAAAAAAATATTGCAACATAAGACAAATTACAAAAAATATAAGATTTAGACAAAATTCAAAAAATTACGTGAAAAGAGGTATTAAAAATAGGATCAATTGTATGATAAAATTAATTATATATGGGTCGCATGCAATTTGGGATTAGGGTTTTAAATTACATATATTAATGAATTAGTTTAGAGACTTACCATGATTACAACCAAGGTTCTAAGAATAGGGGAAGGACCCAATGAAGGATCCATTAGGAAGCTGTTGTTAGGACTGGGCATGTTTGTGTGCAAGTGTTTCAAGTAATTGGTTTTTTTCTGTGTAATCTAAAACACAAAACACAAAACACACAACCCTGAATAATCAAATAATCATCTACAAATTTTACAAAAACACAAAGCAGCAGCAGTACAACAGACTCAGAACCCAAAATCATTCAATAATTTGTTGATTTCAGAACAGAGATTCAGAGAATAAAATGAAAATCGAAGAACAGGTGCACACCAAAACCACTGACCTTCGAGACAATGACGCCGAGACGACGGTGACAAGACGACCGCGAGCAGGAAGAATCCGACAGAGGATGGGCGCCGAGTGAGGAAGAAGACATCGAACAGGGGATTTGACTTGGAAAATACCAACAGTACAAAGAGAGACTCCTCAGACAGCCACGGACGGCGGCAACCGGTCACTCCGTTCGGCGGCGGTGGAGGCTAGCTAGGGTTTTCCCTTTTTGTTTTTCTTTGAATGAAGAAATGAATGAAAGTAACAAAAGAGAAGAGGAAGACCAAGAAGCAGCAACGTTATTCCTTTCACCCCTCGAAACGACGTCGCTTTAGGCAAACTGGCTGGATACCGGTCCGATCCAATTAGTTGGATTATAAGTTAATGTATTATAAATTAATGTTAATTCATATGTAGTATATAAACAAATTTAATTAGAATAAATAATAATTTATTTATTTTATTTTAGACTTTATAAATGAAAAGACTAATTCACTAATATAACAAATTATAATTAATGTAGTATAATTAATTAAGTAATATAAATTATAATAAATTATATTAATTATATTAATTATAATAAATTATATTAATTATATCAATATTTAAATATATAATCAAATCAAATCAAATCAATTAAATCGGAAAACACTCTACGAAGCATGCTACGTCAACTCCATCATTAAGTGCAGACATCCGATTTTTATATAATAGAATAGATAGATAGAATAGATTCTATTAATAACGGATTTTTAATATAACACGTAGCATTACTAAATTAGAGTCCACAATGTTCTAATAACTCAATTAGTGTATATATGTGGGAGACTCCCGTTATATATATATTTTTTTATTGTCCACGGTATCCCCTAGCCCAACAAGTCAAGGACTAATTTGTTACGGATCGGAACTCCATTTAAGAGTTTGTCATTGGCCAATGGATTGCTACATACACAAGGCGGGATAGATATCAACAACACAAGAACAACGTGCGGTGTGGAAGTAAATGAGCATGCACCACTATGACAATGGCAGCTTGGCAACGCGTTACAGGTCCTTGAACGTGTACTACCTAATTAATTCATTCCCTAATCTAAGGGTGTCTTCCAATTAGCCTAACAAAAAGCTTTGTTTTTTTATATGGCAACTAATAAATTAAATTATACACACATAGAGCGTACGTCTAAGTAGGATGTTAGGGAAAATAAAACAAAGGCAGCATCTTTAACTACCTAATCATCATTATTATAAATAAACTATGACTCTCTCTGGCAGGTATATATGCAGTGCCCATATTTCTAATCTTTTTAGGGGTTTAATATACAAAAATATTTTTAGGCTTTGAATTAGAAATAATATCATTTAACTTCGTATATGTAGAGGCTTTGCTTTTCGGTGCCTACTGCTTCCTTTAAAGCTGTTGACTTCACGCTGTCTATCAGAATATGGGCTTTTCTCATCCAGCCTTTGTGTTTGCTCTATAGTATGTATTTATTGCTACTTTAATTATTTTATGTATGTGGTTATGTATGTACATGCACAAAAATTGGATCTCATCCTAACTAGTTAAATATAAGGTAAAATATTAGTTTCTCAAAAAATATTCTCCAAAGGAAATAGTGACTTTTTAATGATTAATTATATTTAAAAAATGTATAATTTTTTTTATAAGTAGCCAATAATTTATGCGTTTGATTTTTTTTAAATGAATTTATTTATTATTTGGAATTTATATGCAAAAAAAAAAAAACTGAGATAAAATTTTATTTTCAATTAGGCACTTTTTTTCTTGAATTATAGATACTTTTCATAAAAAAATAGCCTAAATTATCACCAATTTTGAAAAATGGAAAGATTTAGTTTTTCTAAACATAGTTGTAAGAAATCATGTCTAAATCTGATATATAGAGCCGTTTTTTGAAAGTATACCTCTCTACATTAAACTTTAGAAGTTGTTGTTAGCTTCATATTTTATATTAAATTTTGTTGATTAACAAATGGCAAATATAAATTAAAAAATTTCAATAATTCATATTAATGTTTTGCTCAATTTCTAAAAGTAATAGATAATGCCTTTTTAAATAAGGGGCACTTCGATAAAGATACTTAAAACATCTTTTTTTAAAGATGTACTTTTATTAATTAAATTTAATACATATAATCGATTAAATTATATTATTTTTGTCAAAATTAGATCAGACAAATTAATTTGGCCGAAAAATCGGTAAACTAAACTTTAA
>NC_029787.2:71946577-71948507 GCF_000816755.2 Arachis ipaensis
GAAAATATTGTAATTATTTTTTATAAAAAAATATTAATTTAGACCGATTCAAGGTGTAATTTATCGATTTTTTGGCCAAATTAATTTATCTGATCTAATTTTAATAAAAATAACACAGTTTAATAAGTTATATGTATTAAATTTTAATAATTTAAAAATATCTTTAAAAAAAGATGTTTTAAACATCTTTATCTAAGGGTTCTCTCTAAATAATTAATTGCAAACCAGATAAGTATAGGATTTGAGCAGGGTAAATTTAATACTCAAACACCTTAGAAGATAAATATGCATGAGGTACACATGTGAGAATCAATAAAAGCTTGATTCCTAAACCTCATAATAAAAAGCTAAATGCAAGACGCATCAAAATCTTAGAAAGGTTACCAAATTCAAACAAGTAACTTTGTCTTCAACAGTGTGAGCACGCTCAACCACCTAGAATGTTTAGAAAGCTATTTTCTCTCTCCATTGTTACAAGTACAAAAAGGACTACATATTTGTCGAAAATTTTGTACTAAGCAAAAAGGATATTGCATTTCTTCCACTTTTTAAAGAATTAACTCACAACAAAATAAAAAGAAGGGTTCTCACGTCTCTTTGACAAGCTTAACCTAAAAATACAAGACAAATGATGTCTGGAACAACAGGAAACTAGATTGTGTCGAAAACCTCTTCTCTGTTGTAGTCATTCATTCTTCAATGTAAAACCTCCTTTTACCTCAAAAGAGTATTTGAAACGATTGTTTGTAATCTTGAGTCATAACTTGAATTTTATCTTACACTAGACTTAAACAAAAATATATAACGGGAGAAGAAATACTCAGTCATCTTAATTAGACCCAGAAATACTGACTCAGGAAGTTTGCTAATGTAATCCAATCAAAGGTTTCTTGTTTTGTTTTGGTTAAGTGGATAAATACGATTCTCACCTTATTTTTATGGTGATTTTAATAAAGGTTTAATTACTCTGTTGGTTCTATAGTTTTGCGAGATTTTCAATTAGATTCTTATACTTTTTTTTTTCTTTTAATTAGGTCCCGGAACTCATTTTTTTCTCAATTAGGTCTCTCTTGGTAGTAATTGGCTTAATTGTATAGGGACCCAACTAAAAAAAAAATTAGCGCAGGGACTCAAATAAAAGGAAAAAAAAGTGTAGGGACTCAGTTGAAAAAAAATTTGGTGCAGGGACCCAATTAAAAGGAAAAAAAGTATAGAGACCAAATTGAAAATTTCACAAAACTATAGAGACCAACAGAGTAATTAAACCTTTAATAAATGGATTAACTCACAATTCGTTTATACTATAATATTTTTTGTCTGAGATAATATTTAAAAATTATTACCTAAAGATTAAAAAAGAATTGTCTTTAATCTATAACAACACTTTTGGATATGAGACAATACTTTGGGAGGGCCTTGCAGTCTTGCAGATGTGGGAAATGCATTAGGCCAAGTAACGCTTTAATTTTTTGCTTCAAAAGTAACATTTTTGAAAAGCAACTCTTCAAAGCGTTGCCTTTTGTTGAAAATGAACAATGCTTTAAAAGTGTGCCTAAGACAACACTTTCGTCGTGTTGTCTTTGCTCTCATATTTCGACCACTATTAAAACGCGTTGCCTTTTTCTTTTGAAAATGCAACTTACTAAAGCGTTGCCTATTTGCTAGAAAATTCAACACTTTAACGGGTTGTTTATAAATTTTAATTTACAATCCTTTAAAGTGTTGCCTGTTAGTTTGATTATTCAACCCATACAAGTGTTGCCTAGTATTCAGAATATACAACTTATAAAAATGTTGCTTGAAGCAAAATATACAACTAATAAAAGAGTTGCCATTTTGACAAAAATAAAAGTTACTTTTGCAATGAAAATACAAGAAAGATCAAATTTACAGTAAAATTATTTTTTACGTATATATATAATTATTTTAA
>NC_029787.2:71948574-71952109 GCF_000816755.2 Arachis ipaensis
CTTAATAACTAATAATTAAGTTCTAATTATAATAGATATTAAAAGATTCAATTAGCATTTCAAATACCTATATCCATATTTGCTGATAATTCTCAACAAAATAATAAATTCTTGTTTGACTTGTCTCATATTGATGAGGCAAAACTGATACAATTTTATATTGGCAAGTACACCAAATGACTCCAAATAATACCATGATGAGTGGATATCGTTTCTACGAGGATTAATAGATTGAATTAAACAACGTCTAATCAAATCTCTAATTAAATTAATCGAACCTTGGCAAAAGAATTATAAATCTTGAAGTAGAGCAAAGAACAGTGAAGAACATTGTTGATTATAAATGAGAGAAAGGTTAGAAACTTTGGAGAAGTAATCAGGGAATGGGATGTTAAAGGCTTCGGAGGTGTTTAATTCTTAGAAGAAGTAATACTTGTATTTTTCTACTTTGACTCATGCAAAAATCTTTTCACAGCAAATTATTTATAATTAAATTCCAATTCATTGGCAATCTAATTTCTCTTAACTTAATTAATTTCCAATTCCTTGGTCAACGAATTAAGAGAAGAGGTTAAACACGGTTTCGATTTTAAGCCACACAACTTTTAAAATACTATTCCTAGTCAAGTTGAAAATAATGAGAAAGAGTTTCAAGCTACTTCCGATATTAAAATTTCCTAAATAACAGAATCCAGGACAGAATTAGAATATTTTCCAATACTTCTAACCTTTAAAGATGAAAAACGAGACTCAATCTTGAAAAAAATAAAAAAGCATGAATCAAAATAAAGAAAATACTTGCATTACTAATCCGTAAAATCAAACAGAGCTCATAGTCTTTAACAAGAGGAGGTTTAGTTACTCATGGTAGAAAAGAAAACAACCTAAAACAAAAGAAGTTTCTTGATTCGAAGACCCACCAGATCCCTAGATTGTGAACCTTTTTCACTTATTTATATTCTAATCAAAGGTTTCTTGTTTTGTTTCGGTTATGTGAATAAAGATGATTCTCACCTTATTTTTATGGCGATTTTAATAGATGCATTAATAAACAATTTACTTATACTGCAATATCTTTTGTCTGAGATACAATTCAAAAAGTATTGCCTAAAGATTAAAAAAAAGTTTCCTTTTACTCTATATATAGCAATACTTTTGGACCTGAGGTAACACTTTGGGAGGGCCTTGCAGATGCGGCCAATCATTAGGTCAAGCAACGCATTTTTACTTCAAAAGCGTTGCTTTTCTTGAAAATGAATAACACTTTAGAGGTGTGCCTAAGACAACACTTTCGTCGTGTTGTCTTTGCGCTCATGTTTGGACCACTGTTAAAATGCGTTGCATATTTGCTAGAAAATTCAATACTTTAATGAGTTGCTTACAAATTTTAATTTGTAATTTTTTGAAGTGTTGCCTATTAGTTTGAATATTCAACCCATACACGTATTGTTATTGTCTACTATTCAGAAT
This sequence comes from Arachis ipaensis, assembly GCF_000816755.2. Classification (NCBI taxonomy): domain Eukaryota; kingdom Viridiplantae; phylum Streptophyta; class Magnoliopsida; order Fabales; family Fabaceae; genus Arachis; species Arachis ipaensis. The sequence continues at coordinate 71,950,045 of NC_029787.2, forward strand.
ATATAACTTTTTAAAATGTTGCTTGAAGCAAAATATGCAACTAGTAAAAGAGTTGCCATTTTGACAAAAATAAAAGTTGCTTTTGCAATGAAAATACAAGAAAGATCAAATTTACAGTAGAATTGTTTTTTATGTACATGTGTAATTATTTTAATTATTAAATAAATTTGTGCACAATAAAAATAATTCAAAAAAGAAATAAAACCCTAATAAATAATAATGAAGTTCTAATTAAAATAGATATTAAAAAAATCAGTTAGCATTTCAAATACCTATATCCATATTTGCTGATAATTCTCAACAAAATAATAAATCCTTGTTTGGCAATAATTGTTATAACAAAATAGTAACTAATTTTTGCCAAATAAACATCAATCTGCTTGTATATTTTATATCCAAGCTTGACTTGTCTCATATTGATGAGGCAAAACTAATACACTCATTTATTGGCAAGTGCACCAAATCTCTTCAAGTAATACCACTGTGAGTGTATATTATTCTCACGAGGATTAATAGATTGAATCAAGCAACGTCTAATCGAATCTCTAATTAGATCAATCGAACCTTGACAAGAGGATTATAAATTTTAAAGTAGAGCAAAGAACAGTGAAGAACATTGTGATTATAAATGAGAGGAAGCTTAGAAACTTTGGAGAAGTAATCAGAGAATGGGATGTAAAAGGCTTCGAAGGTGTTTAATTCTTAGAAGAAGTAATACTTGTGTTTTTCTACTTTGACTCATGCAAAAATATTTCACAGCAAATCATTTATAATTAAATTCCAATTCCTTGGGAATCTAATTTCTCTTAACTTAATTAATCGCCAATTCTTTAGTCAACTAATTAAGAGAAGAGATTAAGCACGGTTTCGATTTTAAGCCATACAACTTTCAAAATTCTATTCCTAGTCAAGTAGAGAATTATGAAAAAGAGTTTCAAGCTAAGTATAATATTAAATTTTCCAAAAAAAATAACAGAATCCAAGACAGAATTAGAATATTTTCCAATACTTCTAACCATTAAAGATGAAGAACGAGACTCAATCTTGAAAAAGTACAAAAGCATGAACCGAAATAAAGAAAATACTTTCATTACTAATTGAACAAATCAATCAGAGCTCCTAACCTTTAACAAGATCGAGGAAGTTTAGTTACTCATGGTAGAAAAGAAAACAATCTAAAAATAAAGAGTTTCTTGATTCGAAGACCCCCAAGATCCCTAGATTGTCAACCTTGTTCACTTATTTATACTCTAGCTTCCTAAATAATTGAAATTCAAAAACTAATCTTATATTTCGAAGAGTAAGATAACAACTTATTCAAATTTAAATCTAATCTCATCTTAATCCTAACAACCAAATCTTATCCTTCTAGAAGAAGTTGATGCTAACTAATCATTTAAATCTTTAATCTTGAGCTGATTTTAGGGCTTCCTGGGAGTTGAATTTGGACATGGCGCTGGGCTCCTTGGATTGGTGCTGGACTTTGAAGAATTTTGGGCTACTAGAGGGGTTGAAATTGCACTTAGATCTGGACTCCAAATTTGAGCGATGGGCGCCCAATACATAAGAATTGGTGGCGCTGGGTGCCAGCCCACTTTTGCTCCACCCAGGCACAAAGCGCTGGGCTTGGTGGTTGTGGAGTTGGGCGTCCAATTTGGGCGCTGGGATTGGGACAAGGGCGCTGGGCGCCAATCCCTTGGAGTTGGGCTTCGAGATTGGGCACCTAGCATGGAGCAGGGGCATTGCGCACTAGTGCTTGGAGCTGGGATTGAAGGTTGGGCGCCCAGCTTGGCGTTTGGGTGCTGGGCTTGGCCTCTTCCCTGAAAGTACACTTGTGTTTTCTTCTAAATTTCATCCTGATTTGCTTAATTATATCTTGAAAACACATTCATTCTAAAACAACTCCAAACATATATTAGTCATAAGAACTTCACTAAAACATAAGAACTATGATTTAAATCTAAGAAAACTAATTAAAAAGAAACCTAAAAATTACTAAAGATGCCTAGACATCACATATGCTAAAATTTGCAAATAATACACAACAAAGAATAAAAAACTTAAT
>NC_029787.2:71952143-71959152 GCF_000816755.2 Arachis ipaensis
TCCTCTGTTTATAGTCTACAAAAGTAGTATAGGGATATTTCAACAACAAGTGGGTAGTCTTCTAGTATTCCTATACATACAAAAGTACTTTCCAACATCTTGAGTTCCCTAATGCCATAGAGACAAGAGACTTTAATGGAACCAAGATACTATCCCAGATTCTGAAATAGTGCTATATCATTGAGTTTTAACTAAAGGATAAGCAAGAAACTAGCAATGACCAAAAAGGTGATCAAATTTTAAGTATAGTCAAATACCTGGTCATCATTTTGGAACATGAGTTGATGAGAAAGAACGATTGTTGTCATTTGGACCTTGCACACTATTTATACCATGTGTTAATTCCTTGGATCGCAATAAAGACACGCTCCATCAATATTTGTGCCAAGAGAACTCTATTGCAACAGAAGCTTCATAATATTCTCCAAACTTTGAACTTTGTCTTTTATCTCACGAAGTTTAGTCTTCATTGAACTTATAGTCTTTGCATGTTGTTGCTTAATTTTAGTAATTTTCTGTTCTTTTTGCAGAGATATCTTTGTGATTGTCCTCCCATAACATAGAAATCTTCTTGGTTTCTCTTTGCCAAATACTGTGGTAAATACATTTTCGAGAGCATTTCTGACTTCTTGGAAACCCTTAAGTTTATCTTATTAAAAAACATAAAATATTCACTAAGACCTAACAACATTTAACAAATAGAAATAAAAGTATAAAACTATAAGATGAATCTGGCCTCAAAAGAATATAGCCCTTAGGCTGTGAAAGAAAAGCCATAAGTATCCAATTTTTAAACCTCATTATAATCCAAGGCATGGAACAAGTGCCAAAATCCAAAATCTAAGCCATATGTATTCATTTGCTCTAGTTATTTGGGTCCTCTAAGGAGCTTTTCTGATTACGATTCAAATCCTAAAAAACACTTTTTATTTGCACAACAGCTTAACTCGGCACATTGAAAAAGTGTGGTGATAGCTTACGTTGCTAACTTATTGGCACGCTTTAAAAGATTGGAAATAGGTCCCTGTCATATTCACTATAAGAAAATTTGTCTTTTGTCATGCTTCAAAAGTATCCCAAAACGTTAAAAAAAGTGTGGCCATATAAATTGGCCATGCTTTTTGAGCTACTACTACGCTTTTCAAAGGGTCACTTGTTCATCCGTGGCCAATTCCCTATGGCCATGCTTTTTGGGAACAATTGTCACGCTTACCCTTTGCAATGCTTTTAAAACGTGGTAGTTGCTTTCAGTCTATTACCACACTTTTAAAGCGTGCCTAGAACCAAACCTACTGCCACAGTTTTTGAAGCGTGCTTGTATGTAAACTTATTGCCATGTTTTTTTAAGTATGTGCTTACATGTGAACCTTAAATCGTGGGTTAGATCCTTATCAAATTAAAAAAAAATAGGATGAGCATTCATATATACTTCAAAGTACTCTAAAAATAATAAAAAAAATCCCATAATAATTACGTCAAAAATATCAATAAGCATATCACTATCAAATTGGGTAATAAAAACCATAACCACAACAAAGATAAGCTCTAGTTATTTTCCTTTGTTAAACCACTGGAAATTTCAGCATTCTTAATAGTTGTTAACAAATATACAACAACTATGGTAGTCCTTTCTGATATGGCTTTCTCTAAGGCTTCTTGAACAGACTTTCAGATTCAGCAACCTACGACCAGTGGTTAGAGAAGAAGAATAAGAGGCTGCAGTGAGTGAGGGTTTAGAAAGCATATCGAAGAGACTAGGAGAGGGAGGGTGATGAGTAAGCGCTGTCTTATGGTAGGAGAGGGAGGGGGAGGGCGAAGAATAAAGGTCAATGAAGGAAGGTACAACATGATGAGTCAAGGTTTAGTGAGGAAGATATTTCATTCCAGAGAGAATGAGAATGAGGAGAAGAGTTTTTTTTCCCTTTTAATAGAGAATGTATTGAGAAATAATCTAGTGGGAAATCTAAAATTTTAGAAATAGTTTTTTTGCCACGCTTTTTTTGAGTGTCCAAATTGTTAGAGGAAATGACCACACTTTAAAAAATGACAAAAACATAAAACTATAGCCATGCTTAAAAAACGTGGTGATTTCTATCTATGGACATGTTATACAAGCGTAACATAAAAAATGTGGCCAAATGTCTAACCAAATGCCATCCTCATAAAAGCGTGGTTATTAATCCCTTTAGGCTACATTTTTGAAGCATGGCTAAAACAAGAGTGGCAACAGGACATTTTTCTTGTAGTGATTGCACTAAAAGATGAAACTTATGAGTATTTTAAAATTTTTCAAAAATATTAGAGACAAAAAGCTGAGTTAACCACTATTAAAAATTATATGCAAACTATAGCAATTTGGATCTTGTAACACCCCTTATTTTCGAAAAATTTAATTATGAGTTAGTTATGCATACACATGACCCAATTGGAGCAAAAAGGGAAATCATGAGTACGCACGATGTTTTCGTGTGAAAAGGGGTGTTGCACGTACGCATCCCTCATGCGTACGCGCAAGTGGTGAAATAAGCAAAATCATGTGTACGCATGACCCATGCGTATACATAACCTCCGTTTCACGTCCCATGCTAGTTTCTTAGCGTCCACGCTGAAGCAATACAAAGCATATTTTGGGCCAAGAATTGAAGCACAGTTTTAGGCATCCCACGTCCCTCATTTGGTGTGGCACGACAAAGTAAAATAGAGGAAATTTAGGCCATTCCTTGAGGAAAAAGTGTGACGTCCATAGCATGCTACTCTACATCCAACTTCCAATGCTCTAATTTCTTTATTCATTTTTCAATTTTTCAAGTTTCCAAAGAATGGATAAAACCCAAGAAATCAATCTCAATTTAGTTGAATTTAATGTAACCTGAATTTCATTTGGGCATTGAGAATAGGCTATAAATAGAAGATGAGAAAGCCTCATGGGGACTAATTCGGAACCTCTCTTTTTATTCTTCTTTCTATTTCTTTTTTCACTTCTTTTATATTCTATAAGCCATGAGCGGCTAATTTCCTTTTCATTGAGGAAGGGAGCTCTATTGAATTTAATGGGTCAATTGTGATTTGATCTTTATTTTCAATTTATCTTTTATTTGTTTCTTTAGAAAGGATCTTCGTTCTTCACTTCAAGAATTCAAATCTCTTGGGAAAGAATTAGAATCAAACTTGAATTCTGTGAGAACTTGGAAAAGGGATCGTAGAAATTAAGCTTGAAGATCTTTCTCCCAATTCTTGTGATTCTAGATTTGGAATTGATATGTGACATTTAATCAACCAATCCCTAGATTCATGGAATTATGTGGCTCTAAATAAGAGAACATGCTTCATCTCTTCTCATGAGCAATTAGATCAAGGAATTGGCAATTGATCAAGAGGGAGATTGAATTGCCAATGAATTAGAATTCAATCACTTATGATTTACCAAGAGATCAATGATTGCATGATTAAAGTTGAGATGAAAACTAATTAATCCAGAGAATTCAATATCTCTGAACCCTAATGATCCTCCTTTACTCTCTTATTCCTTTACTTTATTTAGTGCTTTCAATTAATGTAAATTTACTTTGCTTTATTTACATTCTTGTAATTTACTATTCGTGCAATTTATATTCCCAGTATTTATAATCATGCAATTAAATTTCTGTTCTTTGTATTCGATGGTTTATTAGTCTAAGTTTTCGTTTGTTTTAAAACTTTGCATTAATTTGTTTCATGATTGAGTATTTCGTTCTTCATCACTAAAGGATTAGTAGCATCGATAGGTGTGCCAATTCTATTTTGGATTTGTTTATTGATTCAACAGAACTGATGTTCAAATTGTGCTTGAAAACTCTTTCACGTGACTTTTTAAATCGACTAGACATAGTAGTTTTCTAAGTGTGCGACACAATACATGATTTTAAATTATCCTAATTTTGAATATGTGCATATAATTCGGATTAGGACAATTCTTGAAATTATGTTTTCTCATAAGATTCAATTGGATAGAACTAGTTTAGATACGTGACATATAATCTGACATAAGCACTACTTTTGAATCTTATGAGGAACCGAATCGGATTTTGCACTTAATCTTTTCAATTAATCGATTGACCAAGACATTGGCAATTTGTTAATTGAGAAGAAACCGAAGAGCCGAGACATCAAAATTCGGTTACTTAAGATTCGTCGTGAACAGAGATAGATTTGCAATCTCTAGAATTAGGTTAACAAAGTTTGATTCTCCTAAGAATATGAACATCTCCGAAACCCTAGATACTCTCCACCATTGATTTCTCTCAATTTAATAATTACTGTCTTCGAAGTATTTAACTTTCAAGATTCCAACAGTATTCTAGGATTTTTCAACATTCTTTAATCCAGATTTTATTGATCTAATTAGTAATTTAATTTGATATTAGCGTGTTCAATCTATTAATTCTCGTGGGAATGATATTCACTCACTGAAGTATTACTTGAACGATTCGATACACTTGTCAGTATTCGTGAGCTTCACTTTTCGCTCAAAACTCAATACAACAACTCTCATAACAAAGTGTCGCAATTGATACTTTTTAGTCACGCTTGTTAAAATATGACTAAAAAAAGAGCAGTCGTTGGACATATTTCTTGTAGTATTGCCATGCTGCAGGAGCATGGCCACGTCCTAGTTAGTGCCAAGCCACGTCCTACGTTAGTGCTAAACTTTAAAAGCATGGCCATATCCTATTATATTAGCACACGGGGAAAGCATTGCCGCATGATTATCTAAATTTCTAAGTTTGAAAAGTATGGCAATAGGTCTCTAAAATCTAACGATATAGTTGTAAATAAAGAAGGCGTAACATTTTAAGAAACCATTTTAAAAGATCGAAGGATGAGAAAATAAATAAAAATAACAATTAAACATATCACTTGTGGAAGCAATGAACAAGAAAAAACTAGCTACTTACACTGCTTAAAAAATTTTACATTTATGAATTCCAGTGATGAACTCCAACCTGAGAATTGAGAAACCTCCCCTCTCCTATCCCAGTTTAAAATCGATTTATACTACACCAATGATTTTGACAAATAGATTATCAAGAAAACTTCTTATATTAATTATCAATCCCACTAGGTAACTAATAAAAAATCTAACCAACAAGCCAACAAATATTTTTAAATTACACTTCATATTAATTAATTATCATTAATTAATAATTATTTAATTTTTTTTTAAAATACAAAATTAATAATTATTAATTATAATTATTTAAAGTTATTTATTTATACTTTAATTATATAAAAGAATACACAACAATGAGTACAGAACGTTGTTACACTTTTGAACTTTTGATTAATAATCCTGGTAGTAACTAATGAACAAGTAGGATTAATAGTCCTGGTAGCTGATGGGGAATGTAATGCATTTAAATTATGATCCATGATTCATTTCACCGTTATAATATATTGCAGCAATAATACGTGCGTACAAGTTATACTTTTTCCACAACAATAATCGAACACACAAATATAAAATATTAACTTAATTATTCCAAAGTTGAAATCAAGGATATAATCATTGAAAGTAATAAAGTTACTTAGCTCGCTCAACTCTCACAACTAATAAACAAACATATATCCATCTCACAAATTACTTTAACAAATAATTAAAGGTGCCTACTCATATATAAAATAAAAGTGGTGGGTAGAGAATCCAGAGAAAATAAAAATAAATAACGTGTGTTGTGGGTCTTATCAATTAAAAGTGTTTAAATAAAATATAGCTACAGACTTGCTTACAGGTATGTTGATACAGTAACATTTTTACTTAGCTTCTCAAGTTTTTCTCATCAGTAACACTAGTTAATAAACAAGCTAAGATGCAATACATTGAAACTGCAAGCATAATAAAGTTACAGCCATGAAATCAAATGACAGCAGTAATATACCAAATATGATTTTAAATTGCGCCACAAGCAAAATTGTGGGCGCCCTGCCATGCAAAACTAAAACATACTAGGCGATAACAAAAAATAAATATTAAATTAGCTATTCAAATATAATACATAATACGTGTCGAAATACAAAATAACACTAAAAATAAATTAAACACTATTACAGAATACATGTTACCTAATTTTTTTTGTGTGCAAGTGACATTTTTATACAGCTATATATAATTGTAGTAGCCGTAAATGCTGCAATGTCCTGAGAAATTAAAGATGGATGAATTCAAAACCGGGCTAGCAAGTATAGAAGTCGACGAGCTCGTCGAGTGACTCAGGCTGAGGATCAGCGTTTTCTAGCATCCAAAGCAGGTGCTCGAACAGCACGACCTCGCATGCCACGTGGACAGTGTCCTCCTCCACGACGACGAAGTTGTTGTCGTCGTAGGACTCACGTGATCTATCCACGAGCTCTCGGAAAAGTGGATGCTCCACCACGTCCGGCCTCACCAAGTATCTCCGCCACGTCTTCCCCACGTACACGGGCCGGAAATCGGCTTCCGACACGGAGGATTGTTCGTCGTTGGCGACGGCGCTCACGGTGGCGCCGCAACGGCTCTGCTTGTTGGTGGTGGTGGTGATGTTGCCGAATGAGTTCCATTTCTTGAGCACTGACTTGAGCTTCATTAGTTTTCCTCCACCTTTGGCCATGAGAGAGAGAGAGAGAGAGAGAGAGAGAGAGAGGTGTGAAAATGGTTGTAACGAAGAGTGAGAAATTAAAGCGGGGAGGGAACGTTCCGTTGGAATATAAGGACGAGGTAGGGGAAGGGCAAAATGGTAAATGGGATGTGATTGAGAAAGTGGCAGAAGGAGATGTGCTTTTTGGCGTTTGGACTTTGGTTGGTGTGAAGTGTGAACCGTCCTTTTGTTGAAGTTTTCCTGCCTTCTTTTGTCTACTTCTTCCTTGCTTAGCTTTATTATTATTGTTTTCTTTATTATTCAAAAAATTTTGACAAAAGAGAGGAAGTACATATATATTGATAATAATTTTTATAGTAAAAATATTATATATATATAAAAAATTAGTTATTAAATTA
>NC_029787.2:71959285-71967006 GCF_000816755.2 Arachis ipaensis
CTGCTCCTGATTTAAGCTATATTATTATTTTATATCTCACTATAAATAATGTGTTCGTTTGTATGTGTGTCAAGATAACTCCTGTAGAAAAAAAAGAAAATAAACTTAAGAAACAATCTTAATATCTGAACAGAAAATCTGATAGAGATTTTCTACTGAAGCTAATTAAATTACATTATTAGAATGAATCTTTATTCCATAACTTATAGCACCCTAAGTTAAATTTTATTCACTCTTTTAAAAAGCAAATCATTTCAATTGTCATAGGAAAAAAAAAAAAAGAAGAATACGCATAAAAGTAAAATAAATAAACGATTAAAAGACGAAATTGAACACACATAAGCTTGTTCGAAAAAATAACAAGATTCCAATGAGTACGATCCCTAATTAAAATAGAAATTTCTAACAAAAATAACCATGACGAAAAAAACCCGACACGTCCTAACTAATTTCGTCATAGAAACTTTCATCCTTGTATTATATCCTATCCTTCGTCGGGACCCTTCAGTCGTCCATAAATCGGGGTACCAGCAATTCTCTTTCAATATTTTTTTGCGGGGTGAAGATCCGATTTTGCTGTGTGGGGTGAACTAAGATCTGACAGAGTGCTGAAGTGGGAGAATAGGGCACGTACTCCATCTTTGGACTTTCGTAAAAGATCAATTCCTCCTTTGGGTCCTCCTCCTGTCTAGGGCAGCTGGATTCCTCTTCTTCTGTCTCAGAATCTCACTCGAAGTAGACCACCTCGGGTGACCGTTTCTTTGGTGCTAAAGTGTTCGTATCTAGGAAGGTTATGACAGACAGCTTAGTCTTCTCCTACGAAATCTCGACTTAAGTAGATAGTTTGAAGCACAGTAGTAGTGATCATAACTACCCACGTGTGCTTTGAGGGATCATACTTAGAAGTCATACTTAGAAGTCATCCTCGGAGGGCGCTGCGTCGTCTCTATCCACTGTGCCATGCTCCTCTGGAGATGATAGATAGTATGGGAAATAGAAGAGGTGAGAACTTAAAAAATCTCAATAGGAGTGCTATGTGGCACCTCCATATCTATCTCCAGTTCACTTATGTGATTTTAAAAATATGAGATGGTATACATATATAAAAGAAAATAATAACATAATCAACATCGATAAGCAAATAGAGGAATAATAGCTTATGGATACTCAACATAATCACAACTTAAGATGGATGCAACTTTGAGAATAATAACACAATCAAACTTTTTCTTTCTTAACTTGTAGCTTTTGTGGAAAGTATTGAACTCAAACCGGTATAAAAGGTGAGAGTCCCCTTCCCTTATCGAAAATTCTTATCCCAAACGTTTTGCCAATCACCTTTCTTTAGCAAAGAATCATATCGATATCGTGTCTTTGTGGTCATTTTTCCTTACCGAAGGATCATCTCCTCAGTTCAATTTATAAACATGGTTGTTTAGGCATACACAAGAAGAAAATCATGCAAGAAGATAGATACATATAATGATAAAAGGGGCATGTGAAATAATGATACCATATTAATGATAACGATACTATAGTCATATGGCACATGATAGACATGTACTCTCTAATTAAAGAGATAATAATAACATAATGGCATAAGTTAAAGAATCGTGTAGTATCGTATTTTTAATGTACATAATGAAAATATAGCATATTAGATAGTCGAACAAAGTTTATAAAAAGACGTGTACTTTTGACTTAAATGGCTTGTAAGGTAGTAGTAACAATTATAGGAATAACATTCATCACAAAAACACAAAAATATGCATGTACTCTTAATAAAAAAAAAGTCTTAAACAATGGTGAGTTTGCGTATGGGAGAAACTTTGATGATGAACATAATGCATGCGTGTAAGGGAAAGGAAAAAGGGAAATAATGCCATAAAATACATAATCATGATAACAAGATAAGAGCATCATATAGCAGGAATATAGATGGTAAATAATAAAATAGAGCATAACGCATGCCAAGCATAAAAGTAACAAAATATAATTCTCTACTTTTTTTTCTAACGTCTCTTGAAGGACAACCCTTGTGTTTGCACACAAAGTATTTTTTGTAGAAGAAAGGACAAAGATTAGTATTTGAGAGGAGTGATCTCCTACCTATCAGTATACCTCTATTTATATACTTTTGGTGGTAGGTGTGACTGCCTGACTGTGGTATTTTGAATTCAAAAGAAAGGAGATTGTTAGATTCCTATCTATAATTTAAAATTCTAAGCCTATTTCCTAACTGATTTTTTAAAATTTCAAATTGAATTTTCTAGAAAATGTTGGTTGTTACATAACTTGCTAACCAATTTGCTATTAAATTTGCTTCACGAAGAAATTAATCAATTTGAACATCCCAATGTCGAAGGATGAAATATTGAATGTTTGAGATCAGGTCATGTTCTTCATATTTGTTTGTACAACTGAAATTTTAAAGGAGGATGAAGATATCCAAACAATCAATTTCACAAATAAATTTTTTTAGATCACTTTCTCAAACTAAAACAAACTCTCTTCAAATCGCTAACATTCTAAAATGAGATAGATCTTGAGCAACCTAAAATCCATTCGCCATAAGAATTTCTAATAATGGAATCAAAATCAATCAAAACCCAAATCAAAAGCAAGACTATCATCATAATTAACCTAAAAAAATTACCTGAAAAGAGTTTTCAAATTAGCCACTGATTAAGGTGCTTGAAAAAAAAATTTTGACTTGCATATAACCGAAATTTATTTTTTTGTAGTGATTCTAGCATTAATAGTAGCCTTGTAGTCCAACCAAGAATTATCTCGATTAAAAATATATCATGCAACAACATCTTTATATCCACCACAACTCGGCCCCAAGGATTAATCTCTACCGCACTTTTCGAATTTAGGACACAAAATTGTTCGTTCCATCAACATCTAGAATAGACGAATCCAATAGCGTCCAAATAGCTTTAGATTTCTCACAATCCCTAAGACAATGTTCCACTATTTTCTGCTCTAATCGACACCTCAAACAAATATCTAAAGCAGAAAGATAATGTCTAAAGCAAAGCACTTTCGTTGTTAGTGCCTAATGCAAGCCAAGCCGAATAAGAATTTTTTTTTAGAAAAATTAGTCTTCCACAACCATCTTTAATCGTTCAAATTATTCCTCCCAAATCTGCACTTATCTAACCACTTGTACTCCTTTCTAGTGCTATATTGTTTTCATGCTGCTAGCCACTAGCAATAACTAAGATCACTATTGCTAATATAAAAGGATTAATGCTTTGAATAACCTACAGAATATCTTTAGCAATTGGAGTTTCCAAATTATCAAAATCTCACAACCCATTCCTCCAAATTGTCATTCATAAAATAATTCAATTCGGATATATTAACACTTGAAAGAAGCTTATCCAATTTACTAATTAGAATCAAAGCATCATGCCAAATGGATTGTTAAAGACTTCCAATGCACCACATGAAACCATATTTGAGAATATCAAAAGCTCTAATAATACTTTTTCAAATAGGATAGCAATTTCGGAAACAGTGGGAGTTTAAATGAGCGCAACTAGATTTTGAAGATATTTCTTTAAAAGCAATAGAATTCACAGTTTATCCCTATTATTCATACAGTCCCAAACAAGCTTACTAGAAAACAAAGCAAGATTTGTACAATGGCATCACAAAACCGACTTTATGATATCAATAACAAATAGGATTTGGTTGACAAAACTATTCAAATTCTAAAAAATTATTCGAAATTTCTAAACTATCCCTCTTAATCTAACCTACTTTTCTCCCAATCCCTAACCGTTTAATTACCACCACCATCCAAATTCTTCCTCGTCGAACTTGCATTCCCAGCTACAACCACTGCTATCGTTACCGCCACTACCACCATCGTCGTCGTCACCTTCTTCTAGTTACCACAAAGCTTAGCTTGAGAATAATTGAGAAAAGAAATCTATCATAGACTCATTTTAAAAAGCTTTTTTAAGTCACTACAGACCTAAAAAGAATGTGTTTTTTTTTAAATATAAGCGTAAATGATCAAATTGCTGGCATAAATAATGGTAAAAGATATAAATGGCACATAAGTTCTTAAAAGATTTAAAAACTTGATAAAATAACCAGATATTAGATATATAAATTTTAAAAAGAATTTTAAAGATTCAATTTTGATGTAGTTTATTGCAAGCGTGTTTTTAAAAATAGGTAATTTTCATCTTTAAAATTTGACAATTTTAGGCAATAAAGTAATTTTTTTTTGTGAATGGCCAAAAATTTCTTTAAAAAATGAAAAAGAGGTCTAGTGATCAAATTTTTCTCCATTTTTTGCATATGCTTTTTTAGAGTAAAGTATACTTTTTGTCTCTAGTATTTTGAAATTTTTCAAAATTTTTCTGACGTTTAATTTAATTCAATTTTATACTCAAATTAAAAATTAGTTTCAATTTTATCCCTAGTGTTAATGTTTTAGCACTCAACTTTTAGTCAACTTTATTTTTTTAATTTTACCCATATTTCATCATCATCAATACCTCCACCATCATCAAATCACTATCACCACAACCACCATCCCTCCATCCATGCCGTCCTCTAGTACATCTCTCTGAACAGCCTCAACCCACTCACCATCCTCATCGATGCATGGTTCTGTTCCAGAGATCCATCTTGCTTTCCGTGAATCTCTCCAAGTTGGACTACCTGACATGAAGCATTGTGTGTCCTTTCCTTGTCACTAATTTCCTCTGTTAGTGTATCATTATTTGTCGCTGATAGCCTGATTAGCCTCTGATAGTGCTTTACTCAACGTAGTTGCTCTTCTAGCCTCTACCCTCCAATTTTTGCTTGCTTTGTCCCTCTGTGGATGCAAGTATGTGTGTATATTTTTTTTCTTTGTGTATTATAAATCATATATCTCTTGTTTATGTTTTTATTTTCTATTTTTTCGTATGTGGCTATTAAAAAAATATGATGTTGATATTTGTTGAAGCTGTGTAATTCAAATATAGTGCAACTCTTCGTATTTATTGCTTTTGCCTCAAAAACGCTGGGTGCATGGTGGGATTTTGATAGTGATGTGGTTGCTGTATGGCAGTGGTGACTGGTAAAGATGAGATAGGGTGGCGGTGTGTAAGGGATGGTGGGGGAAAATGGTTGTGGAAGGTGCAATGGTGCATGGTGGATCGGAGTGGAGTAGTTTGGTGGCTGATGACACTGATGGTGATCATGGTTGGGGGTGTTGATGGTGATGAGGTTGATAATAGGAAAAAAATTAGAAATTTATAGTTAAGTAAAAATTGAGATGTCAAAGAATTAACATAAGAGAGTAAAATTGAAACTAATTTTAAATGTTGCGAATAAACTTGAAACAAATTAAACGTTAGGGATAATTTTAAAAAATTTAAAAATATTAGGAACTTTTTTTATTAAAATGTGTGTGAAACTACTTTGTATTTTGGAAAAGGCTTGTTTATTTGATTTAGTTTTTTTAGGAAAATTTTGAATAAGTATTTAGATGGTGCATTGAATAAAAAAATAAAATTCAACCAGTAGACCTCTTTTTCATTTTTTTCCTTTTTTGTTAAAAGTTGACTTATCATAAAATCGCCTAATTTAATTTTCACTATAAGAAATTCGCATCGGCGGATTTAGCAGTGGATTTATCAAAAAATTCCACTAATAATGGGTTTACCGTCGGATTTAGCGGTGAAAAAAATCAGACGGTATAAACCTTGCCGGTAATTATTTACTGTCAGATTTTTTTGTCCGCCACTAATTACCATTGGAAAAACTCCGCTGGTAATTTTTTATTATCGGATTTATCCCCTGGTAAATCCGAGGGTAACATGCTATTTATTAATAATTAAATAATAACTACTGGTAGATTTATCCCACATTAAATCCGCCGATAAACTTGAATTTTAATTCTTTTTAAACAATCCGATCCATCCGATCCAATTTTAAATAACAATAATTTCAAATAACAATTTTAAACAAAATCAAACATCTTAAATCACATGGTAGTTACAACATACAATTTAAAACACATAATAATAGACATATAGGCATATAATCAAATGCTTGGCGTGCAAAAGCATCAAACAATAAGAAATAACACAATTAAGTATTCCTTCAACATCAATTCACACAAATTGATCCTATACAACACAAAATCATTATAAACGATAATATTATACAAATGCATTATATTAAGATAACACAAATAAGATATAAACTTATTATACAAATACATTATATTAAGATAACACAAATAAGCTAAATATAAGGAACCAAATTTATGAAACATTTTTCTTGGTAGATGATAAAATATTCAGAGAAATAAAA
The DNA here is from genome assembly GCF_000816755.2 of Arachis ipaensis. Classification (NCBI taxonomy): domain Eukaryota; kingdom Viridiplantae; phylum Streptophyta; class Magnoliopsida; order Fabales; family Fabaceae; genus Arachis; species Arachis ipaensis. The sequence goes on from NC_029787.2 coordinate 71,965,616, forward strand.
TCCTACTCAGTAATCAAGCTCACAATGACAATGGTGAGAGAAGGAGAGCATCACCTTATCATAAAGGCGTTGGGCACACTCCCTTGACGAAGGAGCATACATTTTATCATTATCTACTGTCATCGTCCATCAAAATATAAACTAACTAAACACAAGGTGCATAAAACCTACAAAAAAGCAAAGAAATTGCTCAATTTAGGAAAAAAAAAAAATCTAAATCGATCTTTTAAGCAATATAAATAAACTGCAACATACTTATTGCTGCTGCATAAAATTTACCAACCATTAATACAAAAGGAGTCATCCTTTCTATCACAATACACCGTTAAATGTACCCATCGAAACCAAAATCCAAAACACACTCGAGACAAATTTCACTCCTTAATGAATACAACCCTAAATAATTTAAACAAGCCCATTCATCAAAATCGCAAAACAAGGCTTGGTCCTATCTATCATAAGAAACTAAAGAAATTAAAAAATTAAATGCATCAAATCCAAACATCAAATTTTTCCTTTGTTCCCACTCACACAATGACTGCATAAAAAAACACCATTGAACAAATGGACAAAACTCATGATAATGCATCAGTAATGGTAAATTACTCATAAATAATACCAGATCCAGTACAATCAAAGAAATCGATGCAACACATAACAACAATAAGATAATAGGGTGTTTTTCAAATAAATTGCTAAAAAAATAATAGGAAGAGGGAGGAGGACAACCTACCTGGAGGGAAGAAGGAGCAGCTCTAGCGACACAAGGAACAACAACGACAGTAGCGATGGCGGCGGCAGTAGAGTGACCAACGTGACGCAGAGAGCACCAACCGAGTCCATCAAGTCTTTGGACGCTATTAGTGGTGGCCGATACTGGCGGAGGAGGCGGCTGCCAGAGATGGTTTGGGGGAGAGAGAGGGGGGGCCAGGTCTAGGTTAGAGAGAGAGTGTAATTCAAAAATGAGGATGAGAGGATTCACAACTCAAATTTAGGACAAGATTACCATAGGATTTACCGGCAGATAAATCCGATGGTAAAGTTATGCGAGTGACCAAAATGCAGCGTTGCAATAATTTGGGTTGTCGGCAGATTTATCCGTTGGTAAATCTTACGGTAATCTTGCCACCAATTTTTTTCCTCCATTATTACTGATGAATTTATCGTCAGAAAATAGAATCCAATGGGAACATTTTTATGCGACAACTTTATTATAAAATCCGCTGATAAATGTACCAGTAAATCTTTCGCTAATATTTGACGCTAAATCTGACAGTATTCAACGCTTTTCTTGTAGTGTTCAACTATGACAATGTCTTATTTTTCTAATCTTCCTAATCATATTAAAATTTGACCTCTAAAATTCTTTTGAAAAATATATATATATATAT
>NC_029787.2:71967196-71968120 GCF_000816755.2 Arachis ipaensis
TTAGAGCTGACTTATAGTTTATATCTTTTAGGTACATAAAATTTTAGATACCATTATGATAGTTTATCTTTTAGAAATAAAAATGGTAAAAAGTTAAAAATATTTTAAAAAGGTTCTAAAACTAACGGAAATGCGTTTGGAAGAATTTAACAACAAAAATATTTTAAGAGTTAATACTTAAATTCGTTCTTAAGAGATCACTTATTTTTTAAATTGGTTCTCAAATAATTTTTTTAGTCATATTAGTCCCTGAAAGATAAAACGTAAGTCAAATTAGTCATCTCGTTAGATTGATGATGATGTGTCACGTTAAGCGTCACGGAGTATGATGACGTGATAGGTTAATATCACGTGTCACAAGATGATTAGTTGACATGTTAGATCAGTGACACGTGGCATGCCACGTGTCATTTGACACGTAATAAATTTATTTATAATCAAAATAATCCCAAAAAGTACTTACATAAGTCATTTTCCATCCCAAAATTTAAAAAATTGATCAAACTAGTCCTTATATAAATTTCTCGTATTTTCTTCGTAATATTAAAGATAAAGTAGATTTTTTGTTCTTGAAGTTTGGTAAAAATTTCAAAAATACCATAAATTTTATTTTGTTTCAATTTTGTTCTAGAAGTTTTGGATTTGCATTAAATTTACCCCTCACAACTAATTTTTAAAAAAAATTATGACCAATTCAAGAATAACTTCATAGGAACAACCTTTAACATAAACAAATCAAACATATTTATCATGCATTATTATTAGATTAGTTCTAAATTTTTTGAAAATTTAGTTGTCAGAGGTATATTTGATGCAAATTAAAAATTTTTTAGGCAAAATTGAAATAAAATACTTATGGGTATTTTTAAAATTTTTGGCAAACTTTAGAGGCAAAAAATATACTTTACCCTAATATTAAATTTT
>NC_029787.2:71968164-71968625 GCF_000816755.2 Arachis ipaensis
TCTATATAAAGACTAATTTGATCAATTTTTAATATTTTAGGGATGAAAATGACTTATGTGTGTACTTTCAAAGGCTAATTTGATTATAAATAAATTTATACCATATTAAATGATACATGGGATAACAGGTGTCACTGACTTGACATGTCAACTAATCATCTTGTGACATGTGGTATTAACCTACTACGTCATCATGTCACGTGCAACTTAACGTAACACATCATCATCTAACTGATAAAAGGACTAATTTGATTTAAGTTTTATCTTTCAAGGATTAATATGACTAAAAAAATTATTTAAAGACCAATTTAAAAAATGAATGATCTTTCAAGAACAAATTTGACTATTAATCCTACTTTATATTCCAAATATTATATATGTATTACAAAAAGACTTAAGATATTGAATTTTTATTCTATTATTTGCAAACATAATTAAAAAAATGTGATATTTTTATTTTT